>NC_133325.1:392121324-392458824 GCF_042186555.1 Aquarana catesbeiana
GTCCCCTAATTGTGGGGAGATGTCCTCTAACTTTCTGTTGTCTCCAAGACAGGAAGTGAAGGGGAATCTCCACCTTAGCCGGACAGACAGCAAAAATAATCGAATATTACGTATTTTGGAATATTAAACTCTACAGCTAAAGCTACAGTACATTGTGATCACTTTAATGAAGTCTAAAATGTTCCATTCTGTGATTGCTAGAATATGGGTGCATTCAGTTCTGGTCACATGTCTTTCGAAATACTGTGTCTTGTTATGGTACTGTGGTTACGTTCAATATCATGCCCTGAGTTTTTCCTTTTAGGGTGAAAAGATAAAAAAAGATATTCAGCATGACTTGTTAATTAATTAATATACATTTAAAATATATTCTTTACATATATCAAAATGATATACATTTGGTTATTTCCTGATATTTGATGCCATCAAATGCCTATACTGGAAGCTCGTAAAAAAGGGAGTAGACATTGTTTACAGTAATTGGTGTTGACTCTAAGATTCAGTGCTGCATCTGTATTTCGCTCTTTTTTTTTTTTTTTCTTAGTCTATACATTATTTAATATGTCACTGCTGGAATTTTTCACCTGTGCTTGATCTCTGCCAATCACTCCTACTACTTTTCCACATTCCATCTACCCTGTAGAAAACTTGCATCTGCACTTTATTTTCTTGCTCAGGACTCTTGGTTAAGCCGTGTTAAGGTCTGCAGTGGTGGTGTTATTACTAACCTAATCTTTTATAATCTTATTAATAAACTATCTAGTGATTTGGAATTCCCCTATTGACTACATTTTCTCCACTTTCAGCTATATTGTGCATGTGTAACAGCTAGACTAGCTCTTGCTTGTTTAAACAGTAACCAGCAAGAAACACTACCCAATAAGGATTAAGATTAGGGCTCTTATTTTTCCTGTTAAATCCCAGCTCCAGGCAAAACATATTTTAATGGAATGATGAAGGATTAGTAACTGTTCATGAATTTATTTGCCACTTGTGCCCCCATTGGAGAGATTTTCCCTTACTTCTGTCCCCCTTTAATTGCACACTGAAACACAGGGACAGGAAGTTAGGGGACATTTTCTCAGTGGGGATACAGGCAGTATTCATTTTAAAGATTTTTTTTCAATAAACCCTTTATTGGAAACCTGACAGGGTTTCAAACTGTACCTTACCCTGTCCTAAAATAAACAAAAGAGCTTACACTATAGATACAATTAAGTTACTTTCTCTTCTTGCTGTTCTGATGCCCCTTGACGATTTTTCGAGTTCTTGGTATTTTATCTGTGTGTAACAAGAGGCAGGGTTGTGATATATGTAGCAACTAAGGACTTGAAAATAAATACTTCAGATTGGCTGCACAGGTGTCTAGTGGCCATTAAACATATTGATCCATCCAACATCTTGGGGAAGTCTCAGCTGAGGGAACATGTAACACTAATGCAAATTTGTGTTTCCCTTTATTACCGTTATGACCATAATCCCTAGGCAAGAGATGGCAGATTTATTCTAGAAATACAAGAACTAATGTTTCTAACTGTACATACAGTATACTCATCGTTCATTAAATTTGGAATCTGTTTCTAAAGAGACGATCATGTGCTGGTCCTAATGTGTGCATTTATTTTATTGAATATTTTGCACTGTGTATATATAGAGTTTAGCCTAGGGCAAAGAACAGCTGCCATTAATTTGGCACAATAAAGGGGCATTCTTTGACCAGCTGTGTGCGAGGGAAGAGACTCGGCCACATGAAGATGTGATAACTGCCAAGGGATGTAGGAGGAAAGATGTATTTCTGTGGCTGGCAGACTTGTTTACTACACTTCTATTTTGCTCAACTAAAAAATTATATGAAATTATCAATGCACACACCCTTCTGATCTCAGTATCCTGGGAATACTAGCAATTTTTTTTATAAGTTAAAAACTTTTTTTTTTGCCCTTGCTAGACACACAAGATGCCTTTGGAACACAGAGTCTTGTATAGCCCATGTGAGGAAAAAATATTTCCTGGTTATATCTTCTGGGAAGGAGCGATTCATACCCTGATCCACACACACACACACACACACACACACACACACACACACACACACACACACACACACACACACAATTGCAGCAGCTCTAAATGGGCAACTCTACTAAATTTTCACATCTGAAGATGCTTGGTGAACCCTTCAACAGAGATTGACCATCCTAATTTTATTGGCTTGATATGGTACTGCCCAGCTATTTCAGCCTATTGGTGGCAAGATGCTGTTTCTTATAGGAGAAAAAGCCATGGGTATCCACAGGCCATTATGCCCCTCCATCTGTCTCCTACATGTACATAGTGAAAATAAACTGAAGAGAAATGATGTCCATGTGACAGCTTTAACCAGATGGGGAAATTTTATGTTTCCCGCTGTCACAAAAACTATTGTGACACAGTTGCTGCCTGTTAGGCCCCAAATTAGAATGTCTTCAGGAAATTTTATTCCACTGCACCGATAGACAAAAATAACACAGTGAGACAGAAATCCTTCCACAATGAGAAATGGCATAGAAAAAAACTAAAGGGTACCCTGGGCATACATGCTGTTGGTGCAGCAACCTGATTTAAGATTTGATTAGAGGGAGTAGGGGAACCTGAATTTTGGTCTCAGTAGAGGTTGCAGATGAAGTGTGTTGGCTAGACTGTTAACAGTTAAAGAGGAAGTAAACCCTGATGGGTTTACTTCTTCTTTGTTTCCCTGCAAAGGTAGTCCATTATGTGTCACTTACCTGACACAGGAGCCTGCAATGTCACCACTGTCCCCTCTTCCACGAAGCGTCCATCTTCCTTCCGGGTATCGCCGCTCCGGTGCTGTGACTGGCCGGAGCATATGCGCGGGAGCCGTCAGTGATGGCATGATCGCCTTCACTAACGGCACGCTCAGTGCGCATGCGCCGTAGACATCGGTGCCGTTTTTAGGAAAATATCTCCTTAACCATGTAGGTTAAGGAGATATTTCTTGCACCTACAGGTAAGCCTTAATCTAGGCTTACCTGTAGGTTAAAGTGGTCTGTAAGGGTTTACAACCACTTTAAACCCAAAACTGTTATAATTGCATAGATGGTGTAACCGTGCAGTAAGCTGTGCCGGTGTATGTCCCCCAGGATTTTCAACTAGATAGGTTGAGGGGCTCCAGGATGATTGTTTATATTGGAGGAAACTGTTTTTTAAATTTCCTCGATTGGTAAAATCCCGTTTGGGACCTGGAGCCCGGAAGTTTCATAGTGACCTGGGTGGGAAGAAATCCCCAGTGCCAGTGTGTGTGTGTGTGTGTCTTCTTGTAGAGTCAGGAACAGGGTTCTGGGCTCCATCCTCCTGCGGAGTCCATATAGGTGCAAGGGAGGAGCCACAAGCATGCATGTCTGCATGGTGCCGTCTGTGATAGGGCAGACAGAGGCTGGAGCAGCAGGGAAGCTGGGAAAGAAAGTGTTAACAAAGGTACAGTGGTTGTACGTGAATCCAGGGACGCTATTATATGGTCAGGAGGACCTAGGCACAAAGCCTGAGCAGTGGTGCTGCTAATGAGAGCCAGGTGACTCTTACTTTGCTTTACATTTTGGTGGTGGAAACCCCTGCGTGGGTAATGGAGGATATTTTTTCTTTAATAAAAGTGGGCCAACAAGCCCTTTAAACGGCCCTTTAAACAGCACAACTGGCGTGGACTCTACTCTCTGGTGAGCACTACCCTGAGGTAAACAACCCCCGAACATTACAATATTATAGTTTTAGCATGCTTTTGACTACATACACTCTTCTAATGCATTCTAAGATGAAAAGTCATGCGGCCAAAAGATTGTAGACTGTTGACGTTTGTAGACACTCCACCAAATGGAGTGTTTCTCTTGAATGGTGCTGTTAATAGTAAAGAATACAAATACATTGTAGACAATTTTGTGTTTCCAGCTTGTGACAGCAGCTTGAAGGTGACCCTTTTCTGTTCAAGTGCTTTAAGACCTGATGATGATTTGATGAGTGTGTATGGAGGAGCTTGAGTGGTCTGCACAGATCCTTGAACAACTTTGGGATGATTTGAAATGGCAATTGTGAGCCATGCTTTCTCATTCAAAATTGATACTGGGCCTTACAAAAGTTCTTTTGGGTCAACCAGCACACATTTTCAGAATCATTTTAGTATCTTGTGGAAAGCCAAAACAGAAGAGCGGAGGGTGTTATGCTCATATAGGTGTGATGGCCAAGTTTCCGCAAATTGTAGACCATATGGTGTATGTAAAACTTTTTTACTGTCTCTAATGATCTTGGTTAACTTAACCTACCAAAATTAGTAGGAGCTCAAAATGTATAGTAGTTTCTGATTGTGAGTGTGGCATTGAGATTCCTAATCATGATACAAGATATGCACATTGTACTACATAATTTAATATATTATTCATTTTTTTAAAAGAAGGTATCTTTTTTAATGTGTAAACCCAGCACTGAAAAAAAAAGAATTATAGTATTACACAGTGAGTAGCACTGAAAAAAAAAGAATTATAGTATTACACAGTGAGTACATAGTGAGTGTACAGTTTGTATAACAGTGTAAATTTCCTGTCCCCTCAAAATAACTCAACACACAGCCATTACTGCCTAAACCACTGGCAACAAAAGTGAGTACACCCCTAAGTGAAAATGTCCAAATTGGGCCCAAAGTGTCAATATTTTGTGTGACCACCATTATTGTCCAGCACTGCCTTAACCCTCTTGGGCATGGAGTTCACCAGAGCTTCACAGGTGGCCACTGGAGTCCTCTTCCACTCCTCCATGACGACATCACGGAGCTGATGGATGTTAGAGAACTTGCGCTCCTCCACCTTCCATTTGAGGATGCCCCACAGATGCTAAATAGGGTTTGGGTCTGGAGACATGCTTGGCTAGTCCATCATCTTTACCCTCTGCTTCTTTAGCAAGGCAGTGCTCATCTTGGAGGTGCGTTTGGGGTTGTTATCATGTTGGAATACTGCCCTGTGGCCCAGTCTCCGAAGGAAGAAGATCATGCTCTACTTTATTATGTCACCGTACATGTTGGCATTCATGGTTCCCTCAATGAACTGTAGCCCCCCAGTGCCAGCAGCACTCATGCAGTCCCAGACCATGACACTCCCACCACCAGGCTTGACTGTAGCCAAGACACACTTGTCTTTGTACTCCTCACCTGGTTGCAGCCACACATCCTTGACACCACCTGAACCAAGTAAGTTTATCTTGGTCTCATCAGACCACAGAACATGGTTCCAGTAATCCATGTCCTTAGTCTGCTTGTCTTCAGCAAACTGTTTGCAGGCTTTCTTGTGCATCATCTTTAGAAGAGGCTTCCTTCTGGGATGACAGCCATGCAGACTGATTTGATGCGTATTGTCTGAGCACTGACAGGCTGACCCCCCCACCCCCACCCCTTCAACCGCTGCAGCAATATGTCTATTTCCCAAATACAACCTCTGGATATGATGCTGAGCACGTGCACTCAACTTCTTTGGTCGACAATGGCAAGGCCTGTTTTAAGTGGAACCTGTCCTGTTAAACTGCTGTATGGTCTTGGCCACCATGCTGCAGCTCAGTTTCAGGGTCTTGGCAATCTTCTTATAGCCTAGGCCATCTTTATGTGGAGCAACAATTCTTTTTTTCAGATCCCCAGAGAGTTCTTTGCCATGAGGTGCCATGTTGAACTTCCAGTGACCAGTATGAGAGAGTGAGAGTGTTAACACCAAATTTAACACACCTGTTCCCCATTCACACCATTCACACCTGAGACCTTGTAACACTAACAAGTCACATGACACCGGGGAGGGAAAATTGCTAATTGGGCCCAATTTGGACTTATTCTTCTAGGGGTGTACTCGCTTTTGTTGCCAATGGTTTAGACATTAATGGCTGTGTTGCGGTATTTTGAGGGGACAGCAAATTTACATTGTTACACAAGCTGTACACTCACTACTTTACATTGTAGCAAAGTGTTGTCACATGAAAAGATATAATAAAATATTTACAAAAATGTGGGGGGTGTACTTTTTTGTGAGATACTGCGTGTGTGTGTGTGTGTATATAGACTACGTAGTTACTTGTTCATTTTAACAGTTAATTGCATTGATATGTTACAGAAACTTCCAGCAATCATCTCACCTTCCAGTCACTGGACACTTGGATGAAGCTACAGTACATCAGATGCACGTACCACGATGTGGAATGAAAGATGACAATGAAACAAAATGGCTGTTTAATACACCACATTATGTAAACCATCGCAGAAAACGCTATGCAACAAAAAGTGAGTTATTATATACCTATATATAATAAACACAATATGGGACAAGAATACAGAATATTAGTGTACATCAGGAGTGTTCAACCATTTGACTTTCCTGGGCCGAATTGAAAGAAGAGGAATTGTCTTGGGCCACACATAAAATATGCCACCAATAAGGATGGCTGATGAGCAGAAAAAGTCAGGCAGATCACAAGTTACCGATCACTGATATAGATAATGTACCTATGTGAGTAATAAAACTTCATTTTTTGTTCAGCCGACTTCTGTCCGACTGGCTGCCGTGCACATGGGCTGAATGTAGGCCGGTTTCTATGGAACCGGTCAATACCGCCTGATATTCAGCTGTGTGTACAGGGAATATAGACAATATAGCTACTGGCCATGAAAGAGTTCTCTGACAAATTATGCTTTCAGCCTCCATGTTCTGTCTTGTAAAAACATTTAACAATATGTCTTTTACAATGGTTTAAAAATATGCAACTCCAGACTTCAATTCCAAGAACCACAATTGAGACACTACCCTACTGGCGTTCTATGTGGCCATTGTCCCTGAAGCATGTCTGATTAAAATGACCTTCATGGACTAGATTAAAAAAAAATCAGCATTCCTATTTTCAGTGACCTTTTTGCCTGTTTCAACAATTCTTCCCTTTTTTCCATTTCACCATTTGTGTAATGAAAAATGAGAAGCAGAAAATCCCAAATTCAGACATGGTGACATTCTGACCTTTCCAGCCAAGTTTACATCACATTCCAGTATGCTGAAAAACATAGCGCTAATTAATTCACCAGTCTTCTCCAGAACATAAGAGCCTACACAAAGTTTCCTCTGAGATATCCTATAAATGTTCATATGAAATAAGAATTGGTCTAAAATGATAGTAACTCATGTCAGACATGCAGTATCTCTCATTGGATTGACTTCCAAGCCCCAAAGTTTATTTCTGTTAATTTTACTATTGGGAAAGTTGCAAAGTTAAATGAGTTTTAAACTGCATTTATTTTATTTTTTCTCATTAAAATGTTAAATACGAGATATAATTACAGGTTCCAATGGACTTTTTTACATGAAATTCTGTGAATTGAAAAAATGTTTCATTGTAAAAATTACAAAATGAATCACTTTTTTGAAAATATTATGTTTTAATTAATGGAACATTGCCTTTTTTAACAGACCTAGGGCTAAATATACTGTATGCGCAATTTTTTATTTTTCTACAATAGCTAGTTACTTTGAGCTCTCTGCATATTTTTTGATCAATGTCATGTCAAATGAGCACTCTGTAGATGAGCACTACTTGCCCACAAAATTGTTCTCCTTGTTTAGTATGCCAGGATGTTTTTGAATAAATATATATATATATATATATATATATATATATATATATATATATATACTTAGGTATATGAGAATACTTATAGGAAGCTTCTGGGTCATAGGTTGCATTCCAACCGTGTCGTTAGGGAATTTGGTGGATCAGGGCATACTCTTATGCATAGGGATCTTTCACAGTAGGGAACAGCATGCTATTTCCTTTGCAATGATATCTCACACCCTCTTCAGCCAAATATATATATATATATATATATATATATATATATATATATATATATATATATATATTTTTTTTTTTTATTTGCATTTAGCAGCAATGTACAGTATATTCCTGTTTCCTCTGGTTATTGAGTGGGTATCACCGCCGTGTTTCATTATGTATTCATCTTTACGGACCCATCTAATGTCTGGTGCATCTGCATGTACGTTTTAAGATGCATCTAGGCTGTGATGCTCATAGAACACAACAAATGCAACAAATGTGCAAAGCACATCACATTGTAAAGAACAGAGGTGCGCTATGATATCTGATGAGATGCTCATGTATTAAGTGTTGTTTTTTCTTTTATCAAGTAATTGGACATTCAAACCAAGTTTCTTTGCATTGAAACGGGTTTCCTTAGGCAGCCCATTCATTTTTAATCAAGGCCTACACAATTTTTTTTTTTTTTTTTTAAACTGCAGTGGGGGAAATTTATTAAAACTGGAGCAGACAGAACATGGAGCTACTGTGTAGGATAACCAATCGGCTACCATCTTCAGTTTGAAAATAACTCCCATTCATATCAGGCCACTTTGACATGCGATTTGACATGTCACATGGCAGCCTACTGCCGGCAACAACACCATCTGAATTTGTGCGTCATTGCCTTTGCGGCGCGGCACAGATTCCCAAAAGTTGTTTCTGCGCTACTTTTGGTGAGTTCGGGGGTGACTTCAATAGATATCCGTGCATGAACCCGCACAGATGTCTTTCAAATCACCCCCCGAACTCGCACTGAAATGTGGATTTGAAATCGTGTGAGTTCAGTTGAACTCGCAAGATTTCAAACCCCTCCATAGTAATCGAGGGTTCAAAAATAGAAGCTGATTTGCCATGAACAGCTGCTCCAGATTCCGTCTGTTCTAGTTCTAACTTTCTCTCAGTGCGCAGTAATGCACAGAGAATTGGCACCTGTGTATTGCACTGCATTATAGTACAGATGCATTGCACTGTACTGTAGATGTGAGTTGGGGTGCAATTGACAATGAATAGCAACGCAGTGTAACACAAATATACAGTGATTTTCTGTTACAAGCTTTATGATGAGCATTGAGGTATGAACTAGCGTAAGTGCTTTACTTAGCTATCCTTAATAGAAATGTGCCAACTGCAGACATAATCTACCAGGCAACACTCCAAAGGTGCTGAATTATAATTCCAGTTTTACTGAGTCAATAGTTTACTAACTGGTAAACCAGTATTCATGACATGCCAATTCTTATAATCTTAAAATGCTCTAGCACTTTGATTTAATAAAATGTTATTATCTTTCACAATATGATGCAGAAAAGTAATAGAACCTTAACTGGTATATTAACATTTGTAATCTGGGCAGCTGGAAGTTAAGAAGGGCAATTTAAAGGCAAGAAAATTCTATAGGTCACCTACAGTCCATACCAGGAAACAGATTGGTTTAAAACTGTCCCATGGGCAGTTCACAGCTTTAAACCGAGTGAGCTGTTGTTATAGGGTGACTCTTGGTGACCCAAGGATCAAATGTCAAAGCAATCATTAATTAATGGGTAGCTTTAAATAGTTGTTTCTATCTATCCTCCAGATGTAGCCCAATATTCAGATGGTTACAACATGTTGCTGCACATTAGGTATGAACAATCCTGCTACTTGAGGCTACAAAAAACAACGAACAATTAAAACTGGATGGGCAGAGTGACAGCATCGTTTTACGTTATGTTTGCCAGCAAAATAAAGTATATTGTATGTGTGCTTCATGCTAGAGTAGAGCAAAAAGAGTGGATCTAAGCATACACCTATTAGAGCATAAATTGAGTTCATGGAAAGTGTTTTTTCTTTCTTTGATACCTGCTTGACTCATACTCTGAACATCTAATACCAATTTAGATTTTAGGAAAACTGAAAAGTTAGTGTTTTGTCCTACAAAAGCGTATTTTATAATCTTTCTTTTTAAATAAAGTACTGGAATTCTTGTTGGGGTTTTTCTGATATCTGGGGCTTTGGTTAGAGAAATTGACCCACCCACATTTCCCGGTGTAAATGATTTAACCAAACGGAAGGTCCCATTCACACTGGGCATTTGGCCCCAATGAATGGGGCTCCGGCGTTTAACCATGGGAGGAGGGCACATGTGTGCCACCCAGACCCACTGCCAGCAGCCAGTCAAACTCAATGAGAGGCTGACAGCTGCCGGACAAGGCTGGGTAGTGCACCCAGAATGCAGCCACTTGCCCAGGTGATGATACTTCCCAACAGCAGCCACGATTTTGTCAGAGCTCTCGCAATATGGTGGTCCCTATGCCTGTGTTTTTTTGTTTTTTTGTTTTTTTCCCTTGCTATATACTGATGTAGCAGCAATTTCCATAGACTGCCACATAACGCTAAAAAAATATAAAGAGAGCATATACAATCTATTACAAACTTAAGCAGACAAGGGGAGAATCGGTACTCCTTCAGTTTCCTTTAACCACCTCAATACAGTGCACTTACACCCCCTTCCTGCCCAGACCAATTTTCAGCTTTCAGCGCTCTCACACTTTGAATGACAATTACTCAGTCGTGCAACACTGTACCCATATGTAATTTGCATCCTTTTTTTCACACAAATAGAGCTTTCTTTTGGTGGCATTTAATCACTAGTGAGTTTTTTATTTTTTGTGCTATAAATAAAAAAGACTGTAAATTTTGTGAAAAAAATGCCTTTTTCTTTGTTTCTGTCATAAAATTTTGCAAATTAGTAATTTTTCTTCATAAATTTTGGTCAAAATTTATACTGCTACATATCTTTGGTAAAAATAACCCAAATTAGTGTAAATTATTTGATCTTTGTGAAAGTTATAGAGTCTACAAACTATGGTGCCAATCACTGAAAATTGATCACATCTGATCACACAGATGTACTGATGGTCTATCTCATTTCTTGGTACACTAAGAGCCCATTCACACAGGGGCAACTTTGGATCCGACTTCAAGTCGCCCCAAGTCGCCCCTAGTCGCCTCAAGTCGCGCTACATGAAAAAATCAATGTAAATGAATGGATCTGTCTTAATGCACACTACTGCAGTCGCTCCGACTTCAGAAAAGGTTCCTGTACTACTTCAATCCGACTTGAAGGCAACTTGTACCCATAGATTTCAATGGAAGTTGCCTCCAAGTCTGATCACTGTTCATACTGAGGCAACTTTACAGGAAGCAGAAAGGAAACAGAAAGTAATTTACTCCACTAAACAGCCAGCCCCCTCCTTCACACACACAGCTGATAAGCTCTGATTGGCCACTTGTAAAGTTCCCTGTCCTGGAGGCGACTTCAAGATGTGTTGTAAGTTGCTCCAAGTCGTGCTGTGATTCATACTCAAGTCGTGTCCAAGTTGCCTCCGAAAGTCACGCTGGAAGTCGTGTTGCCCCTGTGTGAATGGGCTCTAACAAGTCAGAAAAGTACAAATACCCCCTAAATGACCCCTTTTTAGAAAGTAGACATTCCAAGGTATTAAGTAAAGTAGCATGGTGAATTTTTTTAAGTTGTAATTTTTTCCCACAATTCTTTGCAAAATGAAGATTTATTTATTTATTTATTTTTTTTTTTACAAAATTGTCATATTAACAGGTTATTTCTCTCTCAGAGCATATGCATACAACAAATTACACCCCAAAATACATTCTGCTACTCTTCCTGAGTATGGCGATACCACATGTGTGAGACTTTTACACAGCCTGGCCACATACAAAGGCCGAACATTGAAGTAGCATCTTCATGCGTTCTACGAGCCTAAATGACACATCTCATTTCTCAATCACCTATTGCATTTTTGAAGGCCCTGGAGCACCAGGACAATGGAATTGCCCCCAAAATGACCCCATTTTGGAAAGCAAACACCCCAACGTATAATCTATGAGGCATAATGAGTCTTTTGAACGGTTCATTTTTTGCCAAAAGTTTTTGGAAAATGTGGAAAAAAATAAAAACGCATTTTTTTTTTACACAAAGTTGTCTATTTATCAGATATTTTGAACACATAGCATGTACGTAGCAAAGATGACACCCCAAAATACATTCTGCTACTCCTCCTGAGTATGGCGATACCACATGTGTGAGACTTTTACACAGCCTGGCCACATACAGAGGCCCAACATCAAAGTAGCACCATCAGGCGTTCTAGGAGCATAAATGACATATATAATTTCCTGGCAACCTATCATTTTTGAAAACCCTTCATATTTCTAACACATAGCATGCACATACCAAGAATTACAATCCAAAATAAATTCTATTGCAGAAAGGGTAAAAAAAAAAGCATTACCTGTGCTTTTAGTAGTATCCACAGAGGAGAGCACTGGTCCAGGCAGCAGGCAGGGAGGTGCTTAGCGACAGCAATATTAACTATCCAGGCAGCAGGCAGGAATATTGTCTATAGTCGGCACAGCACAGTCCATAAAAAATGGCCAGGCAGAGACAGCCAGCACAGCCATAATATTGGTCCTGGTACACTGTTAACTGCAGACACTCATTATTGTACCGCGACAGGCATGGGCATGGTGGCAGTAAGTCAGCAGCAGGCTGAGGGCCACAATCAGGTAAGACCTGTGCACAGGGGCACAGGGGTAGAGGCTTCGACCCACCCAAATCTCTATGAAGCCTCCGGACTCCAGACCCTAATTCCGAAACCCGGAGAAAACAAAAATAATTGTTTTCTCCAACCGGAAAAACAATTCTGGAGCCCCTCACATATGTGAGACCCCTGTGTACTACAGTAGCAGGGCAACAGATCAGTCCAAGCGGTAGGCAAAAGCATAGTCCATAAAACAGGCCAGGGTTGGTTCACATGTAAGCAGTCCAAGCGGTAGGCAGTAGAGTAGTTGATAAAACAGGCCAGTGTCAGTTCACGTGGAGGCAGTCCAAACGGTAGGCAGAGGCATAGTCACAAAACAGGCCAGGGTCAGTTCACATGAAAGCAGTCCAAACGGTAGGCAGAGGCATAGTCAAAAAACAGGCCAGGGTCAGTTCACATGGAAGGCAGTGGCATGGTTATTTGGGAAAGAATGGAAAATGGTCAGCACAGATGATGAAAATGGGGAAATGGTTAAAAATATGGGCTAATATTTTATGGATGTGTGATAAATTTGGAAGCATTCACCAATGCAAAGGCCAGGTTGGGAGGGACACTGGGGACAATGGTAGCTGGTATCTCTTCTAAATCCTCTTTTGGTGCACACGCGACATTTTTTTTGCCGTCTTCGGCCTGCTTCAGATGGTGGAATGCTGAAGAGGAAGTGGCGCTCATGGAGTCGCCAAACAGCCTCAGAGCGAAGGTCTTCTTGGGGGGGTCTTTGGTGATAGATGAGGGACGTGACAACTTCTTCTGTGAATTTTAGGAAGGGGGCGGGGCTTTCAATGGATTTGATGTAGACTACGTAGGAATTGTAAATGGCCAAATGGATGAGATAAATTGCTACCTTCTTATACCAGAATCGGGACCTCCTTATTGACAAATAGGGCTGAATCATTTGATCGTTAAAATCTACCCCCCCCCCAATGTAGAGATTATAATCTTGGACACATGTTGGCTTTTCAATGGGACCTTGTCTTCTTTGTACCACAATTGCAGTGTCTTCATGGATGGTGGACATCATGTGCACGTCCCTCTTATCCTTCCACCTCAAGGCCAGCACTTCGTTGCACCTCAATGATGCTCTTTCCCCCCTTCGCAGCTTTTTGTTCACTAAAGATTGTGGGAAGCCCTTTCTATTTTTTCTGGAGGTTCCACAGGCCAGGGTTTTTGCGATGTATAAGTGTTTGAAAAGGGGCAGGCTGGTGTAAAAGTTGTCAACGTAAATGTGATATCCTTTGTTTAGAAGTGGGTATGCCAGGTCCCATGCAATCTTTCCAGTTGTGCCCATGTAGGCCGGGCACTCGGGGGCTGGAGCTGGGAATCTTTTCCTTCATATATACGGAATGCATACAAATATCCCGTGGCTCTCTCACATAGCTTGTATAACTTTACTCCGTATCTGGCCCTTTTGCTAGGAATATACTGCTTTATTCCTAGCCGGCCTGAAAAGGGTACCAGGGACTTATCGACGCAAATTTTCTGATCGGGGACATAGAGTTCTGCAAATTGTTGGTTTATCAGTGGGCGAATCTTGTATAACTTGTCGTAATTTGGATGATTGTGGGGAGGGCACTGGGTGTTGTTGCTGAAGTGAAGAAAGCGCATTATCATCTTGTATCGGGACCTGGACATTAGGGCAGAATAAATGGGCATATTGTGGATGGGGTGGGTGGACCAATAGGCATGTCCTTCATTTTTTTTGTAATCCCCATGTTTAGGGTGAGGCCCATAATCATTTTGAACTCCTCCAAATTCAGATCTCTCCACTCAAAAGGACGGGCATAGGATGATTGGGGGTTGTTGGCAATATATTGCTGGGCATACAAATTTGTCTGGTCCACAATAAATTGCAGCATAGTGTCGGGCAAAAACATATGAAAGAAATCAATCTCTGAGAAATTTTGGGTGTTGGTCTGCACACCTGGCAGTGCTGTGAACGGGGGAATAATTGGCGATGCCGAGTTGGAAGGCAGCCATATTGGGTTGGCAAGACCATCTGGCATGTATGTAGAGGCCCTGGCTCTTGGGGGGTGAGACACTCCAGTAGTTGGATTGGAATTTCCTGTGCTGGTACTCAGGCGTGATGTGGCAGGACTGGAACTGGGTCTGGGCATTTGTTCCTGGGGCCTATCGCCGGCGGCAGCGCTGGTACTGGGCAATTGTTTCCGGGGCCTAACGCTGGCGGCAGCGCTGGTACTGGGCCTGGGAATTTGTTCCTGGGGCCTATTGGTGGTGGCAGCGCTGGTACTGGGCATTTGTTCCCGGGGCCTAACGCTGGCGGCAGCGCTGGTACTGGGCCTGGGAATTTGTTCCTGGGGCCTATTGGTGGTGGCAGCGCTGGTACTGGGCCTGGGAATATAATCCTGGTTTCCAGAGTGCCATGCCCTTTTGGGAGGGACCCATTCTTCCTCCGAATCATTTGTCGATTCACTATTTGGTTCAAATGCCGAACTTGAATCAGAATCCAAATTGGAATCTGATAACTCCCCGTTGCTCTCATCGGTCATGGAGAGGATCTGGAACGCCTCCTCACTGCTGAATACTCTTTTGGACATGACGCGGTGTGACAGGTGGCAGGTGACGGTCACTGATGGGCTGTGCGATAGGTGGCAGCTGACGTTCACTGATCGGTGATGACGGTGTGACAGGCGATGGTCACTGATGGGTGACAGGCCACGGACAGTTACTGGTGATGGGTGACGGTCACTAAAAGGTTACAGGTGATCGGTGATGGCTGACGGTCACTAATGGGTGACAGGTGATGGGTAACGGGTGATGGCTGGCGTTCACTGATGGGTGACGGGTGATGGCTGGCGGTCACTGATGGGTGACGGGTGGCGGTCACTGATGGGTGACGGGTGATGGCTGGCGGTCACTGATGGGTGACGGGTGATGGCTGACGGGTGACAGGTGCACCGCTGATGGTCACTGATTTGTGACGGGTGACAGGTGCACCGCTGATGGTCACTGATTTGTGACGGGTGACAGGAGCACCGCTGGCGGTCACTGATGGGTGACGGGTGATGGCTGGCGGTCACTGATGGGTGACGGCTGGCGGTCACTGATGGGTGACGGGTGACGGCTGGCGGTCACTGATGGGTGACGGGTGACGGCTGGCGGTCACTGATGGGTGACGGGTGACGGCTGGCGGTCACTGATGGGTGACGGCTAGCGGTCACTGATGGGTGACGGCTGGCAGTCACTGATGGGTGACGGCTGGCGGTCACTGATGGGTGACGGGTGATGGCTGACGGGTGCACCGCTGATGGTCACTGATTTGTGACGGGTGACAGGTGCACCGCTGATGGTCACTGATTTGTGACGGGTGACAGGTGCACCGCTGACGGTCACTGATGGCAGTCCCTTATGTGACAGGTGCACTTTATTGGGTGACACTGGTGACTGTTGGGTGACAGATGACAATTGGGGGGGGCGATGGGACAGGTGTGGTGTTGGTGCAGACACTACAGAACACAGATCGGTAACTCACTACTTCTGGCTCTTCTCTCCTCACACTGGAAACGGTGTGTGAGGAGAGAAGAGCTGGTAACAGCTAGTTACCGCTCTGTGTTTACATTTATGATCGGCTGTGAATGGATCACAGCCGATCACGTGGGTAAACAGCCAGCCAATGGCTGTTTACCTGCGTCGGTGACGAGTAGTGTTCCCGGGAACACTCCGTCACCGACGTGCACGCGCAGCGCGCTCGCGCGCATACGCCGTGCACAATGGGGTGGACCTATCTGTGATCGGCCGTGACTTCATCACGGCCAATCACGTGGTAAACAGCCATGTCCAATGGCTGTTCACCCCCCTCGGTGGCAAGCGGTGTCTCCGTGACACGCCGCCACCGAAGGAACAGGGATGCGCGCGCACGATCGCGTGCATTCCCTGTTTAATTGGGAGGACGTCATATGACGCCCTCCCGCAACGAGAGCCGCGCCGCCTGGCCGTCAATTGACGACCGGCGGTCTGCAAGCGGTTAAAAAAAAAAAGCATTCAGAAAATACTGGGGTTTAATCACTAAAGGTAAATCCACTTTGCACTACAAGTGCACTTGGAAGTGCAGTTGCTGTAGATCTGAGGGGGACATGCAAGGAAAATAAAAACAGCATTTTTTTTCTTGTACATGATTGGATGATAAAATCAGCAGAGCTTCCACTCATTTCAGATCTTCCCCCTCAGAAAAAGTGACTGCACTTCCAAGTGGATTTGCCTTTTTAGTAAATCAACTCCATAGTGTTAGCCCTGTTAACCTCTTCTCCTGGAAATGCTCCTTACTGGTGGTCATTCTGATCCAGTAGCTTTAAGGTGCTATTTAAGATTAAAGGCAGTCCTGCTGCTCTTTTTTGGTGTTTTTTCTGATAACGCTGTCTGCTCCTTCCTCTGAGTGCCTTCTTAGCAAGCTGGGTGCTATGGGGGCACCTATGCACGCGCTCCGGATCTGGTCTGAGTGCATCATTAGAAACACAAAACACCCGGAAAGCCCTGCTTCTGCTCCCTCAAATTTGACTGACAGCAGCAAAGGCCTATGACTCCCGCTGCTTTCACTGTCTTCTGTGAAACCAGGAGGAGAGGCGAGCGGTGCTGCACCTAGGACAGCACTGGATTGGTGAAGGAATCGGGTAAGTGTTTAGGGATGGGGGGGGAAATAGGATAGGTAGTGGGGGAGTTTTTTACCATTTAATGAAGAAACTAATTCACTCTGACTTTTTTAAAGCTATATTAACTCAGATTTTGTGTGCGGATAGTTTGCTGCATTAAGAGGTGGCTGGATGCAGCATACAGTCTGTTAGTACAATATGTTTAAATATATAGAGTAAGTATACTACATAACAAAAATGCTTTAGCAATAACATTGTATTAGACATATACATAGAATTATACAATATGTACAAATATTCAAGTATACAATAACCGCTAGGAAATTTGAGGCAATCTTGACTTTTATGATACGGTATAGAATTACAATGCTCAAACAATTTGTTAAAAATATACAAATTTATTGAAAAGAATTCAATTAAAAAGCCCCCACAAGGGGAAACATACAACATACATAGGGTAACCCATAACAGGAGACCACCCTAGACAAATACATTCCTCTGAAGTGAACTGGAGAGAGATAGGTATATCAACACCCTTGGGGGATTTGACATTGATCTCTTCTCGGTAAAGAACTCTACATGTTTCGCAGGGAATCGCTTCTTCAGGAGTATGATTTAGAGGAGGTTCAATTCTAAAAGAGAAACATATACATAAAGAATCTTCATATACCAAAACGTAATGATACAATATAGTATAATAAGATTGCAGAATATGGAGCGACCCACCCAAATATTCAAGTATGTCGTATGACATCAAGCAACATACAGCATAGGTATTTGCTCCACTGTCAATACCAACCAACAAAAAACACGCTGTATACTGTATATACAGTAGGTATAATGAGTACCACTTAAGTCCTAAAGCGGCTGATGTTCAGAAATACATACAGGTACCCAAAATGGAATAATGAGAAGCATAGCTGAACCAGACCCTGGTGAAAAACGAGAGCAGGAAGAAAACCCAACATTTAGGGGGGTGAAAGAATCCCCTTACTCAAGAACCTCCTTTCTAGCTTACCAGCTGTGTTTCATACAGTATATACAATGGCTGCTTCTAGCAGCAACTCCCTCTGGCTGGTTATATGTGATATCACTTCTGGTTCCTGTTTCGGGAGTGATATTCCACCCTGCTCCCAAGACTTGCCAATCACAGTATGGCTGGACCTTGTGCAAATCAGCCTCAGATAGGGCAAGATTGCATGAGGGCAGGGTGTGTAACCTAGCTTGACTGAGCATTGCAAAAATAAAGATGCGTGTAGTGTGGTAAATATAATGCATATCAAGAAATCTGATAGGGAAGTTTGTAGAAAGTAGCTACCAAAGAATAGCTTGTTGAAGTGTCGAAATCTAAGCTGTGCCTTATGTGAAGCTGGTTGGCCCGTGGTCCACCATACTGTGGTTGGCAAGCCGGGGGGGGGGGGGGGGGGGTAGCTGCTAGTAGCAGCAGCCATTGTGTATATATGGAACATGTGCTCAGCTGGTACAGTAAGTTAGGCAGGAGTTTTATATATTTAAATCTATTGTACAAACAGATTGATACTCTGGTTGGAATTTAAGCACCCTAAAAATACTCTATTGTTGGTTGTATCTAATACAGGTGTGCCGCATACAATCTGGCCAATTACTTGCAGCCAGTTTGTGTGTGACCAAAACTCAGCAGAAGCGCTGACCCTGGACATACACTGGTTGTGTCCAGGTTCAATATTCACATGGAACCTCTCGGATGAGCGATTACATGCAAACAGCAGCAGGTGCCTGCCAATGATTTGTACAGAGTACAAATATAACGGCCGTCACTGACAGCTGCAGCTGTTTGCACCCACTGTGTGCAATAGCGTTTATGACTAGAATCTACTAATTGCCCGTTGCCACCCCAGGCTACACATAAACTACCATATGAATGTAGCCTATTCCTCAAGTTTGCTCTGAACCAGTAACTTATTTCTGTTCTTACAGGTTCCTTGTAATGGTGAGGCATAAATAAATGCTACAGGGTCCTGATGTAAAATGTACCAGGGGCAGATTCCTATGTCTTACAAAAACCTTCATTGAGTTGCTTGCTTTAAAGTGGAACTCCAGGCAAACCTCTAAATACACAGATGAAATACACATATGTGGACTGTTTTACCTGCTAAAGCATTTATATTTCTCTCCTTCCAGTCCTAAGATTTACAAAGCTCTGCCCCATGATACATTCTTGTCTACCAGGACAGGAGGCCTGTGTTTTTCTATGCCGTATTTAAAGCCTAACTCCAGGAAACCTGAAGCCATTCCTTGCAGTGGGACTGTGCCTACACTGTAAGGGCTGAAGTAGAACTAAAGGCAAAACTTTTTTTTTTTTTCATTTTGGATTGAGTATAGGAGGGTTATTTTGTCATATGCACTCCCATTGGGTAGATTTCATTTACTTCCTATCCCATCTGTCCAAAGTGAGAGGAAATCCCTCCAATTTCAGGGAATCCCTGGTTGTCACCAGGACCACCATGATGAGTTCCCATTGAAAGACTTGCCCTCTATTCCTGTTCTGGTGACAACCCAAAATTTGGGATTTTCTTTATCATACATCACTGGACAGAGCCATGGTAATAACTATATGGGTATATAGGCCACCTTTAGGTGATGGACACTGGCATGCCCTAAGACAGGAAGTTCACTCCCTATATAACCCCTCCCATTATTGGGAGTACCTCAGTTTTCGCCAGTGTCTTAGGTGTTGGTCAGGAGTAAAGATGTGCTATGCAGAGGCTCCCCTGGAGTATTACTTGCTGGAGCAAGCCTTTGCAACCGGATCCATCCAAAGTGCCATTGAGGCCAAGGTGGTTGGTACCCAGGCCTCGTGGAGGAAGAAACAAGGTTTTGCCTGTACTGCTTCTCTTTTGAGAACTGGACCCTGGCATTCAGTGCTTTGGTCAGATTTCAGTGCCATAAAGCTTACTGACAGGGTGTTATACAAGTCCAGGGCAGTGGAACCCCGATAAAAAGGGACCCCTGTCTTTGAAGGTTTTTTAACGGAGCCCACCGTGATTGGCGAAGATTGGGTCTGTTTGGTTGTGGTAAGTGGAGATTTGAGGTAAGTGGAGATTTCTAAGGAATTTGAAAAAAAAAATTTCCTTTTGGATTTCTCTTATACAGTGAATGTTGTCATGCCTAAAGTCACCACTGGGGGCTGTAAAGAGCACGTACCTGTTTCCATGCTTTCAGATCTCGCTCTGTGTCAGCAGAAGCTGCATGGCTTCCTCCAGCTATCCGTCCTGGCCACCGGTAAGAGGTTGGAGGGTGGGATTTGGCTGAAATTTCTCCATCCGGGAATGCTTTTTTCTCCCCTCTCCAGGAGCAGGCAGGGGGGATGCTGTGTGGTCTGGTGGTTTGCCACTCTGCCCCCCCTCCACCGCCCTCAGCAGCGGTGGCTCTCCTCCTTCCCCCGTGCTCTCCTCTCCTCCACCGCCCCCCCCCCCACACGCCGATCCGATCTGAGGCCCGCGTGCAGGAATCATTTAACAAAAAAAAAGAGGTGCGTAGTGAGGAAGTAAGGGGGTGTGGCTTAGCACGGCATTGGCGCGGGCGTCACAGCGCAGGGCAGATTAGCTTATTAAAAAGCTCCATTGACAGTCTCATTTGGACTAACAGGGGAAAAAGAAGCAGACCTGGGCATGTGAGTGTGGCACACAAGCATTCCCCAAGGCACATTTACTCCGCATCAGGCCAAAGGGCATAATAGCAGTAACAATTACTGAACTATTGCTCAGCAGTGGATGCGTTTTTTTCCTTGTAAAGTACCTCTGCATTTGTGCTTAGGGCTATGCATTCCAGAAGGGGACGTACAAGTTCCTCAAAGAGAGGACCAGCGGTATCACCTTCAGGCTCTGAGGATCCTAGTCTCACCCCAGCAATGCCATCCCTCCCTGAAGATCCAGAGGTAGCTGATCAGGGTGAGCCATCGGGTTTGTTAAGTGTTGCAACCGTTTCCAACACTTTAGCCCCTGTCTACATTACTGAGGATGTTTTCTCCTCAGCTTTGGTGGGGCTGGTGGAAAGATTGACTGCTTTAATCGCATCTTCCCAGCATGGGAGAAAACTCGATAGGTCCCCTGCTACCGCCCAGGACCCTCAAGCAGAGGATCGGTGGGCAGGGGAGGATGAGGCCCCTTCAGGGGACCATGAGGATTCTGACTCCCCTTCCGAGGAATCAATTGTGGAAGAGCCTTTTTTCAGCTTCATCATCTTCAGCTGTTGGGGAAGATGATGGCTTCGTTCGTAGCCGTTCCCTATGCTCAGTTTCATTTGAGACTGCTGCAACACAGTATCCTATCCGCTTGGAACAAAAATGTCCAAACCTTAGACCTCCCATTGCATCTATCTCCAAGGGTGAGCCAGAGCCTCAGTTGGTGGTTAACCAAGAATCTGCAGAGGGGAAAATCCTTCTTACTAGTCACATGGAAAGTGGTAACAACAAATTGCCAGCCTTTCGGGTTGGGGAGCAGTCCTGGAGGGGGCGACTGCCTAGGGGAAGTTGTCCAGATCCGAAAGGACCTTGCCCATCAATATTCTAGAGATTCAGGCAGCCCGCTTGGCCCTGAGGGCCTGGACATTCAGATTACAGAATTGTCCTGTCAGGATCCAATCAGAAAATACCACGGCAGTGGCCTATATCATACACCAGGGGGGCATAAGAAGTCTTGCGGCCCAGAGAGAGGTAAACCATATCCTAGCTTGGGCAGAAAATCATGTTCCTTGCCTATCAGCAGTCTTCATTCCAGGAACAGAAAATTGGCAGGCTACTGGAGTCGCCAGCAGTTGTTCCCGGGGGAATGATCCCTTCACCCCGATATCTTCCTGGCAATATGCCAGAGATGGGGGATCCTGTATGTAGACCTATTCGCATCCAGGTTCAACAAAAAGATTGACAACTTTGTGTCAAGAAAAAGGGATCCTCTAGCATGCGGGACAGATGCCTTGATGACCCCGTGGGATCAGTTTTCACCGATTTTTGCATTCCCTCCTATTCTGCTGCTTCCAGGACTTCTTCGCAGGATCAACCAGGAAAGGAAGTTGGTGGTTCTTGTGGCCCAGAAGATCTTGGTATGCGAAGATCGTAAAGATGGCGGTAGGGGACCCATGGACCCTTCCACCACATCCGGACTTGCTCTCGCAGGGTCCAGTATTCCATCCTACCTTACAAGTGCTAGATTTAAAAAAAGCTCCATTGACAGTCTCATTTGTATGAAAGTATGTCATACGTAGAATCCTTGCCTTTCTGCAAATAGGGTTAGAGATGAAGCTGGCCTTGAGTACTATCAAAGGCCAGGTCTCGGCCTTATCAGTATTGTTTCAATGACCACTTGCTTCGCATTCTTTGGTCCGTAACTTTTTACAGGGGGTAACGCGGCTTAATCCACCGGTTAAGCCACTCCCAAACCCTTGGTACTTGAATTTAGTTCTGTCGGTATTACAGAAACAGCCTTTTGAGCTGATACGACATATTCCCTTGGTCCTTGATATGGCTCCTTGGTAGCCATATCTTCTGCAAGAAGGGTGTCAGAGTTGTAAAGAGCCATATTTAATTATTCACAAGGATAGGGTAGTATTGCGTCCTCATTCTAACTTTCTACAGAAGGTAGTGTCAGGTTTTCATCTAAACCAGGATATTGTTCTACCTTCAATTTTTCCAGAACCCTGTTCTATGGACGAAAAGTCGCTGCATTCGCTGAATGAAGTGAGAGCAGTCAAAGTCTACTTGAAAGCGACTGCTCAGATTCGAAAAACAAATGTTTTGTTTGTGCTGCCTGAAGGTCCTAGGAAAGGACAGCCAGCAGTGAAGTCTACTATTTCTAAGTGGATTCCGCAAGTAATTGTTCAAGCTTATGGTTTGAAGAGGAAGATTCCACCTTTTCAAATCAAAGCGCACTCTAACAGGGCTGTTAGTGCTTCGTGGGAAGTGCATCACCATGTCTCCATGGCTCAAATCTGTAAGGCCGCAACTTGGTCTTCAGTCCATACATTCACTAGATTCTATCAGGTGGAGGTAAAAAGCATGAGGATATCGCCTTTGGGCACAGTGTGCTGCAGGCTGCAGTATAGGTCCTCAAGTCTGATGGCGCTTTGTTTTTTGTTTGTGTCTCCCTCCCCTCAGATAGAATTGCTCTGGGACATCCCATATAGTTATTACCATGGCTCTGTGTCATGTGATGTACGATAAAGAAAATAGGATTTCTATAACCGCTTACCTGTAAAATCCTTTTCTTGGAGTACATCACGGGACACAGAGGTCCCTCCCCTCTTTGGTTACACGTGTATTGCTTGGCTACAAAACTGAGGTACTCCCAGTAATGGGAGGGGTTATATAGGGAGTGAACTTCCCGTCTTAGGGCGTGCCAGTGTCCATCACCTAAAGGTGGCCTATATACCCATATAATTATTACCATGGCTCTATGTCCCGTGACGTACTCCAAAAAAAGGATTTTACAGGTAAGCTGTTATAAAAATCCTATTTTCTTTCGCTTTTAGTGATTACAGTAAGCAGGACAAATGGAGAGGGTGAGTTTCCCTAAGGGGTACACATACCACAATAAAAATCCATCAGGTGTTCTAATCCCTCTCCAAATCCCTCACCAAAACTTTAAAGGCAAAACTTTTTTTTTGTTATACTTTAAATGCTTTATGTCTAGGGGACAGAAAAGCAACTTTACTTACATGGTACAGCAGTGGACCATTCCTCAGCATTCTCATGTCCAATGCATTGCTATGGTCCCTTAGAACACCGGAGTGCAGGGGAGAAGAGGCTATGGGGACACTAGCAGCACAGGGGAGCCTGCAGGGGCAGTACTTTATAAGGCCCCTAGACATAAACAAGCAGGTAAACCCATGCAGTACAGGTGCAGCCCCATGGCAAGGGAGAAGGTTTACGTTAAGCTTTACGTAGTACTTACAGGTGTTCTCCTTTCCCTAGCCTGTGACTGGAAAGATAATGGAGAGGATACAGACTGATAAATATGCTCATCTGTCTGTCGCTCTGTTCTTTCCTTCTATAAGCATGCTTCTTGCACTGCAACACAACTGATTGGCTAAAAATCAGTGAGTGATGTTGCTGGAAACTAATATTAAAGCGGGAGTCCGGCGAAAATTTTCTTTTAGATGTCAGCAGCTGCAAATACTGCAGCTGCTGACTTTTAAAATAAGGTCACTCACCTGTCCCGGGGTCCAGCGATGTCGGCACCCAAGACCGAACCGTCCCTCGATCTTCGGGTGCTGCCGCCGCCATTCTCAGTGAGAGAATCGGGAAGTGAAGCGTTGCGGCTTCACTTCCCGGGTTCCCTACTGCGCATGTGCGAGTCGCGATGCGTGTTCTCAATGGTCCCCGCTGTCTCCTGGGACTTGTGTCTTTCCCAGGAGACAGCGGGGGAGTGCCGGAGGGGGCGTGACTCCCCCGGAAGTCTATTCCTGGAAGTGGGTGCAGATACCTGTATTATACAGGTATCTGCACCCCCCTCCCCCCTGAAAGGTGCCAATTGTGACACCGGAGGGGGGGGGATCCGATGAGTGGAAGTTCCACTTTTGGGTGGAACTCCGCTTTAAGATGATGGAAAATTCCACATAGGTAATTCTTCAAATAAATATTAAAGTTCTAGTAGTATAAAGCAACTCCATATAAGAGTGAATTGGAGTAGTGACGTTCTGCTTCTGCTCCAAATGACACTTTGTGCAGATCCAAAGAAAAATATTATTAGTGACTTGGTGATGAAATTGTTCAGTGTAATTTACACCTCTGTGTAAGGTGGTCCCTTATTTTACCGCCGTAAGGTAAGGGTTTGAGAAAGTATACAGATGACCAAGATAATATATCAATGGATCCGCGCTTCAGACTAATTAAACAACTGCTGCCCCCCTATGTGAGTAGGGAACACCTCAGTGAAACCCCAAAAGGATAAAATCAAAATATAGGGAATGGCGCTGTGTTAAAAAAAAGGGAGTATTAATGTAAAATATTACTAATTTCTAAAGTGATGAATGCTGTAGTGCGTGGTACGATCCCTACACAAATATAAATAAAATAGTGTGATATTAAACAACCACAAAATAGTGTATATTATAAAGTGATAAATCCTTATTTAGTCACAGAGGGAATTGTCAGCTATATATACAAGCAATTATAATCCCATATAATAAGCAGACACAAATCATATATTATCAACACTATAGACCATATGTTGCCAGTAACTTATATATGTCCACTAATTAAGAAATACAAAGTGACAAGTGCCAAATTGTGCTATATAGGTGCCGTGGTTATCAAACCACTGTGCAATAATGTGCAAAAAGCGCTAAAGATTATAAATAATCATTTGTATATATAAAAAAAAAACAAAAAAACTTTCAACTGACTGTATATCAAAAAAAGTCCCATATACTGTTTAGTGTAAAATGTTCATAACAGTAATAAATTGTGCAGTGCAAAAAATTCCCATAAAATCATATAGCGTGTCTCCCAGGAGATTTTTCTTTGATGGTAGAAAACCGTGCAGTAGTTATTGATAATCTCCCCCCCCGATGTGATTGCACTCACCGGAGCGCTCTGCCCCTGCAGGGGTATGAGCGTATGATGTTAATCCCCAACTGTTAATTTCTCCGATTCCACAGGTGCCGATATCCTTCCATGTAGCCCAATCCGGATAGACCACTCACAGAGACGGAGGAGGGGGGACCCACTGTCCCTTGTTGTAATATAAATCCCAGGAGGCCGATGACGTCCGTATGACGAAATGCGTAAGGCGGGACTATCTTGGCACGCACAACATCACATCCGAGCACCGTGGTTCCGGAAATCCGACCGGTGGAACGCAAGCGGCGGTTTGTAGCAGCGCTGCTTCCCCAGATCGCGTGGAGAGCTAGAGAGCCTGCGAGCTCCATCTCCTCTTTTAAAACAAATATTTTTTAAAGCAATTGAAATTGCTAGTGTGGATTCAGTCTCAGAGATTGGACTGTTTAGCACAAATAAATTAATTCATTATAAACAGAGTCACGCTATGTGGATTTTTTTATTTTTTATTTAACACATTAAAGTGGATGTCTGGCTGGGATTTATATTACAACAAGGGACAGTGGGTCCCCCCTCCTCCGTCTCTGTGAGTGGTCTATCCGGATTGGGCTACATGGAAGGATATCGGCACCTGTGGAATCGGAGAAATTAACAGTTGAGGATTAACATCATACGCTCATACCTCTGCAGGGGCAGAGCGCTCCGGTGAGTGCAATCACATCGGGGGGAGATTATCAATAACTACTGCACGGTTTTCTACTATCAAAGAAAAATCTCCTGGGAGACACGCTATATGATTTTATGGGAATTTTTTGCACTGCACAATTACTGTTATGAACATTTTACACTAAACAGTATATGGGACTTTTTTTGATATACAGTCAGTTGAAAGTTTTTTTGTTTTTTTTTATATATACAAATGATTATTTATAATCTTTAGCACTTTTTGCACATTATTGCACAGTGGTTTGATATCCACGGCACCTATATAGCACAAATTTGGCACTTGTCACTTTGTATTTCTTAATTAGTGGACATATATAAGTTACTGGCAACATATGGTCTATAGTGTTGATAATATATGATTTGTGTCTGCTTATTATATGGGATTATAATTGCTTGTATGTATAGTTGACAATTCCCTCTGTCACTAAATAAGGATTTATCACTTTATAATATACACTATTTTGTGGTTGTTTAATATCACACTATTTTATTTATATTTGTGTAGGGATCATACCACGCACTGCAGATGACCAAGATAGTCCGGGTTCCTGCCATAGGCCAGTAGGGGTTTTTTCTCTGTATAACTCGGCTGTAGATATAAGAAAAAAGAGGGAAGCTCCAGGTCCAATACGGTGTATAGGAGAGGGAGAAACAAATGGAGGTCCAAATCGTGAAGTTATATTGAGACTGGGTAAGTTTATTAAAAAAATAGCCGATATTGTACTCACATTAAAAGATAAACAAACAAAGCACAGCACCACGAGCGGTTTGCTCGCAACCTGGCATCACTTCCGGTGTCTATCTGTTCCGACGCGTAGAGTCACAATCATGTGACTTCATCAGGGATACTGATCGTGATGCTACGCGTCAAAACAGATAGGCACCGGAAGTGACGTCAGGTTGCGAGCTCGTGGTGCTGTGCTTTGTGTGTTTATCCTTTTTTTTTATGTTTTTTTTAAAAAACGTACCAGGTCTCAATATACTGCACGATCTGGCCCTCCATTTGTTTCTCTCTCTCCTATACACCGTATTGGACCTGGAGCTTCCCCCTTTTTTCTTATATCTACTGCCGAGTTATACAGAGGAAAAACCCCTACTGGCCTATGGCAGGAACCCGGACTATCTTGGTCATCTGTATACTTTCTCAAACCGTTGCCTTATGGCGGTAAGGTAAGGGACCACCTTCCACAGAGGTTTAATTACACTAAAGAATTTCATCGCCGAGTCACCAAGTCACTAATAATATTTTTCTTTGGATCTGCACAAAGTGCAGAACGTCACTACTCCAGTTCACTCTTATATGGACTTGCTTTATACTACTAGCACTTTAATATTCATTTGAAGAATTACCTATGTGGACTTTTCCATCACCTTAATATTAGTTTACACAAAGTTTTTTTCACTACTGTCACTTGTATCACGTGCACTTTATATTTATCCATTTATTGGCTATTTTCTAGTACTGTATGATTACCACTTAGGATTCTATTCCGTATGTGCTTCATCATGTATTCACTATTATTATTTTAACCAATACCTAGAGCACAACATCACTCATTGATTTTTATTCTATTTATTTTTTGGGTTTTGCTTGACCTGTTCGCTGCAACTAGGATTTTTATCCCTGTTACCACGAGCAGCGCGGGAATATTCCTCCTTCCTTTTTACTGATTGGCTCCCTCAGCTGTTTCTCCTTTCTCTAGTCCATGTACTGCCAGAGGCTGACACAAATTCAAATTCAGCTACAATGTTTACATTTAAAAATACATTTAAAGAGTAGCTCCAGTCTCCTCTGTAAAACAAAAAGGTCGGCAGGTACAAAAAGTGTAGCTGCTGACTTTTACTAAACATACATTCACCTGTCCCACGGTCCAGCGATGGGCTCACCCCAGCCGTCTGACATCTCATCTTTTGTCTTCTGCACGGGCATCTTAAAGCGGTGCTCCGGTGGTTTTTGTGTTTATTAAAAGTCATCAGCTACAAAAAGTGTAGCTGCTGACTTTTAATAAACACACACTCACCTTTCTCAGGATTCAGCAACGTGGCTGCCCAAACCCTCGATTCTCTCCCTCTCCTCTCGCCAGCGCTGGCATTACAACTGTGGGCACCCGGCTGCGAGAGCTTGCGGCTTCACAGCTGGGTATGCACTGTGCATGCACGAGTCGCGCTGCACCTTCTGAATGGTCGGGTAATCTTCTGGGACCTGTGACGTGTCCCAGAAGATTGTAGGGAGGAAGGAGGGGGAGAGGATAACTTCCTCTCGGATCGCCTAGGCAATTTGAGCGGAAGCGGAACCTGGCACCTCTCAAAACTAGGTACCTGCTCCCCCCACAAAAAATGTCATGCGAAATGTGGCATAGGAGGGGGAGGAGTGCTTAAAGCAGAACTTCCCCTTTTGTGGGCACCTGGCTGTGACAGATTGCAGCGAGTGATTGATGCGCGAGTCACGCTGCTCATTGTGAATGGTTCCGTAGTCTTCTGGGACCTGTCACGTATCCCAGAAGACTGCTTGGGGGGGGGGGGGGGAAGAACTTCATTTTCTTATCGCCTAGGTGACTGGAGCAGAAGTGGGTGCAGCTACCTGTCAAAACTGGGTACAAGCTCCCCCCCTCCTCAAAAGTGCCATTACCGACTGAGGAGTGGAGGGGGCTTAAAACGGAACTTCCCTTTTGGATGGAGCTCCGCTTTAAAGATGTAATAAGAATGCATTAAGGTATGTTTTTTATTTCTGCCTAGTGTTGAGCTTTAATGAAGTGGTGTATAAATACTTGCTTGCTGAGAAACCTAAAACCCTACTAAGGTTAAAACAGCAGATAAGAATAGGCAAAAATCAATTAGCTTTTAAGTAGGTAGAGGAGCAGTTATGTTTGGGCCCCTTGATCTCAAGATTAGCTACTCCCTATACACCCCTACAACTAGTGAACAAGGTTGCTAGGAATTTTAAATTTCTTAGGTGTATTAGTTAATTTCAACTCCATAGCAATGTACTTTACTTTGTTTACTTTTTTTTGCAACTTCAACAGTTTAAGAACAAGTTGAAGCATTTGAGGTTTGTAAGTCAGCTGATTATGCTACACTGGCTTTCAACAACCTGCTTTCATCACAGAAACATCTTGTCCAAACCTGAACAGAGCAAACCCCAAGGCTTAGGCTGAGAACACTCAAAAAATGCTGGGAATTTTATCTGAAGAGCTGAAAGGATTGCAGGGGTTTGAATGATTAATGGGTACTAATTGTTGGTGTGTGCAAAGGGATTCAGAGGTTGCACACTCCTAGTCTGAGATTACTCAGCCTAATGCTATGTTAGAGTATTTAATAGGTAAACACATAGCATGAACTTCTATTGTGTTTCTTGACAATCTTGACGTTCTTTCCAGGCTGTTATACAACATTATCACTTGCATACAGAACTATATTGAAGTACATAGTCGGATTGGTTTACTAAAGGAGTAAAAAATTTTCACTTACCTATAGGTGGATGATTGCAGTGAACACAGCATCCCCAGGATTAAAATGGAACGTTAGAGGTTCTTCATCCTAAAAAGTAGCTACAAATATTTTGGGTCCCCAGCGCAGGCATGTTTAGTACGGTGAGCTGGCTGTGACTCCTTCTGGCTTCACACTGGGCTCGCACAAGCTGCACTGCGATTTGGAAATGGTCCCATAACCTTCTGGGACCAGTGACATGTCTAGAAGGGTGCAGGCAAAGAGGGGAGGGGGGACCAAACTTCCTCTTGGATCACCTAGGTGATCTGAGCAAAAGTGTGAGCAGGGAACCTATCAAAACGAATAGGTGGCACTTATGGGCACTGATTGGCATCACTGCTGGGCGCTGTTGGAGCTGCACTAATAATCAGTCATATAATGTCATCTTAGAACGACCAGCTCCTCTAATGTACCAAAGGTACAGGTCTACCGTGTCTAATTGTGGCCAAAAAAATGTCATTTCACCATTGCAGTTACCTTGCCTTCTCTAGCAGCACCTCACAATATACTTCTCACAAGACAGGATGTGTACTACATGCCTAATTACCAGCTTGCAAACACCACTCAGAAGCTTCAGCCATGTGATATACTTCATGTGTCAGTTTGCAGACACGGGTAGATGCCCATTTGATTTTCTCATGATCTGCACACATTACATGTAGAATAGCACCTATGTACCTTTATGATGAGATGGGCAAAAATGCAAGCACCGCATCTCAGCAGTACAGCAGAAAATAGCAGATGGGTAGTCAGTATTCCTGGGTCATGTGAAGTGTGCTGCAGTTCTAACCCCTGCTCTGTGTGCTTTACAGCCAGACTAAGGCTGGGTTCACAGTAGAACGCGTAGCAGCTCACAGCAGGGGTCCGGTGCATCTCCATTCACTGTATCAGGTCAGATTTCAACCTGAATTTTGAGTTGAATTCAGACCTGAAACGGACCAAAAGGCGCACAGGAATCCTGTGCAAGACGCACCGGAGCCGCTCCAGAGATTTGTGAACCGGATCCATAGAGAGCCGGTCACAATCTCCTGCTATGCAAATTGGATGTGGGGAAACACACATCCAATTCGCAATAGTGTGAACCCAGCCTAAGGCCGGCCATACATTATACAGCTTTCTTATACAACTTTCCTTTAGATTTACCAAAACCATATAATATGAGGTCAGACCTAAACGCTTTCAATTTGTATGCAATGGGGCAGAGCCTTTCACTACATGTGTTGAAGGTAAATCTAAAGGAAATTGAATAAGAAAATTTTATAATGTATGTCCAGCCTTAGAATTAGGGCAGAATGTTTTTCTCGCATATAGTTGTAAACTTAAAATGGGAAGGCACAGTTCAGGATCAGTGCGTATTGGAACCTTGGGGAAGTTTACTCATTTTGCATATGGATCTTTCCAAAATGAGAGTGGGTTTAGGAAGCTTCAGGGTCTTCTTTTGTTTTGCACTACAGTTACTATATATTAACAAATTGATAAAATTGTTGTTTTAGTCTTTAGTGTGACACTGCTAACCTGTAAATGATTAGACCAGCAATACTATATGTGCCCATGATTTCATTGCATCTTGATACTTACAGTACATTCTGAAGATTCTATTGATATATTCATGTTGTACAGGCAATTGTAAAAAATAAAAAAAATAGAAAAATTGGCCTGGTCAGAAGTGGCAGAATTGTTTCGTTTATTTAGTTTTATTTTATTTAGTTTTAAAGTGTAAGCTGGAACGAATACCGAAATTCAGGTAATATTCTGTCCTGCAAGTTATACATAACAATTTAACAAATCATTAACAGGACACGCATTTCCTCTGTTGCTTGGCGTATGTAGGGTTTGGCTGGTGAGGAATGCAGACTAGAACTGTCTGCAGGTAATGATACATCAGATGAGGGGTGACAAACTGTCTCAATATGATAGTGAGTCACTGAGCCTTCTGATGCAACTTTTGTTCTGTGGTAGAACACACCTGTCTTAGCACACCTTGCTTCTAGGCAGGCTCTCGGTTGGTTTCCTCAGGCAACATGTAGATGACCCATTTATTTAGGATGTTCCTTATTGACCCTCCCCTGCCAAATTATCTCACCACTTGTAATTATCAGTCTTCTCAAATCTTTTTCCTGGCTTCAGTTTTGTGTCTCTTTGAAGTTACACACACGGGTGTTAATTTCACTTCATCAGTGCAGTGATGGTGATTATGATTAAGATAAATAAGGGTTCGAACAGTGCTAGCATAATCAACAGATTCAGATCTAAACTGCGTGACTTGTCATTCCTATGTGTTTATAACCTGCATTTCATCCCATAAGGACATCCTGTGGCTGTCAGCTAGACAGCTGAATAAAATACAGAGCTTTTTATTGAGCAATAAAAAAAAAACTGTATTTTTAAGTTTAATATTTTTAGTGAAGACAGGGTAATAGAGTCAACTTAATTAACAAAATAATAATTGCAAGAGATCCATAACATCTCTACAGCATTTGGTTAGAATATGTCACCAATTCCCAAGTGCAGTCCCCGTTTTGAGGTGTCTGTTTAAACAGAGCCTGCATCCTTGGCACTGTCCCCAACCACCTGGGCAATGTAGTGGACACATTGTACTGTGAAAAGGCCAACTCATCAGTTGCACTGTGCAGACATCAACCCAAAATGGAGTCACTTGAGCCCTTTAGGATTTTTCTTAGTATCTTCAAGGTGACCCTCCTAACTATGTTTGCACATCTTGGTACCTCTTATTAGAAATCTGTTTGTCTTTATATCTTGAATATCTGCTTCTTGTTCCTAATTGCTTGAGGAAGTTAAAAATGGGGACATGGATTTGTGAGTGTGGCCACAAACGAGGTAATGATTTTGGGGTGTGTGGTTAAAAGTGGATGTGGTCAGTAGGGTGTCTTTGGATTTCATTTTGAAAATCTGGTAACGTTACTACAGCATAATAACCCCTTTTACAATTTAAAATAAGATAAGATTAACTTTTTACAGGAGAAACTTATTGTATATTTAGGTCTGCCATAGTAATAGTTATCTGGAATCTTCAGCATTACTGGAGGTTTTTTCATAGAAAAAATAACCTGGTTTGAAAACAAATGTAAGAATCTTGTTAGTTGCTACAGACAAAACCTCTATTTTTTTTTTATATCAGCTTCATTGGATTATCTTGTGAAGTATATGATGATTTCACTAACTGCCTTATTGATTGGGACATCTATCACTTCATTTTATCATTGGATTATCTTGTGAAGTATATGATGATTTCACTAACTGCCTTATTGATTGGGACATCTATCACTTCATTTTATCACTTGAGACCTAAAATTTTAAACAGTGAAAACAGGGGTCATCACTGCGAATCCAGTTGATACCTAAAATGCGCCTCCATGATGTGTTTAAAGTAGAACTAAAGGCAAAACTTTTTTTTTTTTTTTTTCATACATCACGGGACACAGAGCAGGCTATAAATCATGACTGAGTTACTTTCCTCTTCCTCTTATAGGTGAATGGACACTGGCAGAAAAAAATGACAGGAAGTCCCTCTAAATAACCACCTGTACTCAGGAAGCTGGTACCCAGGCCCCTCTACAATGGGATTGGATGTTTATGGGGGATTGCCTGTAATGTTGCTGGTCGGAGGTGGACCCTGCGGATACGGAACCCTGTGCAGTTATTACTGACCAAGGCGTCTATGGTAGGGTGCTGTACAGGTCTAGGGCAGTGAAGCCCAAAAAATGGGGTCCTTGTTTGGTGGACAGGCTCCTGCGGCAAGAAATGGTGTGTATTGCATTATGGGCCCTTTAAGTGGGGATAACAATTTTTAGAGTGCCTGGCGTGTCTCCCGATTCTCCCACTAGGGGCAGTGGTGTGCATTTTCTTGTCCTGCAATCTCCAGGAGCTGGAGAGATTCGGTGGCTGTGTGATTTCCTTGTGTTTTGCCCTAGTTTTTTGGGGGGGTTTTCACTTAAAGTAATGTTTTCTTCGCTGCCGCGGTAGTGGCAGGAACACGCTACGGGTTGAAGCCGGCGACCATCATAGTAAATAAATGAAGCCACGTACACACGCTACTGCGCATGCTCAGCCGAGCTTCGGCCATTTTGGTTACTGGAGGAGGATTTGTCTTCATTTCTGGTGTTTTTTACATGCTTTCTTGCAAGTATAAACCATGTAAGTACAATAATTTTTATTAAATTAAGGTGTAATAAATATTACACTATGTTGAGAGATGAGGGGTGGATGCCACAGGTGCAGGAGAGGCGCAAGGGCCACATGAAATGGCCTGGTGTGCTGCATTCGGCCCGCAGGCCTTATGTTTGACACATGTGATCTAGACAGTCCTTTCGGCTGTTAAGGGCTCAGGGACAAAAAAGGGCCCGGTCAGCAAAGTCAGCGAAACCGGAGTCCAAGTCCTCTTTGCAATGAAGGGGCGCTCCACTCGTTTGGCGGAGAAGAGGTTGCTTGCTTTTTCGGAAGCCTATTTTTTCACTGTTGCTTTTTCGGAAGCCTGGCAAAAGGTGATTTCAGATAGTTGTGTCCGTCTATGGTGATCTGGGGTACAGATTGGAGTTTCTGGAGTTTCCTCCTCTGTGGTTTGAGATCGACTGTTTCAGCAAATCCTCTTCAGGTGTTCATTTTCAGGCACACAGAGACAGAAATGTCCCTCAGTGTTTACTTCAATCTGTTAACAAAGCTAAATTGCAATATTCAGCTTGGACCTCACAAGTTTCCTAGGGTTCAGTCTTTTTGCATGGAATCGGTTTGTTCAGTGGTGACGAGGGAAACATCTGGTGTCTGTGGATATAAGATATAAGAGATGCCTATCTTCATATCCTGATATTTCTCACACATCAGGGATTCTTGCGATTTGTGATACAGGACCAGCACTTTCAGTTTGTGGCTCTGTCTTTCGGGCTGGCTACAGCCTCCCAAGTGTTCACAAAAGTACTGGCTCCAGTTCTGGGTCTGTTAAAGACTCAAGGAATGTCCATTCTGGGGTACCTGGATGATCTGTTGCTTAGAGAACAGTTGGCTCATTAATTGAGCCAAAGTGTCTTTCATGGTACATATTTTGGAAAGTTTTGGTTGGGTTCTCCAATATGCAGAAATCAGCATTGGAACCAGTGGAGACTCTGGGGAATCTGGGTCTCACCCTGGACACTGTCCAAGTGAAGGTGTTTCTGCCTCCAGAAAAGTGCCTTTTTCTGAGAAATCAGGTGTCTATACTCAGTAATTGCACGTGTACTCTATTTGTCTCTGTATAAGACTGCTGGGGAAGATGGTTGCCACGTTTTGAGGCAGTTTCATACGTTCAGTTCAGTTCATTCTAGGCCATTACAGAGAAATATCCTTTCAGAATGGAAGAAGAAGATTCAGTTGATGGATCGTCCGATGACCCTACGTCCCGATACACGCCAGGTATTGAGTTGGTGGATGGCTCCTTGAAAGTTGGAGGCAAGAAGTTTGTTTCTCCCGATTTGCCTGGAAGATGCTGACAAGTTGACAACAGATGTCAGTCTGACAGGATGGGAAGCTGTTGTGGAGTCCCTTGGTCTCTTAAGGAAAAGTTATTACCCATCAACATCCTGGAGCTTCCAACTGTCCATCTCGTTCTGTTGCACTGGACTGGGCAGGATCCAGTTGGACAATGTCACAGCTGTGGCATATACAGTTGTGCTCCTAAGTTTACATACCCTGGCAGAATTTATGATTTCTTGGCCATTTTTCAGAGAATATGAATAACACAAACTTTTCTTTCACTCATGGAGAAAGGAGACCCCCTGAGGACTGCGTGGGATCCCCCCTTTCAGTTTATGTGGCAGAGCCTGCAGCGGAGGAGGTGAGCGGCTTCACAGACCAGCTTCACTGAACGTGTATCCTGGAAGGCATGTAAGTATACACCAGGTATGTCTCTTACTCCCTCTAGTGGCGGAAACCAGGTAAGACATACAAACTACTCAGAAGATAATCCATAATGTGTGTGTAAACTTTAAGATTGCCTTCACTTACCTTATCCCCGCTGCAGGAACTGCTGAGAACAGAAAGATTCCAGCCTTCATCCATCACGGCGGGTAGCGTTCTGGCTTCCTACTTACAGGAACCTCTTCCCTGGACCTGTAGAAGACTCTGCCAGAAACTTTTCGTGCCACTGTTATATTAGTACACCAAAGCCTGGATCCCAGAGCCCAGACCTCCAAGGAGAGACATTACAGGCAAAACCTTGTTTCTTCTTATCACAAGGCCCGGGTACCATCCATCTTAGGTGTTTTAGTATTGGCCCGAGGTATGGATCCGGTTGTATAGCTCCTAGGTCCTCACAGCGACCATCAAACAGAGCTTTCTTCTTAGCACATCTTCCAACCACCTTAGACACTGGTGAAAAAACTGAGGTACTCTCCATATGGGAGGGGTTATATATAGGGGAGGAATTGGCCTTGTAATTAGGGTTACCAGTGTCCAATCGCCTGAAGGTACTATCTAACCCACTAAGTAATTTCCAAGCCTCTGTGTCCCGTGATGTATGAACAAGAAAAGTATTTTTGCCCTTCCTAATTTTTTTTTTATTTTTATTTTTTTTGCATATTTGTCATACTTAAATGATTCAGATTATCAAGCAAATTTTAATATTACACAAAAATAACCCGAGTAAATGCAAAATGCAGTTGGAAATAATGATGATTTCATTTATTAAGGGAAAAAAGCTGTCCAAACCTGCCTGGCTGTCACGTACCTGGTCGGAGACCAAAGTGCAGAGAGGGCTCCCTTTGTGGCTAAGTGCAGTACACCCCTGAAGATGGTACAGAAGGTGTAGTGCCCAAAGAAGCACAGGTTGCCAGATGAGTACAGGGGTGTAGAGCCGGTGGTCACCTGAAGTATATTGGATAATGCAGGATACACAGCTGGGCCAAAGTCTCTAGCGATCCTCGGTAACACTTGGCAATGGTGTGTGCAGGAGACGGTAGTGCAAGCCAGGCTGGGGGTCAAACACTGTGGATCCGACAGGAGGAAGAGGCAGATAGTAGAAACAGGGTCAAGCCAAGGTCAAATACAAGAAGGCAAGTCAGGAACAGGTAATGGTAGCAAAGTCAATGATGCAAGCCGGGATAAGTCACTGGAGACAGCAGCGAAGTCGGTAAAGCAAACCAGGGGGTCAAATCAGGAGAGCAGATCAGACCAGTCAGGAGCAAGTCGGGTCACAACAGGAAATCCAAGTAGAATATGCACAGAGGCTCAGGAACACGGGAAGGCTGACAACAATGCAGCAATGTGATGGGCTCAGCAGTCTTCCATAGGCCCATAAGTGGCCGTATCTGTCACATTGTGCAGCTATTGCGCATGCACGTTCGCCAATTAGCGCCGTTGTGCATGCGCGTTTGCACATTAGCGTCGTCGCGAACCTGCGTATGCCCGTTTTCCATGCGTACTGGCGCAAGAACAACAATGTCCCAGAAGCGTCCATTACCAGTACTGGCACTATTGCCAGTTCTCCTACGGCCATTTCCCTGGCACTGGCCCTATGTGGAAAAAGTAATAACCCCCCCTTAAACCTAATGACTGGTTGTGCCACCCTTGGCGACAACAACTGCAATCAAGTGTTTGCTATAACTATCAATGAGCCTTTCACATTGCTGTTGAGGAATTTGGGCCCACTCTTCTTTGCAGGATTGTTTTATTCCAGCCACACTGGAGGGTTTTTGAGCATGGATGGCCTGTTAAAGGTCATGCCACAGCATCTCAATCGGATTTAAGTCCAGACTTTGACTAGGCCACTCCAAAACCTTAATTTTTTTTTTTTTTTTTTGGAGCCATTCAGAGGCAGACTTACTGGTGTGTTTTTAGATCATTGTCATGCTGCATAACCCAAGTGTGCTTGAGCTTGTGGCTGGACGTTCTCCTTCAGGATTTTTTATCCTATGTAACCGGACACGCATCTTCCAAAAAGTTAAACTTTTGTCTCATCAGTCCACAGAATATTTTCCCAAACCTCTTGGGGATAATCAAGATGTTTTTTGGCAAATGTGAGACGAGCTTTTGTGTGTTCATTTTGGTCAGCAGCGTTTTTTAGCTTTGGAACTCTCCTATGGATGCCATTTTTGCCCAGTCTTTCTTAGTGTTGCATCAGTTAAGGTCTGTGTTTATGATACAAGTGAGGCCTGCAGTTATTTAGATGTTGTTCTGGGTTCTTTTATGACCTCCTTGATGAGTTGTCGTAGTGCTCTTGAGAGTAGTTTTGGTAGGCCAGCAACTTCTGGGAAGGTTCACCACTGTTCCAAGTTTTCTCCATTTGTGGACGATGGCTCTCACCGTGGTTTGTTGAAGTCCCAAAGCCTTTGTAACCCTTTCCAGACCGATACATGTAATTTACTTTGTTTCTCATCTGTTTTTAGGAAGGAGCAAATACTTTTTCACAGCACTATACAGTGGGGCAAAAAAGTATTTAGTCAGCCACTAATTGTGCAAGTTCTCCCACTTAAAAAGATGAGAGGCCTGTAATTGTCATCGTAGGTATACCTCAATTATGAGAGACAAAATATTGAAACAAATCCAGACAATCACATTGTCTGATTTTTGAAAGAATTTATTTGCAAATTATGGTGGAAAATAAGTATTTGGTCACCTACAAACAAGCAAGATTTCTGGCTCTCACAGACCTGTATCTTCTTCTTTAAGAGGCTCCTCTGTCCTCCAGTCATTACCTGTATTAATGGCACCTGTTTGAACTTGTTATCAGTATAAAAGACACCTATCCACAAACTCAAACCACTATGGTGAAGACCAAAGAGCTGTCGAAGGACACCAGAATCAAAATTGTAGACCTGCACCAGGCTGGGAAAACTGAATCAGCAATAGGCAAGCAGCTTGGTGTGAAGAAATCAACTGTGGGAGCAATAATTAGAAAATGGAAGACATACAAGACCACTGATAATCTCCTTCGATCTGGGGCTTCACGCAAGATCTCACCCCGTGGGGTCAAAATGATCACAAGAACGGTGAGCAAAAATCCCAGAACCACACGGAGGGCCTAGTGAATGACCTGCATTGAGCTGGGACCAATGTAACAAAGGCTACCATCCGTAACACACTACGCCGCCAGGGACTCGGATCCTGCAGTGCCAGACGTGTCCCCCTGCTTAAGCCAGTACATGTCCGGGCCCGTCTGAGGTTTGCTAGAGAGCATTTGGATGATCCAGAAGAGGAATGGGAGAATGTCATATGGTCAGATGAAACCAACGTAGAACTGTTTGGTAGAAACACAACTCGTCGTGTTTGGAGAAGAGAGAATGCTGAGTTGCAACCAAAGAACACCATACCTACTGTGAAGCATGGGGGTGGCAACATCATGCTTTGGGGCTGTTTCTCTGCAAAGGGAACAGAACGACTGATCCGTGTACATGAAAGAATGAATGGGGCCATGTATCGTGAGATTTTGAGTGCAAACCTCCTCCCATCAGCAAGGGCATTGACGATGAAATGTGGCTGGGTCTTTCAGCATGACAATGATCCCAAACACACCACCCGGGCAATGAAGGAGTGGCTTCGTAAGAAGCATTTCAAGGTCCTGGAGTGGCCTACCCAGCCTCCAGATCTCAACCCCATAGAAAACCTTTGGAGGGAGATGGAAGTCTGTGTTGCCCAGCGACAGCCCCAAAACATCACTGCTCTAGAGGAGATCTGCATGGAGGAATGGGCCAACTTACCAGCAACAGTGTGTGACAACCTTGTGAAGACTTACAGAAAAGTCTGACCTCTGTCATTGCCAACAAAGGATATATAACAAAATATTGAGATGAACTTTTGATTTTGACCAAATACTTATTTTCCACCATAATTTGCAAATAAATTCTTTCAAAAATCAGACAATGTGATTGTCTGGATTTGTTTCCACATATGTCTCTCATAGTTGAGGTATACCTATGATCATAATTACAGGCCTCTCTCATCTTTTTAAGTGGGAGAACGTGCACATTTGGTGGCTGACTAAATACTTTTTTGCCCCACTGTATGTGTGTGTGTGTGTTTACAAGTTGTGGAATTTGTAGCACCAAACAGTGAGTTTACTCCATGCCAGAAGTACATTTCATGGATTATTCTGCCCACTTTTATTTAAAACAAACCAAAAAGTTCATACTTGAATAATTTCCCATGCAGGGGGTTCTCACCATCAATGCAAAAAAACAAAGAATTCAGCCTCGTGGCTCTCTTTGCAGCTTCACTGCTCAGACCTCCTTCCTTGGTCCTCCAGGCCATCAAACACAGTCCCAGTGCTCGTACACAAAACGCTGTACCTTTTGTCAGCTTGACTGTTTCTACTGCAGCTCCCAGCTGCTACATCCTCACAGGCTGGGGCTTTTGTCCTTACCTTGACGGTATGGTGCACATATATAGGTGCACATATATAGTGTGTATGTATGCATGTATGTATATGTATATGTGCGTGTGTGTGTATACATATATGTATGTGTGTGTGTGTGTGTATATATATATATATATATATAATGTGTGTATGTATATGTGTGTATGTATATAATATACAATTATAATGTATGTGTGTATATCTTGAGTTTAGATCTAAAGGGAGTTGTGCAATAGGTTTGTGACATAAATTAAGTATATTATACATAGCGGCCCATCACATGCTTGGATTATTTTCTCATGCAGGTTAGAAAACTGGTTGCTATGGTCATTAAAAGTAAATTTTACTTCCTTTTTTTTTTTTTAAATCAATGCCTCCATGAAATAAATTTGCCATTTTCATGTATATTTTTTTTTTCATAAAATAATGCAATTATCATTTCTGATCTGTATACCCCCATTTACAGAAAAATAGAGTATAAATGTGTTTGTGTTTCTTGTTCCAGGTAAATGGTACAAACATCAGCTGACCTATCAGATTGTGAACTGGCCATGGTACCTGTCTCAGCATCAGGTGAGGCAGGCAGTTAAAGCAGCGTTTGAATTGTGGAGTAATGTCTCCTCGCTGACCTTCTCTGAGGTTACAAGAGGCCCAGCAAACATTCGTCTGGCTTTCTTCGATGGAGAGCACAATGATGGAGCTAGGCATGCATTTGATGGACCAGGTGCTAAACCATTCACTCTTGTAAGCTTTGTTATTGAAACGCACAGGGATATATTAATCTAGAAACTAGTTCACAATACAGACGACCCAGACTCCCTACTTCAAGTACACGGGATTTCAGTGCAGGTTGATCCTGTCTTTAATTGTGGCCATCCAGGCTTCAATAAAAATAGATTTCTTTTCCGATCAATCTCTCCTGATAGGAATATTTCATAGTGTATGACCCATTCAATTGATATGCCACACATTCGAAAACTGATTTGAATCGATATTTGGAAGATCCATTCCTAACTTAGTGATTGCATGTCTGTTTCCACCATGCAATCTCATAATCTGAAATACAATCGGATTCATCTCCATGCTGACAATTGATGCAAAATTATCAATCATTTTCTGCCCTTGCCATTCAATTCCATTTGATCAAATCTGTTTTAAATTGATCAGAATGGAGGCTGTGACTATTTGATTTTTGCAGATTAAATAATTTTGATCACATTGCACATCGTTCGGATAATAAAATTTGAAGCGCATATATGGCCACTATTAGACCGATGAATGGCTGCCTTCCTACATTCACATATCCTCTACACGCAGACTGGGTGCATTTTGTTGACTTTAACAATATGAACAAACTCATAAAAGCTAACTGTGTAGATCTTGACTGCTGAGAAGCATAGGCCTGAAGCCATAACTGTGTTTAATGAGTACCCTTGCCCAAAGATGACACAGATTAAGATGGAAAGGGCAAGGCCACTTTATTGAAAGTTCCAACATATCTTAAAACAGATCTAAACTCTCTCAATCAACACAAACTGTTTTTAATCCTTATGCTACTACCCTTAATAAAAAGATAGGAAATACATTATTTTTACTTTCTTTAACCTTTTTTTTTTACAATCATTTAGTTACTTCCTGGTTTCTGGCCTAGGCCAAAATAATGTCATGCATCCCAGAAATCGTCTTGGGCATTTTTTCTTTCATCTGGAGGAGGGGAGGAGGAGCTTTCTCAGCTAAACACAACCCCTGCATGCATGCCTGAGCTAAGGGCAGATAGATTCCAGTAGTAAATGCTACATGAATCATCTGCCCCTACTTAAGATGGCCATGGCTTGACATGCTGGGGAGGATGTTTTTAAAGTGATTTCTCTACAAAATAAAGCATTAAGACATGGACAGATGGGTGAGTTTGCTGTGAATATTGAAAATGAATTAAATAGCGTTTTGTGGTGCTCAGATTCAGTTAAGTTCCACTTTAACCAGTGCCAGTCACAGTTATAATCTGAGCATATATGAACAGTAACTTGACATAGCTAGCATTGTGTAACCAAATTCCAACTAATAAATCAAATACAGTTCAATAAATAGCAATACTGCATTAAATAAAGTCCACATAAAGTTCATATGTTTCCACAATCTTCATAGTGCAGATTCTCCATTGTGTAAAATTAAAGTGCCAAGTGATGAAACAGTTTGTTCCGTGCAATCCGTGCTCCCCTCCTGTGTGCCCTCTCACTCACCAGATGGTATGGACTCCCATCACAATATGCTCTTCCTGTATCTAATCTTAAAGGTGTGCCAAACCTCATCTCACCTATAACCCTCCATCTTGGAACACCCTGGTCTCTAGGCTTCTCATAAATTTGGTGATTAATAAATGTCTAAGGAAGCTGAATTATATTAAATGAAAAATTCTTTAAAATTAAAGGGATAATAAATTAATGAATAAATTAAATAACTTAAATTATGATTCAAGTTTTAGTTAATATGTCTTTCTCAAGGAACCCTTGTTATTAGCACCATCTAGTGGCTATATAAGGGATCTAGCCAGTATAATTCAAGTTTTAAGTAAAGCGTAACTCCACTTTTGTTGAGAAAAAAACATTCCCCTCTGGGTGATCAATGTACATTGCAAGGATTATAACAAACTTTGTTGCAGATTCCTACCTTTTGTTATTCTGAAAAAAATCCATGTGTATTTCTCTGTGCCTCTGTTCTGAGTAGGTCTAATGGGTGTGGTTTCATAATTAACTGTCAGGTGTGGAGATACTGGACACTAATGAGGAAATCTGCTGGGCCTGCATTCCTTTAGACATGTTCTTATTGAAAGTATCTCTCAAAAAATGACATTTTTGTTGCAAGGGATGCCTGAAATCTGATTTTTATCCTAAGCAGACTTCTGGGAAAATTGGTGAGCCAATCACACAAGCAGGAAATTATGTTTCTGGGGAGTGGTCAGTACACACAATACTCCAGGTAGCCATATTACAATGTATTCTCCAAAAATTACATTGGCTGCAAATTGAAAAGGAAAGGTAATTTTTAATAACATTCAATTACAAAAAATGATTAGCGTTGTAATTATATGCGCTATAATATTTTTTCTTTCTTTGCTATTTTTTTCCCCATGAAAGTGGAGTTACCCTTTAATATATCTTTCTAAAACAAACCCATGTTAATAGCACCATCTAGTGACTAGATAAGAAATCTACCCATAGTCTAAATTCTTAGGTTGTCTGTTGTCATATAGCTACATGGACAATTATTTTTTACATAAATGTAAATTAAAAATTAACATGAACATTGATTAGGAATATGTATTTTATATGGGAAGCTAGGCACTTGTATCAGTAATAATTTAGGTCTACCCCACTTTGCTTATAACAACCCTGGTAGGCCCATAGCTCCACATTGAGTCAGGTGTTCTTGGAGTTAGTCCTGTTAGTGTGATGTAGTCTGAAATGGTTGGACAAGCTATGGTGGTGGAATACCTTTTTTATATTGTTAATGTGTTCTCTTAGTCTAATTTTTAGTTGTCTCATGCTTCTTCCGATGTACTGTAGACCACAGCTACATTCCAAGAGGTACCTGTACTGTCACAAGAAATGAAAGTCTTGATATTATAAGTTTTTCCTGTGCTATTAGACTGACATTGGGTGGTTTTCCTTTCCATATTGATAAACAATGTTCTACATGTCAAACCCCTGCCGCAGCTGAAAAAAAATCTATATCCAAAAAAGTGACTGTTTGTTTTTGTTTTTTTTTTGGGGGGGTGGGGGGGTGGGGGGTCAGGTACATTTCTCACTAACTTATTTCTAAGGGTAGGTGGTCTCCTATAAACTTTTTGTGTTTTTTCAGATAAAAATTTTGATAGTATAGGGTCCCTTTTAAGTATAGGACAGTGTTTTTTCATGGTTTTCTTGATATGTTTAAATGGTTTATTAAACACTGTACTGAAATGAATCTCATATTTATTTTATTCTCTGTTTTTAGTCTATAATAGTTCCTCTCTATTCATATTTTGAACCTGCTCTTTCACTTTAACTAAAGTTTTCTTTTTTGTATCCTTTTCCTTTAAATCTTTCCATCAGTAATTCTGTTGAAATCCTGTACTGAATCAGTTTCTTCTGATGCACATTATGTGTCCCTTTGGGATGCCATTAAGCCATTTTGGATGATGCCCACTTCTGACTGGAATGTACTAATTTCTGTCATCACTTGGAACTTTAATTTTACACAATGAGAATCTGCACTTTTTGTGGAAACATATGAACTTTAAATGGACTCTATTTAAAGCATTATTGTTATTTATTGAATTGTATTTGATTTATTAGTTGGAATTTGGTTACACAATGCTAGCTGTGTTAGTTAAGGTTGGGTAGCGCTCTTACATTGATTTTCACATTTAAAGGCACAGTCACGTAAGAGCAGCAACCCATCAATCTTAGTTTTTAAACTATTTACCGTATTTATCGGCATATAACACGTGCCGGCGTATAACACGCACCCCAAGTTTAGGAAAAAAACCTTACATTTTAAATTCCCATCAATGCAGTCTTATCAGTGTCCATCTGCAGTCTTGCCCATCATTGCAGAATGATCAGTGTCCATCTGCAGTCTTAATAAAGGGAATAAATGATCGCGCTTACGGATCTGTCTAGGTATGCTGCCTCCCCTAATATAGTCCCCCAAAGGGGTCTATAACCACAGATTGTATGAATAAAAGAATGGTGGCGCTTCCTAGTTTGGGTAAAGGTACCAGGTGTGAGAAAAAAAGAAAACTAATTTATAATATTAGTACTTAGTGACCTGTGAATACGTGACTGGTAAACAGGCTGTTATTCACTTAACAAAGTGATCCTGCCAGAAACATGACTCATCTTAAAATCAGTGAGTGTCTCCTATTGGTAAATAAGTTTTAATGTGCAAATCTCCAAATATATACTAAATACCTAGCTCCAAAATATCCGTCCTATATATTGGTGCTGGTATATACCAAAATAAGGCCCATACCCTCAGTTATGAATCAAAGAAAATATATATGTACATTGAACATATGTGCAGAAAAATAATAACATAAACAAACAAATAATTGTACATAAGGACTTAGTAATGGTCCATAATTAGATGTAGAACCCCCCTCGGGGTTAGCATCCCAAATTAGTAAGTGCAAATATTCCAACAAATCTTGCTGCGTGTAGCTAATAGTTCATCAGATAAAGTGAATTTCCATTCATAATCGTTGACGTAAACACAGTGACTGTGAATGTTCAAAAAATTCAGTGACTGTAGGTGTTCAGACAATTCCACTTGTGACTTCGTGCTCCCCCTCAAGTGTCCCCACTCACCAGATCCCCTCGCCTCCACAGGGGCACTGCGCTTATCTTTAGGCCCACCAAGGTTGCTCCACCGAACTCATCCAAGGGTCTGGGGTAATCCACCTTCCTGCAGGTATTATCTCTATGGTTGGCTCCTCACAGAGGGAAAGAAGAGATATAGACTCCCATAGTGTAGTAAAAACGCTGGGTTTTATTGAAGACACAACAACATGATCCAAACAATAGCAGTTGTTTTAAAAATAAAAATATAAAAATATATATTATAAAATCCTGGATAGCCTATGCGTAGCTCACAGATTGCACATAGTGCCACTATTGTTAATAGGCATACTAGTGCAGAGTGTGTCGGCTAACTCGGCAAAAAACGCTAGGTAAAAAATTTGGTCGAATCAGCAGCAGCGCGCTGCGTTCCACCTGCGTTCCAGCTGCCTCTACCAGGAAGTGACGTAGCGTGCGTGGCGCCGTCGTACGCGTTTCGTCATAGACGTCCTCAGCGACGGTGCTACACTCTGCACTAGTATGCCTATTAACAATAGTGGCACTATGTGCAATCTGTGAGCTACGCATAGGCTATCCAGGATTTTATAATATATATATATATTTTTATATTTTTATTTTTAAAACAACTGCTATTGTTTGGATCATGTTGTTGTGTCTTCAATAAAACCCAGCGTTTTTACTACACTATGGGAGCCTATATCTCTTCTTTCCCTCTGTGAGGAGCCAACCATAGAGATAATACCTGCAGGAAGGTGGATTACCCCAGACCCTTGGATGAGTTCGGTGGAGCAACCTTGGTGGGCCTAAAGATAAGCGCAGTGCCCCTGTGGGGGCGAGGGGATCTGGTGAGTGGGGACACTTGAGGGGGAGCACGAAGTCACAAGTGGAATTGTCTGAACACCTACAGTCACTGAATTTTTTGAACATTCACAGTCACTGTGTTTACGTCAACGATTATGAATGGAAATTCACTTTATCTGATGAACTATTAGCTACACGCAGCAAGATTTGTTGGAATATTTGCACTTACTAATTTGGGATGCTAACCCCGAGGGGGGTTCTACATCTAATTATGGACCATTACTAAGTCCTTATGTACAATTATTTGTTTGTTTATGTTATTATTTTTCTGCACATATGTTCAATGTACATATATATTTTCTTTGATTCATAACTGAGGGTATGGGCCTTATTTTGGTATATACCAGCACCAATATATAGGACGGATATTTTGGAGCTAGGTATTTAGTATATATTTGGAGATTTGCACATTAAAACTTATTTACCAATAGGAGACACTCACTGATTTTAAGATGAGTCATGTTTCTGGCAGGATCACTTTGTTAAGTGAATAACGGCCTGTTTACCAGTCACGTATTCACAGGTCACTAAGTACTAATATTATAAATTAGTCCATCTGCAGTCTTGCCCATTATTGCAGAATGATCAGTGTCCATCTGCAGCCTTGCCCAAAATTGCAGTATGATCGGTTTTAAATTGTTACCGCCGCCGAGATAGACAGAGCCGGATGTCCTCTGTACTCAGCTCCTCTCGCAGTCCCGCCCAGTCCCACCTCTTGGCCCAGCTCCTATGATGGACACAACACCGGTCCAATGGCGGGACATAAATGCTAGGAGGCGGGACTGGGTGTGACTGCGAGTGGAGCCAAGCCTAGCCGAGTACACAGTATACTCGGCTCTGTCTATTTTGCCGGCGCTCGTTCCCTTCTTCCCCTCTGAGGCAGCGGTTCGGCATATAACACGCACCCACAAATTTCCCCTGATTTTAAGGGGGGAAAAAAAAGTGCGTGTTTATATGCCGATAAATACGGTAAATACATTTTTTGCAGGTATATTTATTAATTTTCACTTATCCTTTAGCGCAGGATAGAGATATATATATATATATATAGATATATAGATATATAGATATATCTATATATCTATATATCTATATATATATATAGATATATAAATATATAGATATATAGATATCTATATATATATAGATATATATAGATCTATATAGATCTATATATATATATAGATATATATAGATCTATATATATCTATATATATATTGCCTAATAATTTATTGACAGTTACTTGACATAGTCCAAAAGGCCTGTCCTTGCCATGAGTGCCAGCCAGGCATTAGACTGATACAACTTACACTTAAACTATTAAAGCAACATCAATCATTGGCAAGGTCATCCCGCCCAAAAAGCTGTGAAAATCATCCCTAAAATGGGACAGGTGGGCAACTCTTTTAAACCTTCTTTGAATGTAACATTTTTCAAGTCAGCAGTGTTTGTCTTAATGTAACATTTTAATAGAATTCAGACCCTGCCTCATCACCCCCGTGCATAAGAAGCCAGTCACTTTGGAGCTACTTTACCTTTTTGCCACCAGTGTCAACACTCACACGCTTACTGAGGCATGCTTCCATCAGTCAAGGCTCCCTTTCCCTAAGGGCTCAAGGGGCTTTAATTCTAATAACACATGCAAAATTAAGGCAATTGGTTTGATTATTAAAAGTGCTTCAGACCTGCCTTTGACCTTTTTCTGACTTCCTTGTCCTTTAAACTTGTAAGCCACATCAAACTTCTTTTGCATTCCCATTTTAGGTCCATTCACATCAGTCTGGCCTGCTATGGTGCACACCGCAGTGTGTTGCGCTGCATAAAATCTTATAGTAATTCAACTTCAATATACATAAAGTGCCACGACTCACTAGATGTGCTGCCCTCAAAATACAAATGAGGTCAAATAAGCCTATATCATGTATGCATCTTAGTGTATCCACTGTGCCTCATTTGTGTAAGGCCACCACCATCACCAAGGAATCCAGATAAGCACTCACCAAAATGTAGGACCTCACTGCATTCATAGAGGTCAGTATGCACTTAGAACTTCAAGCGGTTGAGATGCTAGGTGAAGTGGTTCAAAATGATAGTCAATGCTAGATATTAAAAGTAGTAAAAGTAAAAAATGCTCCAATAGTACAACAATAGCTTTTATTAAAATTACACTCCAATATTTAAACAGACAAGGGCTAAGGACAGGGCAAACGGACAGCATTTTTAATGCAAAAGAGACATGCTATGTTTCTTCTGCATTAAAGCAGAACTAAACTCTCCTTTTTGTTTTCAGCAAAGGAAGCTGCCATCTTGGCCTCTGTATGATCTTCAACTGCCATGATGCTGCACATGTAATCAGTTATGGCACCAGCCATTTGATGTTTTGACAGTTTGGTTGGGAGCACAACTAATGTGAAAGCTACATTCCCCGTACATTACAGGAATATAACTGTTTTTTGAAACTGTTAAGTAACTTTAAAGACACAAAACCCATTGATTTATCTGTCTGTCTGTCCGTGTACAGTGAGCTGCGCATATACAGCGCATTGTACAAGTTTGGCAATGCCGAAATGACTAAACTCCCGCACATACATGGGAGTGACGTCCTCTCGACCTGGCCAATGAAAGCAGCTGGCGATTGATAACTAGAATTTGATCACCTAAGATGTCAGCGGGCAGCAGGCAGCTCCGGAATGCTGCATCGCTGGAACGAAGGTGAATATAACTCCTCTTTAAAAACCTAAAACCCAGCATAAAAAATTCACATGGAACGTTGTCACCCAAATAGTGTTAAAGGGTCCAAACATTCACTTTTAATTGCTGTATTGTTCTCCTTTCAAGTATATTCCTCCCTCTTCCTATTTAGTTACTTGGATTTGAAGCAAGCAGAACACAAACAGCAAGTTTTTTTATAACCTCTGCTAGATTTTTTTTTTTTTTTAATTATGTGTCCTGGGGAAGGGGGGATTATTCTCCTCGCTTTTCTGTGTTGTCAAGGCATAGAAATTAAGGGAAAACCACCCGGACTGGGGCAGAATTTTAAAAAACCTAACAGAGGTTCTAACCCTTACATAAGAAAAAAACTAAAAAAATATTTTAACTTTAAGTACAGTTATCTTTCAATTATTCTCCCCACTTCTGATTGCAGCCTGCCTGGTAATATGCTCACCTTTCTTCCTACCTGTTTCTGAGATCCTTGCTGTGTGGCTTCCAGCTGTCCAGCACAATACAGCTTATCCATAGGAGAGAATGAGGCTAGGATGCATAGGCACTGTAAGAAGAGGAACAGGTTCTTGTGGGAAAGACTGTGTGGCACTGGATAACACTGCACAGTGTAGATTGCTGAATTGTGGAGGAAGGGAAGTATTTTACCTGGCATTGCACCTGGGTAGTGGCGGATTTATTAAAAGACAAATGCACTAAAAGACCTTTAAGTTGTCCTTTAAACTCCTTTTAAATATTTTCACAAAGCTTCCTAACCCTATATTAGGGTTGCCACATTTTCTTCAAGCCAAACCCGAACACTTTAGCAGCACAGGGCATATTTTTGCTTTCGTAGTATACACTATAAGATTATAAAAGACCTGGAACACCTTTGGGTGCCCCAAGAAGAGTGATAATGTAGCACATTGGCCAAACTGCTCTTGTTGACCTCATTGCCCGACCCCCCCCCCCCCCAGTGATGCCAAACCTGCCCCCAGACAGCGGCTCCCAGACAGCAACATATTTTTGTGTAAAACCATCTCAGTTACTTGGGGAGCCACAGCCCAGTCTGAATATTGTGTCCGGGGATCAGGCAGACTGAAACCCAGACACATGATTCCAAACCTGGACTGTGCAGATGAATACTGGACAGGTGGCAATCATACCCTATCGTCTATAAATGAACAGTATGTTTGATGATCTAGCATAGCTTATTGTCAGGACACATTCTTTGCACTAACTGACTTATGTCTTCTGGCAGGTGGTGCTTTGGCTCATGCTTTTTTTCCAAGAAGAGGAGAAGCTCACTTTGACAATGCTGAACACTGGTCATTGAATGGGAAGGGCAGAAATCTGTTTGTTGTCTTGGCACATGAAATTGGGCACACGCTTGGGCTTCCTCATTCACCGTTCAAAAATGCCCTCATGTCTCCATACTACAAAAAATTAGGCAGAGAATATGTGCTGAATTTTGATGATATCTTTGCCATCCAAAATCTCTATGGTAATTTTCTTTGACAAATATGTGTGACATGGTTCTTACTGCTCATAAATAACTTGGTTGGTGGCTGTGAGTAGCTTCTGTTTTTGCTGGCAGTGCAACATAAAATAAAATACAGCTGGCGGCTTGTGAGATATGTAGTAACATTTTGAGACTCAAAAAAATTGACACCAAGTTATTTTAAGATGTAACATTAAAGTGTTACTAAATCCACAAGAGTTAAATCAGTCTGTATATGCAGTAAAGCATGCTTGTTATACTCACTGTGGAACCTAAGGGGTTAATCCTCCGCATTGTGTAAAAAGGCTGCTTGATCTTTTATACACTGATCCTCCCCTCCCTGCACTGTCCCCCTGGACAAGTCTGGATAAGATAGAGCCTTTGAAGTCAGGCTGTACATGCTCAGTTTGGTGTGTATTGCTAGAGAGGTTTTTTTTCTTGGGAGAGTGCATGTGATCAGCACAGGCCCAATCAGCACTGTCCAGACATGTCCAGACAGAGGGTTAGGAGCCCTGCAGTCTCATAGGACAGCTCAGTGCAGTATGAAAACTCCTCCTACAAGCTTGACCAGGAACTGATAGAAATCACAAGACTGCTATATACTGCTGATGAAAGGTATTTATCAGTTTATATTTACTAAATTAATTGCATTTCCATTTTCTGTATATTGAGGGAGACCAGATATAGTCAATGCAGTGGCCTGGGTTTAGTAACACTCTACGTTTCACAATAACCGCCTATGAATCGCATATCTTGTGCAATTCACATGCGATTCAGGGCAGTGTGATTTGAGTGCATTCATTTTGAATGGGCTCAAATCACACCCTATCGCTCCAAAGTAGTGCACGCACTACTTTTGGAAACTCTACAACCGGATTACATTCAGAGAACGCTTTCCCAGAAAAGTGTTCTCTGACTGGAAGTGGTAGAGAGGCAGGGTGATGACATCATAATCTCCACTTTGTCCAATCAGAAAACACTTTGCAATTATTGAGAAAATGGAAAGTGATCTTTCAATGGCTTCCCTGCCAAGCGGGCAACCTCCTGTGCACAGGACCTAGAAACCAGCTGTGGTAGCAGCTACTACTGGAGGGATTTCCATCTTTCATAGGGATCGGCCAGATATGGAACATACATATGAAGTAATTAGAGAAAGTCCTGGACAGCCGCACTCAAACTGATATGTTGCCTTTATTGAATAAAAGTCATCAAAGATACATGCCACAGCAGGAAAGCTAACGCGTTTCACACTGTAGTCAGTGCTTAATCATAGCTTTGATTAGCTATGATTAATCATAGCTTAATTAATCATAGCTTAATCTCAGTTATGATTAAGCACTGACTACAGTGAGAAACGCGTTAGCTTTCCTGCATTTTTCTGCTGTGGCATGTATCATTAATGACTTTTATTCAATAAAGGCAACATATCAGTTTGAGTGCGGCTGTCCAGGACTTTCTCTGATTACTTCATTGTACAAGCATTGCCAGCACCTGTTCCTTTCAGCATGGAGGAGATGTTTGCTTTCGATCGGCCTTCCTAGAGCGGTGATAATTCTCTCTTTATGGAACATACATACTTATATTGGTCCAAAAATATGGCAAAAATATACATGCCTAAACTTCAGCTTTAAATTCAAAAACAAAAAAAAGTTACTAATTTTATATATTGCTTCTTACCTTGTGGTGGCTGCATTTGTTTCCTTTTTATTTGTTTTTTTGTTTACCTTTTGCTTTTCCTTTTATTTTCACTTGGAGATCTGGCCAGTAGCACATTTCCTGTCCTATGTCTTGTACACACGATGAGAAAATCAGATGCAATAAAAACGCATTCGGAGCGATCATCTGATAATCTATTCATTAGTACACAGCTTTTGAGAGCCAGTCACGACAGTTCATGCAAAAATATCTAAAAGGACAAGCACAAAAATATTTCTTGTAAGATAACAGAACGAGCGATTTTCATGTAATTAGTATAGTATTTGTAAGAAAGAAATCGAGTGACCAAGACCACGCATGCTCGAATACAATACATTCACATACATCACTTTCTGAATTTGTATTCTGTCTTACGACAAATTAAAGTCGAACAGACAACACTTTTTAAGCAGCTGCAGCAATTGTTTTTTCCTGCTGGGATAAAGGTTTTACAAAAAAGCTGACTATTGTAAGCACCTCTGTCAATGTTAAATAGTTTGTCTCAACCCTCTTAATCCCCTCTGCACACTGGAACACTTTTGCCATGCTTTTCCATGGTAAAAAAAAAAAAACACTGGAAAACTATTTCCTATTAAATCGTATGTAACTCTTCACACTGTGGGTGCGCTGAGCTTTCAAAAGTCTTGCAAGCTGTATCTTTGGTGCAGTTTTTCAAAAAGGCACCTTCCATTGTATGTCCATATATGAAAGCATCAAAAGCGCATCAGTGTGAAAGGCCCTTATTGACACTTTTGCTGGCCAGATTAGTACTGGCTGTTTTACCAGGTGAAAATAAAAGAATAAAGCCAAAAAAAGAAAATTAATGCAGCCATGACATTGAAGAATTAGTAAACTGCCCTATATTATTATTTTTGCTTTCGGGATTGTCTCTAGTATTATGCCCTGTTCATTTCTTTTGTAACTTTAAGGACCCACCCTTGCACGTGCGCTAACATGTGCATTAATGCTTTTTATTGACAAACCAAAAAAAAGACACCTGAGGTGTTTTTCCCAACATGAAATGCAAGCCAGCACATTTTTTTGTTTTTTTTTTGTTACATGTGTTCCAGTGAGATGGGGTTCAGATGGGTTTTTGAGTGTATGCACATTAGGGTGCCAAAGAATGTAAATCAAAAATTAATGGACATATCCAAAAATGTATACATGATGTGTTATTTTAACCTACATAAAACAGTGTAAGAAGAAGTCTAGTCTGGCCAAATCTGACACATCAGTTATGGGTAGATGTTGCAGAGCTGATTGCCTGTTGTCTCCTTTTTTTTGGCATTTGAGGACTCAGTATGTGATGTTTCCCCACCACTAATTCACTGCTCCCTACTGTGGAGTAGACTTGCTTTTGCAAAGCGTGGTATTGCAATTTTCACACAATATTCTCCTTGAAATTAAAATGATTGTAAAAAGTAGTGTGAGAATGCCCCCTTTGTACTGGCCTTAGGAGATACGCAGCTGTGACCGTCCCAAAAGACATTAATAATAGAAATAATATAAATATATAATTTCATAAATAATACAACACAGAAACATCTACTAACACATGGAATTATTATTTGTGGCACGTGGAGTTGCCAACACGCCTGAGCTCATCCTTGGTGGCAGGTATTATGTGCAGGAGAAGAGTGCGGAGTGTATGGCGGTGGGTGGTATGTGCAGGATGGTGTCAGTAGTTCTTTATTTTAATTTTTTTATTTTTTGAAAATGCTTTTTGGGGGCCAGTGGATGGTGTCAGTAGAGCAATGGACAGTGTCAGAATTTATTTTTTATTTTTTAAATATTTTTTACAATTTATTTTTGTATTTTTTTTACAATGATTTGGGAGGGGGTACTGGACAGCGTCAGAGTGTCAGACAGAGATTCCCCAATCCCTTTCTCTGGAGCCTTAGCACTGAAGATGAATGAACAGGAGACAGAGGCTCCATTTCATTCATAAACCTAAGCATCCTAAACACCGTTTAGGGTGCTTCAGTTATTAATGGACAGAGTCAGTGATCACTGACTCTGCTCATTCAGAAAAGGAAAGGGCTGGTAAATTACATTTTTACCGGCCCCTTCCTCCGCTCTCCATCCTGACACATTCCCAGTGGGAAAGGAGAGGAGGGAAGCCGGCAGCAATGCGGGGGGGGTGAGGGGGGCTGGAGGAGCACACAGGGGAGCTTAGAAAGGAAGGGCAATCCGATGGACAGTCAGGTAATTGGTGCCGGGGGGGGGGGGGCACGGCAGTTATAAGCACCAATCTCCCTGTATGGCTTTCAATGAAGCAGCTGAAATCCTCGGGAGGGAGAAGAGGAGAAGTAGCTTTCAGCTGCTTCATTGAAAGCCATACATGGGAGATCGGTGCTTGTAATTGACCCCACCGACACACAGATCACCCCTGACTGAAATGTCACCTGCTGCAAGAGGTTTCAACCAGGGACAGCTCACCCGTGGGTGCAGTGTGGGTCAGAACACAGTGGGCCAGTGTGCAGTGAGCACCTTGCACCCATAGATGATACATCATTGACTCTAGAATAATAGTTTTTTTCCCAATGTTTTTATTTCAAGTATTTTATATAGCACCCTTAATTTTCGAAGAGCTTTACAAAATGTACATTTAGTCACCTGCCTATAAGGAGCTTACAATCTTTGGTTTCTATCTCACATACATATTAACAAACTAGGGCCCATTTAGAGAGGGTTCAATTAACCTACCTGCATGTTTTTGAGTGTGGGAGGAAACCTGAGTACCTAGAGGAGACCCACGTAAACACAGGGAGAACATGCAAGCTCCAAGCAGACAGTGTCCAGGTTGGGATTTGAAACAAGCACCGCAATGGTGCAAGGCAGAAGTGCTAACTAAGCATTAGAATTGACCATTTTAAATACATTAAAAATGTAAATCAAATATTAGAAATCTGCAACTAGAAGGGAATAAGACATTGATTGAAAATAGATCTCATGAATTAGAACAAATTTAATGTTAAGCTTTTGTTACTAAGCATTTTTTTACACTGCAAAATGAATTAAACAAAAAAAACTTCAAAAGTGAAATGGCTTTATCATCATTGTGCTTGTGTGACAGGGGCGCCCTCAAGTGGCAGGCTGGTGCAGCTGCCTGGGAAACAGTTCACCAGGTTTGAAGAGTGGAGTGAAGAAAAGAAAGGAGTGACAGATGGTGTAGTCAAACCATATTACTGCCAGTCCATGTTTGATGCTGTCACTTGGGGTAAGAACTTTTCTAATTTATAAGCAGGCAGAGATTTCATTCTTTTATAATTAAAAATTTCACAAGATTAGAAGCATGCAATAAAACCACAGTTAAAAGACAGTACATTATGCAAAGTATTAGTATGTCCTAGAGGCCAGCTGAAAAGGGAAAAATAATGCACATATAAAAAGCACTAATTAAAGTGGTTTTATACCCTTTTTTGAATTTTTTACCTACAGGTAAGCCTATTATAAGGCTTACCTGTAGGTTAAATGAATATCTTCTAAACCTGTACGGTTTAGGAGATATTCACTTTGCATGCAGCCGCTGACATCAGCGGCGCATGCGATGTGAAGGTCCGGCGGATGCTGCCGGTGTTTCATCAGATTAGGCGACCCATCAGAATTTGGAACGAAGTGACGTTCCGTCACCGCCATCTTGCTACACCCAGCACTGCTCCCCAGTAAGGATACACTGAAAAGGGGGCAAGCGGACATCTTGTTATGTTTAAATGTTTGCATTTAACAGTTATTTTTAACAGTAAACAAAGCTTATAAGGTGAAATACAGTATTTAGAAATCCGACGGACTGTTTAGATGTTGAATTTTAAAAGCAGCGGCAAACCTGCTGATCTCACAGGTTTTCTAATGTGACAGAACACCGCTGCTTTTATGATTCAACATGTAAACAGTCCGTCGGATTTCTAAATACTGTATTTCACCATATATGCTCCGTTTACTGTTAAAAATAAGTGTGAAATGCAAAACTCTGGTGGGTGTAACAAGATGTCTTCTCGGTGTATCCTTACTGTGGAGGAGTGCTGGGTGTAGCAATGGAACGTCACTTCTGTTACAAATTCTGACGGGTCGCCAAATCTGATGAAACACCGGACCTTGCCGGAAAGAATACTCCTGTGTACATGCGTGGGAGTGACGTCATCGTGGCTCCGGCCACTCACAGCACCAGACCCGCGAACCTGGAAGACACGGCGAGGGGGAAATGTCAGCTCCCTCGGCAGTGCCCGGGATCAGATGCTGACGCCTCGTTGTAAGGTAAGTATTTCATAATGAGCTAGTATGCGGTGCATACTAGCTCATTATGCCTTTGCCTTACAGGTTTTCATTTTTTTTTTTTTTATGCGGGTATACAACCACTTTAATACATTAATTCTCTCTAAATGTTTATGGAAAGAACTGTTATTGGGCCCCTTGCACATGGGGCTTTCCAGCTGTATTGCATTTCAATGCGTCCTGGAGGGACAGGTACAGTATTTAGCTCTGCTGCAGGCAGCCTGACAAAGTCTATGGCAGGCTGTGCTGGATGGGGCTGAATGCTGTACCAAGTGATATCAGCTGTTAGGGCCGTATGCATTTAGGGATGAATCTTCTGTGTATCATAATACTTCCCTTAAAGGAAATCTATGGTCACAGCATACTCTTTCATTTTATGCCATCAGCATTGTAAAAACAATACAAACAATCATTATTTCTGACAATCCAATACAGGTTTACCTGAAAGATCTCCTTTCATTTTGTGAGTTTTGCCTGTCTGCTGGTCATCTTTCTACAATTTCCTGGATTCCCTGCATGCTTTGCTGCTTCACCTCTTTCCATTTCTAAGGACTACATATCCCATGGTATCTTGCTGCCTGCAAGCAGTGTTTCCTGTACTGACTCCGGTGTCTTGCCGAGAATGTTCCCTCGGCGGATAAGTTCCCCCCCTGTACTGCGCAGGCGCAGCGCCTGCGCAGTACATACTACTCTCAGCCGCTGGAGATAGCCGAAGCTCAAATGCTTCAATCAGCTGTACACGGTGCCTGCGCTCTGGGTCCAGGTTCCTTCCCCACCATCCAAGTGGACCTAGAGGGGGAATCTAAAAGTGCCGAGCGCAGCGAGGCCGTGCCCGAAGCGTGGCGAGCGAAGCGAGCCCGCGAGGGGCCCTCTTACAGGCGCCGTGTACAGCTGATTTTCAGCTGTTCTGCTTCGGCTATTTCTGCCGATACCTACTGCGCAGGCGCAGTAGAGGGGAGAACTTATACGCCGAGCGGAACTTTCTCGGCAGAACACCGGCTCCTCTGCAACTCTGTAGCTCAGAAGACAGGTTCTATGAATTCTGTGATGCAGCAGTGCATATCCACATGACATAGTAAATACATGTCATATTATTCATGGAAATACTGTTAATGGGTGAGGATCTTCACAAAGTAGGTTTACAAACTTCAAGATCATTCGGAGTAACAGGAGTTGGCAAGAAATAATTTGAATACTATGTGGAAATGAATATATGACTACATTTTGACCATAGCTGTGCTCTAATCTTGTGTTTTCACTACACTAAAACTTCACTGACGCTAAAATAATTTTTTCTGGTTTTACAGATTTGAAACAAACATTGTTTGTCTTCAAAGGCCGACACTACTGGATGGTGACTTTGAATGGAAATGTCTCAGGGCCTCAGCTCACTCAACAGAGGTGGAAGAGACTTCCAGCATTTGTTGAAGCTGCAGCAGTGTCAGGATCAGATGGCAAATTTTATTTTTTTAAAGGTGAGAACTTATGATGAAGGCTGCAGTTCAGTAGCTGTGTTCCAGAGCTGGCAACGTTTTAATTAATTTCCAAACACACCTCTTAGTATTGCGAGTAACTGGCTCAGTTATTTCCCCTATCAGTGAACTGTCACACAACAGACCCATCTTAACTTTTGCTAAATTGAATCACAGTAGTGCTTTTTTGCATTTAAAATTGGATGTAAAACTTGAGTTTTTGAACCGCACAGAATGTTATTTATTTGTATAGTAAGCAGTCTGATCCTTCAAGTTACAGAAATGATACCTAAAATACCTTTTATTAAATATTTTTTCTGCAGTCATGTGGCTTCTGAACGGTCAAGGTGGAGGGTGGGTATTAGGCTGCAGCAGCACATCACGTCCATTGATGTTACTGATGAGTTCTGGTCCCTAGCTGGCAGACTTTGGGAACTGTCCATTGAAGGCAGAGAGTGGCAGATGGTTAGGGCCTTTAACCTCTTACCTTCAGCAATAGGAAGCAAGTGGCGCTGGAGGTGTGCCTAGAAGTGACTGGCAGAATGTTATGCACTGCCATGGTTAGAATACAGGCATGCTGTACTTTGTCATGGCTGCTCATAGTGTTAAAGTGAGAGGCCACTGGAAGGATGACAGCACTACTGCTACATTGCAAGACAGTGGGTGAGTATTGTCGCCCCGCAACCGGAAGCCCTCTATATACAGGGCTTCCAGTTGCAGTAAGCCCTGAAGCCCAGACTGAAAGGATCACCAGGCAGGGCCGGTGCTACCACTAGGCAAACTGGGCAGCCGTCTAGTGCGCACTACTGCCTAGGGTGCCTGGCCACTGGTGTTCCTACTCTCTTCTCTCTGCAGCAAGCAACTAAGTCTTAGCATCAGTAGGTAGCCGCCACTCCGTTCGCACAGCGGCGGCGGAGGACTGTGTCTGTGTCCCTACTCCCAAATGAATGGAAGCAAGCAAACATTCATTGATGGGCGCTGGTAGGCTGCATTGATGGGCGCTGGTAGGCTGCATTGATGGGCGCTGGTAGGCTGCATTGATGGGCGCTGGTAGGCTGCATTGATGGGCGCTGGTAGGCTGCATTTGATGGGCGCTGGGAGGCAGCATTTGATGGGCGCTGGAGAGGCATAATTTGATGGACGCTGGTGGGCTGCATTTGATAGGCGCTTCATTAAAAAGGTGGGGTATACATGGGTAGGGCAAAGGGGGTGGAATCAGAGGTGGAGCCAGGGGGGGCGGAAAAATTAGGTTTCGTCTAGGGTGTCAAAAATCATTGCACCAGCCCTGTCACCAGGTGAAACTTAGAAGCTCAGTGAAGTGGTACAAAATACTATAATATGTAGTTTTACAGGTGCAAGTGCCAATGTGTATTTAAATGTGGTAATTAGACTGACATACAGTTTACATGCTGTGCTTTAAAAATATTAACCTAAAGTGTACCTGCATTTGCAACTACACACCACAGTAACAGATTCACATTATGGGAGGCACTTTCCTTCTTCCATTCCCCCTCTACCACTCAACACTGACTTTTGCTTAAGCAACTAATTGCTATGCTCAACTATGTCTTATGTGAATGGGGGGGGGGGACTCCCTTGGGCTGTGTAAGATGTAATTGAAACTTTAAGAGGACTCTAGGGTGCTCTTGCAAAGGATGAAGACAATGGGGGAGCATGTGGAAAGTGACGCTGCGTACTGTGCTTTCTGTGAAACAAACATGTTACTTTGACCAGTATAAACAAAGGTTGCATTTAGTCGTGTGGTATCATTCTCCAGGCTGTACAGTGTGACAGTTACAAAAGTGACCCAACAGAGTCACCCCTTTACCCCTGTAAACCTGTGGGGATGGAACTTTGGGAGCTGCCATCTTTGATTTGTTATTTAAGGTGTAAGCTCCATGGTTGTTCTCGTGACCCTGGCTTGTCTAAGTAGTTAAACTGGAGCAAGAATGCAGCTAGTGAACTCCCATCCTGATGCTTGTTTCAGGTTACTAATGCACTACTGTAGGTCCTATCCCCAAAGGTTCCATTTAAAAAGTGACTTCCACTCCCCTCTGTTTATTTAATCCCCTCTAACCTGTTATGCAGATGTAGCGCTACCCCCACAGGAGCCACTTGGTAGACTGGGTTCTCTTTTTTCTGCCTGGACTCTGAGAACAACATTAGCCTTTGACACACCAGGCTAAGCAAATGGGTACTACACTACTACTGGGAGCACAGAAATATATACCCTGCCTATAACCAAGGTTCATTATCAAAAAGCAAACAAATTAACGCAATATTTTTTTTTACTATACAGCTATAGCAGCATAGAATAGAGTTCTATGCAGCTAAATAAGGGTAAACCTGGTAATCCAGAAAATCGGCAATAAGCAATGGTCTAAAGAACAGTAACCGCCATGATGATACTGTGTAAACGCCTGTGTAAACAGTAGGTTATATTCATTTTAGAGTGTACTCTATATGAACGTAAGCAATGAAATGTTAGGTCTGCTAAAGAGGTAGCTCTTACTATGGACAACAAAGTTCTTGTGAAGTTGGGGCCCAGTCTTTTCAATGGTGCACATGGATGCAGTTCCAGTAGATCCTGCATGCAGTAAATAATGCTGCCAGTTAGATGGGCAGTCGCCATGTGGTCAGTCTCTGCTAGCAGAAAAAAGGTTAATGGCAGCAGTGTCCTCACACCAGTCACAATGATACAGCAACAGAGGTCCCGCTGTTCAGATGACAGCTCATTTCTTGATCTTTTTGAAATGACTCAGGTCCTCAGCACAAGGATGCAAGCTTGTATGAAGTTGATGTGCACACCTCGGTCTCCACACAGCAAAGAGGAAATTCCTCAGTATTCAGCCTGTGAAAATACAGTCTTTCTTTCTATCCAGCTGTCATTGGAAATTGTAGTTCTATAGTCCATTGACTCCCATAGCATGAGCCTTCCCCTGCACTACATCTACCATGATTCCGTGCTGCCAACCTACAAGTCAAGTGAACACCTTCTGCTTGTCAGCTCCCCCCTGGTGGATGAAGGTGAGGTAGTGTTATTAACCCTTTCAGCTGAAGTTCATTGGGAGCACAGAGAGCACTGCAGCACAGTGTCCGAAACTGCTCTCTGTCTTTAACCAAGCACCTGACTATACAGGGTTGTATTCTGGAAACATACTTGCCTGCTCAGTAAATTAAGCATTGTCCTGATGAGATCGGCTGCAACAGGCCAAGTACCCTTTCTGACCTCTTCCCTTATTATGTCATTAGGGGCCACTGTGTCTTTCGGGTTCTTGTAGCCCACCCGATGATGCACCTCCGGGTCTGCTCCAGCTGTGCATCTATACTTCTGCAGTCTCCAGGGATATGTGACAGAGATATCCAGGAGTCTGCATGAGCAGGACATGTCTATCCTAACTTGAGTTAAAATGGAGGTAGAAGGGTGAGCTGGACTGAAAAAAGGGAGGGGAACCGCATGCAGGGAGTGAAGGTCTGCTTTTAAGACTGGACTCATTTGTTTAATCTACTATCTGCACTGCATGAAGTTGTTGAAGGGACTTTCCCTAGTTCCCCAATTTTTTTTGTATGTAGAACAATTGTTGCTCAATATGTGTTTACATGTGTTGCTTTAAAGCAGAACAGATAAAAGTCTAACTGAATATTCAGGAAGTCCTCTCTATAATTCAAAAAAATGCAGCATGTATTCTGCCAAGGAGGAGCTGTTAGAACAGTGATTACATCATATCCTCTCCTCTCACACTATAATCAAACTACACTTCCCATCATGCTTTGAGAACTGCAGTGAATGTGGGAGGGTACACTAGGCCTGTACATGTTAAATGTGAGCAAGCCCACATAAATCACACCCCCTCGTTCTGCAGCCAGCCACACTACTCAGTAACACACAGCAGGATAGGTAGGTTACAGCCTTATAAATGCAAAGCATGTTTGTGCTCTCCCCCTCCAGCCAAAACAGGAGATGAATATATTGCCCTTACTTGCTTTATGTAATCATTCCCCAACTGTAGACACATGTCCATAAGTATATATTATACTCACTGTACTCTGCTGTAATTCAGTATTAAAAATATATCTTCCTTCTGCTGTAGCTTTGAGATCTTTCTAATCACAATCAGTGCTTGTATGGTGTATATGAGCACATCCCTAGCCGCACCAAAGAAAGAGCCGGGCCATGCTGCTTTATATCAGCATGTGGCACAAGTAAATGTCAGCATGAAAAAAAAAAAAGTGCAGCTCTAACTTACTAATCAATAACACAATAATGGTGGAACCCTCTAATGTATGGAAATCTCAATAAACTTCAATATTACAGTCTCTGTGATATGTAATGTCATATATAATACATATATATATAATACCCCCTACATGTATTTGACAGTGGACAGTGTCAGTAAGGCAGTGGACAGTCTCCACTGCTAATCAGTGCAGCCTCATTAGTGCCGTATCAGTGCAGCCTCATCAGTGCCGTATCAGTGCAGCCTCATCAGTGCCGTATCGGTGCAGCCTCATCAGTGCCGTATCGGTGCAGCCTCATGAGTGCCCATCAGTGCAGCCTCATAAGTGCCCATCAGTGCAGTTTTCAGTGCAGCCTAATCAGTGCCGCTTCATTGCCTATCAGTGCCACCTCAGTGCAGCTTATCATTGCCCATCAGGGCTGCCTCATCTGTGCAGCTTATCAGTGCCCATAAGTGCAGCCTCATCAGTGCTGCCTCAGTGCCCATCAGTGCAGCTTATCAGTGCTGTGTCGCCTCAGTGCAGCATATCAATGCAGCCTCATCAGTGCAGCTTATCAGAGCCCATAAGTGCAGCCTAATCAGTGCCACCTCAGTACAAATCAGTGCTGCCTTATCAGTGCAGCCTCCTCGGTGCCCATCTGTGCAGCATATCTGTGCCCATCAGTACAGCCTATCTGTGCCAATTAGCATAGCATATTTGTGCCCCTCAGCACAGCGTATCTGTGCCCATTAGCACAGCGTATCTGTGCCCACCCGTGTAGCATATCTGTGCCCACCTGTGCAGCAGGGATCGTTAGGAGAGCCAGCCTCATGACACAGAGCGGCGATCTCCTGGTGTGACAGATCTTGTAGGTGAAACTCCAGCCATTGTAAAGTCCTGCCTCCTCGACCAGCATTGTGATATACAGCACACAGGTCCAATGCTGGTCCAGGAGGAAGGACTTTACAAGGCTGGAGTTACACCTACAAAATCTGTCACACCGGGAGATTGCTGCTCTCCCAGCGATCCCATGCAGCAGAGACAGGTGGGTGGATGGTGGGTGGGCAGGGGGGTGTTGGGAACAGTGCTGGCAGGGAGAGGAGGAGGAGTAGGACACCACCTCTATGGGCGGTACAGACCGGGGGTCTATAAGACCCCCCTGCCCACTATAGCAAGCAGGGACGGAAGTACATCCCTGCTTGAGGTAGATAGAACTACAAATGGGAAGTGCCAGAACTGGTGGCTGAGAGTACAGGAGGAATATCAGCTACCGGTCTTTCAAACAGGAAACCTTGGGGATTAACGTTTTTTCTGTAAAATCAGCAGGCTATGACAGATGAACTACTGAGCTCAGAAGAAGATGGATGCCCTAGTTGGAGAAGGTAGATCAGCAACAAGGACATAGAAAAAAGAAAGTTTTTACCCAGAGTTCAGCTTTAAAGCAGTCTATTTAAAATAGGGTGCCACACATGGCATCAAAGTGTCTCTACGGCACCCCACAAAGCATGGGTGCATAGCAGGTTACTGTACGTATTCATGGAATGCTATTCTTAATAAATGGCACCACAGTGCACATCATTGTGTATGGTACCCCACGTTACCGCAACACATGGGTGTGAAGCCAGTCCTACATTTGAAGGAAAAGGCAGCCAAGATTTACCAGTAAGGAAAGGGAAAGTTCAGCAGAATAAAAAGGAATGATCACAATGATCTTTGCTAATAGATGCATTAGAATAAAATGTAACATTCATACAGAAGTTTATTGTGAACTTGATCAGGATTCATAGGCAGTGCCATTTCCAGGAGCAGATCTCAGCATTTGCGGTAGGCATAGGCAGTGTTGATATGTACTCGGTGTTCCTAATCCCATTTTTTACCCTGAACAAATACAAGTATTTCTTGATGGCATTACACCATACCTTAAAGACTTTGGCCACTTACAGTGAAAGGAGTGCTGTCACACAGTGAGCAAAACAATAAAATGTCAAGGAAACCAGAGCTAATTAGCAACACTACTTGCCCTGAGAAAATGATGCTGTTGTTGCAGTCACCAGGAACTAATAACCAGGCTGTTTTGCCTCTAGCAAAAAATTAGCACATCTGTTGAATTCTTAGACCTGGGCTGCTTACTGCCTGCTGTATGAGCTGCCAAATAGGTAGATTATCTCCAGTTAAATTATTTATGTCAAGATGACTTCAGTGGTAGGGGGTAAAATAAGGCATGTGTTAGTAGCTACAAGGTTTGCTGAGTGAGACTTTGTTTTTTTTTGTCCACTCCTACATTAAAGTAGGTTTATTTTATGCTGTCAGTTTTTATGGTTTACCTTACTTGTAATCCATCAAGGCAGATCAACCATGAGAGTACTGTCTGGAACTGGAACGGACAACTTACCTGAACCGACCCAAGGATTTGTTTGAATACCCCCCAAAGTTTACTTTAACTCTTTTATATCTGTTATTCAGTTTTTATAATCTTCTCTGCATTTTGTGTTAACTTAATGTTTGTCCTCCCTGTGTGACCTATTTCTGGTTTTGTTGTAGTTCACATACTTTCTCTATAATAAAAACTGATTACGTTAAAAAAAAAAAAAAATGGGGAATTTAATACACAAAAGTCTTTGGTAAACCCACAAGTGTTTTTTTTTAACCACTGTTTCCTTTATACTGGCTCTTGAAATTAACAAATGCAATATTTTAGAGGTTGGATAAAAGGATTAACACAGTAAAACACTTTTAATCGTTAAATAGTACGTATTTTTTAAAAGGCCTGTACATCAGACCAAAAGAGAGAGCTATGTATGCTTGGTATTTCTGTTCTAGATTTTGCGACATAATACCAGCACCGAAAGCTACAAATCATTTCCTACTAGTTAAGGGCTGATTTTCTATTAACCACCTGCCAACCACTCACAGTAAATATACTGCGAGCAGGTGGCAGGTGCAGGCACGATCACGTACCTGTACATCAGTCCTTTCTTCCAGGTTCGGCAGTGCGCATGTGCACGCTCCCTGCTGACCCAATATGTGATTGGACACAGCACGAGTTTGGCAGCTGAATTCAGCCAATGATTTTGGCTGAAGTCAGCTGATCGACTGTGTCCAATCACAAACACACAACTTTCTGTGCATAGAAAGAGTGATCTGGTTTCTTCTCCCTGAAAAGGAAAGTAAAAGCAGCACACATTACACATTGTTAGGCAGTGAACCTCTTGATTGCCCCTAGATGTTAATCCCTTCCCAGACAGTGATATTAGTACAGTGTCAATGTACAGTATTATTACTGTCACTAGTGACGTCAGTGTCAGTTAGTGATCCTCCCAGATAGTGTTTGTTGGCACCAGATTGCCTGCTACCCTATAATAGCCCCACTATAAGTCGTTTCATACCCCTTATAATTTTCCACATTTTGTCATGTTACAACCAAAAATTGTAATGTATTTTATTGGGATTTTATGTGATAGACCAACACAAAGCAGCGCTGTGTCATGGCCTAGGCCGACGAGGCCCAGGCCTAGGGTGGCACTTTGCGGGGGTGGCAAAAAAGCCACTCCCCTGCACGAAAAGAAGCCCCCCAACCTGTCCTCCCGAGTCCCGCCTCACACACACATACATCGCGCTCTCGAACTCTCCTTTTACCCTCCTGATGCGCGCACGGTATTACGCACAGTAGAGACAAGTGGGAGTGCCGTCCAGACAAACTCCTGCCCCCTTCCCTCCAAGCGCCAGTAATTAGCCACAGGTGTACCGCCCTCTTCCTCACCAGTCTACGCCCTTTTTTGCGCAGACGTCATCCCATGTCAGTGGAACGAGGAGAGAGCGAGCATGCTGCTATTGGCTGTGTGGTGATCTGTATGTAAATCGGGTCAGAGTGTCCAACCATGGTTTTGGTTGGAGGAGCAGGGGTTAGGGGGCAGTGATTGGGTGTGTCAGCTGTCAGCAAAGTGCACCTGTTCAATGTACGCCTAGTGGTGGAAGACATTTTGTGGGCAGGGTTAATATTGGGGAAGAAGTGACAGGTTGTCTTGGGGATCTTTGTACTGGAACCTTACATGATAATGACAGGCAGAAGAATTGTCAGTGAGCTGTGTCTGCTTCTCATGCCCTCGCCTGCCGCACATGTACTATGCAAATACTGACTTTATTACAAGTCAGGCCACACCCAGTGGAGGTCAGCCACGCCTTCTGCCCCGTCCATCAATTAAATTATTTTATTTCTAGGAATCCATGGAAAATATTTGATGCAGATTAAAAAGCACTGAACTGCATCTGAACACACTCCAGATCAGTTCCGGATGCGTTTCTGCATCTGTGTTTTTAATGCACTTTTGACACATTCCGGTGCATTTTTTATGAGTTTCCAAATGCATTCCAGATGCTTATTTTCTTTTTTTTGTTTTTTTTACTTCTGATTTTGGTATCTTGTGTACGGGTCTTTACTCTTAAGGCCTGGCTAGTGGCTCAGGACTTGAAATTTTGAGACCTGCATTGTACATTTGCATCAGTCCCTGCCCTCAAGGAGCTTACAAGTAGGCATTTTGTACCCACTTTTAATGTACAGAGAGGAAGAGGTGGAGCTCTAAGAGGAAAAGGTGGAGCCTAAAGACAAAGGGGTGTGGTTTACAAATGACGGGTCTTAAACAGGAAGGGGTGGGTCATATTCAAATTAGGGGGTGCACAAGTTTCGTCAGGCCTAGGGCAGCACAAAACCTAAACACACCACTGACACAGTGGCAAATAATTGTGAAGTAGAAAAAAAATGATAAATGTTTTTTCAAAATATTTTACAAATAAATATGTGAAAAGTGTGGCGTGCATTTGTATTCAGCCCCCCTGAGTCAATACTTTGTAGAACCACCTTTCACTGCAATTACAGCTGCAAGTCTTTTTGGGGATGTCTCTACCAGCTTTGCACATCTAGAGAGTGACATTTTTGCCCATTCTTCTTTGCAAAATAGCTCAAGCTCTGTCAGATTGGATAGAGAGTGTCTGTGAACAGCAATTTTCAAGTCTTGCCACAGATTCTCAATTGGAATTAGGTCTGGACTTTGACTGGGACATTCTAACATATGAATATACTTTGGTCTAAACCATTTCATTGTAGCTCTGGCTATATGTTTAGGGTCGTTGTCCTGCTGGAAGTTGAACCTCTGCCCCAGTCTCAAGTCTTTTGCAGACTCTAACAAGTTTTCTTCTAAGATTGCCCTGTATTTGGCTCCATCCATTTTCCCATCAACTGTGACCAGCTTTCCTGTCCCTGCTGAAGAAAAGCATCCCCACAACACAATGCAGCCGCCACCATGTTTCACAGTGGGGATGGTGTGTTCAAGGTGATGTTCAGTGTTAGTTTACCTCCACACAGCATTTTGCCTTTAGGCCAAAAAATTCAATTTTGGTCTCATCTGACCAGATCACCTTTCACATTTGCCGTGTCCCCCACATGGCTCCTCGCAAACTGCAAATGGGACTTCTTATGGCTTTCTTTCAACAATGGCTTTCTTCTTGCCTCTCTTCCATAAAGGCCAGATTTGTGGAGTGCAGGACTAATGGTTATCCTGTGGACAGATTCTCCCACCTGAGCTGCGGATCTCTGCAGCTCCTCCAGAGTTACCATGGTCCTTTTGGCTGCTTCTCTGATTAATATTCTCCGTGCCAAGGTCTGTCATTTTAGGTGGACGGCCATGTCTTGGTAGGTTTGCAGTTGTGCCATACTCTTTCCATTTTCGGATGATGGATTGAACATTGCTCCGCGAGATGTTCAAAGCTTGGGATATTTTTTTTATACCCCAAGCCTGCTTTAAACTTCTCCAAAACTTTATCCCTGACCTGTCTTGTGTGTTCCTTGGCCTTCATGGTGCTGTTTGTTCACTAGGGTTCTCTAACAAACCTCTGAGGGCTTTGCAGAACAGCTGTATTTATACTAAGATTAAATTACACACAGGTGGAATCTTAATTGGGTAACTTCTGCAGGCAATTGGTTGCACTAGATTTTAGTTAGGGGTATCAGAGTAAAGGGGACTGAATACAAATGCATGCCAGACGTTTCAGATATTTATTGTTAAAAATGTTGAAAACCATTTATCATTTTCCTTTCACTTCACAATTATGTGCCACTTTGTGTTGGTCTATCACAGTGATGGCGAACCTTGGCACCCCAGATGTTTTGGAACTACATTTCCCATGATGCTCATGCACTCTGTAGTGTAGTTGAGCATCATGGGAAATGTAGTTCCAAAACATCTGGGGTGCCAAGGTTCGCCATCACTGGTCTATCACATAAAAATCCCAATAAAATACATTTACGTTTTTGATTGTAAAATGACAAATTGCGGACAATTTCAAGGGATATGAATACTTTTGCAAGGCACTGTATATACCATAGTTGGTAGATGCTATAACTTTCGCACAAACCAATTAATATAAACTTATTGGGATTTTTTTTAACAAATACATGTAGCAGTTATACATCTGGAGGAAAAGACAGAAAGGCTTCTTCACAGTGAGAGCTGTGAAAATGTGGAATAAACTCCCTCAAGAGCTGGTTCTGGTCAGCTCAGTAGATTGTTTTAAAAAAGGCCTGGATTCTTTTTTATAGGTAAAGTTAATCCAGTGAATATCCTATTGCCTATTGGGGGATCGGAAGCCAATTGGATCATGCTTTATTGGGCTTTTTGCCTTCCTCTAGATCAACTATAAGTATAGGATTGTGTTTATAGGATTGTATAATTCCCCCCCCCCCCCCCCATCTATTTATTGAACTGGATGGACCTTTGGCGTCTTTTTTTCAGTCAGACTAACTATGTAACTAAAATATAATACATTTTGGCAATTGCCAGTAAATGTAGCGCAGTGCTGAATAGCAAAAAAATGGTCCAGTCATGAAGGAGGTAAATGGGAAGTGGCTTCCCCTTGGGGGCACTGAACATAGAGGGGGTACCAGGAGCGCTGGTGTGGGACACGAGAAAAGGAGGTTTGGGGCCGCCCTGTGCAATTTTATGGCACAGAGCAGGTACAGTAAGTATAGAATTTTGTTATTTAAAAAAAAATGTACCTATTACAACCACATACAATAACTAAGAAATACATTGGCTTCACAACCAGTGCTTGCTAACATCTGTAGCTGCAGGCACTGTGGAGTAGTTAAAAGCTTGCAGCAGAAGCACTTTCACTTTTGGCAGCTCAGCTTCCCCTGCTCTCTCCCCAACAGTGAATTGGTAGTCTGCCAGCCTTCTAATCTCTAATGTTGAAGCATATCTGAAGGCCGCACTTTTTTAAAATTCTAGAGTAGAGCAGGAATAGAACATCTGTCAGGTTTTCATTGCTCATGTCTCATGTCCCTGGAGGCTGCAGGACCATTCCCAAAGTTTCGTATGAGCTCATGCATGTCCTGGGGGAGCCGTATGTTGTTCCTTTGGAAGCCACAGCCGGCTCCCATATCCAAGATGGCAACGCTGGTTACCTGAAGCAGTAAGACAAACCGGCTTCAGGAAGATGTTGCTGGATCCCAGGCACTGGTAAGTACCTGATTTTTAAAAGTCAGCATCTATAGTATTTGTAGCTGCTGACTTAAGTAACAAACTGAAGTTCCTCTTTAAGAACATGAAAATATTTAAATGCCCATAGTCTGGCTACGGCTACATGGATTGTTTCAATCTATCACCCCTGAGAGCCACATACCTTCATTTTCTAAGATCCTTGGTTGACAGTAGCTCCCAATAAAAGTCAGATCATATTTATTTACCTTCAACCTGATGGATGGGAGTCTGCAGGTATTCTGGAAGGTTCCAGAATACTCCAGAAGGTTCCAAACACTCCACAGGCATGAATGATACACTATATACTCCAGACCATGCTCTCAGACATCAACAGTGGCATGAAAGAAATATAGGAATCGAAAAGAGTAAAACCCTTAAACGTGTTTATCCAATTTAAAGAATATCACTCGCATAGATAAAACAAGATTGCACAATGAACATGTAAACTTGCCGGCTAGTAGAAATGGCGTTTCCCGTCACTTCCGGTACGCAATGACGCAAGCACGTCTCTCATTCCTAGGTGTTTCGTCACCAAGGACTTCTTCCGGGGCACAGGCGCCATGCTGCATCATCGCCTTATATATGTGGGCTTAATTTGTGTTCTTTCAGTTATATGTGCATGATTTCACATGTTTACAGGGAGTTTTTTTAAAAAGCATACTGTGACCGTATTGAAAGCATAGTCACTCCTGGCACAGGAACTTGGCACCTTTGAACAATGACATCAGACATAGCTCTCCTGGAATAGGGAATCCTCTGAACTTACAGACCTTCTTTCAGGGCAGCAGTAAGCCCTCAACTATTCTATACTATTTCTGGATGCCTCATCTGGGTTGTATTCCCTACCTTCTTCTCTCCCTCTCACTTGTATTCAGCTTAGAGACCATGTTTTTAGCTTGTCTCTCCCCAACTGTGCTAGCATCATTATTGTACACTACCCACCCTAGTCCCATGGAACGCTTATCTGTTTGATTATTTCTCTGTTTGTAACTTAATTGTATTTTTTGTGGTTTAACCATTTTTACTTTTTATTTATACTTTCGTTAATTCCTTTGTTCTTTATGTAAAAATCCTTTAACAAAATTAGATTGAACATAAAAGGTATCTTGTGTTGAATTAAATTTTAATGCAGCACATTAACCACTTGCTTACTGGGCACTTAAACCCCCCTACTGTCCGGACGAATTTTCAGCTTTTAGCGCTGTTGCATTTTGAATGACAATTGCGCGGTCATACAACACTGTACTCAAATTAAATTTTTATCATTTTTCCCCACAAATAGAGCTTTCTTTTGGTGGTATTTGATCACCTCTGCGGTTTTTATTTTTTGTTAAAAAAAATTGAAAAAGGCCGAATTTTTTAAATATTTTGTTATAAAATTTTGCAAACAGGTAATTTTTCTCCTTCATTGATGTACGCTGATGAGGCGGCACTGATGGGCACCGATAGGTAGCAGTGATGGGTGGCAATAATGGGCACAGATTGCTTACACTGATGGCAGCACTGCGAGGAGGCACTGATTGGCACCACTGGTGGGCATTGATAGGTGGCACTTTTGGGCATTGATAGGTGGAACTTGTGGGCATTGATAGGTGGCACTTGTGGGCATTCATAGGTGGCACTGCTGGGCACTGGCAGGTGACAATGACAGATGGCACTGGTAGGCTCAGATGAGGCATATGTGCCTCCTTCTTCTTTGGGACCGATGTCCCTTTAACATAAGCCAGTGATCGGCTTTTTTTTCTCCTCACGCTGTTAGCGTGAGGAGAAAACGAAACCGATTACCGAGCTTTTGTTTACATCATGTGATCAGCTGTCAACTCGGTGATCACAGCGCCCGCACCGCGCGCCCTGTAGGGTGCACGCCGTGCGTGGCACAGGGGAGGACGTCCCATGATGGCCTCCCGGAAATTGAGGTCCGCGCTGTGGCCGTCATTCGGCCATGGCCCGGACCTCAAGTGGTTAAACATCTATGCGTTTTCTAATGTGAAGGCGTGAACGAGCCTGTATACATTCTGTAAGTTTAGGTTATTGCTCCTGCTATGTGAGGCTTCTGAGACAGGTATTTTTTTTTTTTTGTGACAAAGTCCCTTTATTATGTGATTATTTAGGTCTATAACTGGAGCAGTATTGTGCAGAGTATAACCTTTTTTTTTGTTTTTTGTTTTTTGTTCTCATTTTGCAATTTTTTTTGCAGGTGGGAGATGCTGGAGATACAAAGGTTCTAGACTAGAGGCTGGTTTTCCTCAAAAGTGTAGTGAAAATGGTTTCCCACGACATCCTGACACAGCCTTATATTTTCCACCACTTGGACATTTAATTATTTTCAAAGGAGAAAAGTACTATGTGATCAATGAGGAATCTATGATGGTGGAGCCCTACTATCCACGCAACATACAGGACTGGAAAGGCGTTCCTCTCATTGCTAATGCAGCACTGACTCATCCAAATGGCTCCGTTTATTTTTTCAAAGGTGAAAAATACTGGAAATTTGACCAGGACACGCTGAAAGTTACTGCTTCTGGGAAGTGGGTGCAAGACTTATCTTGGCTCAACTGTCAACCTTCTTGACATCTGATTGCAATAAAATTTTAATATTATCATTGTAATTTTTGAGGATGAAATGGAATATTGTTTTTTAATTTATAAAAAGAAACACTGTTTTTAGAATTACATTTTTTTAAGCTTATACTACATAATGATAAGGTGTCACAAAAATATGTAAAAAAAATACACGCTATGCTGAGAATTTTATAGCACCATGCTCTTTTCTAGTATCAATAATAGAAAACTGTATAATCTATTGTGGAAGCTGAATTCCTAAAATATGTGTGATGGAGGCATATTTTATTTAATTATTTATTTGGGTAAGTTCTAATAATTTTCACAGAGCAGCAATCTTTTTCAGCTCTTTTGCACAGTTACAATTCTTCTCTCATAACCCCCCTTTTTAGCATATATATTAAAAAGATGTTTTAGAATACATCATATCATTGAAGATCAAATCCATATTTCACAACAGCCATCAATTACTTCCAATCATTCTTTGTGCAGCACACTTTCTTTAGTTAAAAAAAAACTTCCTAATATGAAATGGCCAGTTGGTTGTGTCTGTCCCCAACCTAAGGCAAAAAAAAAAAACATCAGAAGGGGGCAGGCAAAGGGGCAGTTGGTGCAATCTGGTCCATCAAAACATTTCATGTTCGCTGTCACCTATATAATTGTTTACTTAAGGCTGTTGGCCCATATAAACAGCCATTTTACAAATTTACTTTAAAATGTATGGTGAGATAGGACAAGTACCTAATAATTATCTCCAATTAATTAAAATCACTCCAAAAAATACCTAAAAAGGCATAACTAAAAAAAATGTAGAATTATATAGATCTATATAAATATAGAATTTTATATACATACCAGAAAAAAATGTCTTCAGAAAAAATGATTTATTAAACCCACAATTGATATCTACTGTTCCTACATTAAAAGTTAATCAGTTATAAAGCAGTTCAAATCAATATTGAGGCCAAGTGGATGCAAAGATTCCAATTCATGAATCCACTTGGTCTCCTGCTACAATGCCCTAGTTCTCATATCACTGCCTCTCCTATGTTTACATACTTCATCCCCCAAAACCTGGGGTCCTTATTGTGTTTCAACTGAAAGTGGTTTGAAACACTGTGTTTTTTATATGCTTGAAGTGTAGTGAAATCTTTTACATGCAATCACAATTGCAACCAGTGTTTGGTCAATTTTAGACCACAATCACACTACCTTAATTGACATAAAACAACATGAATACCATTATTATATTTTTATCTGCTTGATTTTTTGAGAAATATAAGAGGTTTAGTAGAGGATAATGCAGTCAAGGACTGAAGCAGGCTGCAGCTTTGGCACATAATAGAGAATGACAAAGGATGCTTTCTACTTTGCTCGAAATCACATCAGATCTAGATTTTACATTTGGTGTTGTGAAATCTATGAATGTTAAAAAGTACAATTACTGAATTTATGAATTCCATTTTCTTAAAAACAAACTTTTTTCTATACACCAACAAAATGTGCATTGGATTCAGTAACTCTAAAGTAGTCTCTGCTGGATCATGCAAAAGAAACATGTTTATGGTGGCTGAAAGATGCACACTGGCTATCCACGTATAGAGGGTGGTACTTTGATTAGAAAACCATCCCATTGTCTAAGATAAACAAATGCGCTCCCTTCAATCATATATTAGCAGGAGACAAGGAAGGATATTTAATACCTGGTAATTCATCACATGTCACGCAGTGATCACCACATACAAATATTGACTTAAAGTGGCATGTTTATATGTTCTTGAGTAAACCTTACCTATAAAAGCCTGAAACCTTTAAGGAGCCAATCTCATTTCTTAAATAACAGTTGTTTGTTGACTGCAACATAGAGATTTACCTGCTCAGTAAAAGGCAAGTATAGGCTTCTCTCCCTTTGAACCCGTAGAACATCTGAGGGCAAAATATTGACATTACCTTTGTCAATGTTTAACTTACAGGTATTATAATCCTTGTGCTTTTGTACTTATTGCTTCCAGACAGGTACATATTAATGCACTGACACCTTATCGATCAGGGTTGCATTGTGTGAGTTAATAGTAATTGGCTAAGGTAAACTATAGTGTTCAGATCTGCCTCCAACAAACTTAACAGGTCCTGGTGATTGCTACCTATAAGTGCATGGTTAAGGTACCCATTGGGTGTCCATAAATGGCCAGTTCAACTGTCTGCTGCAAATATCTCCTTTTCAGAATACACATAAAAAGTGTTATGTTTTTTTCAGGTTCTGTTCCTTTCCAATAACAGAGATTTAAAATTTGTTATGCCGCGTACACACAAGCGGACTTTCCGGCAAACTTTACCGGCGTACTGGAGTCCGTCGGACAATTCGATCGTGTGTGGGCTCCAGCTGACTTTTTTTTCTCAAAAGTTTGCCAGACTTAGATTTGAAACATGTTTCAAATCTATCTGACGGACTCGAGTCCGGTCGAAAAGTCCGCTCGTCTGTATGCTAGTTCGACGGACAAAAAGCCACGCTAGCGCGGCTATTGGCTACTGGCTATGAACTTCCTTGTTTTAGTACGGTCGTACGTCATCACGTACGAATTCGTTGGACTTTGGTTGATTGTGTGTAGGCAAGTCCGTTCATTCGAAAAGTCTGCCGTAAAGTCCGCTCGTGTGTACGCGGCATTAGTGATCACTGTCAAACAGTTGGACAGTTTACCATTAAGGCATATGCTAGAGTCTGCATATTGATTTAGGCTCCATTCACACTTGTGCAACTTGTCGTGCGACTTGCCACGTGACTTTGGACACAATGACAACCATTAAAACGTGCAATTTAAAAAAGGTTCCTGCACTAATTTTGTCTGACTTTCATGTGGCTTGACTGCAATGTAAACTCTCAAAAGTCGCATGAAAGTCTCATCTGAATGTTATACATGCAACAGTTGTGCAACAGTTGTCCATTATCGTGGGTCAAAGCCAAAGTAGCATCCAAATCGCACCCATATAAAGTTGCACTCCGAAATCACGTGTCTGTGGAGTCATACAAGTGTGAGTTGAGCCTAAAGCCTCATACACACGGTACAATTGTTGGAATACCGTGTGTATTAGGCTTTAGTGATAGTATCCTGGGAACCCCTACAGCTAGAGCTTACTTTTTTGCCAATAATGTCCTGCTTCCATAGTGAAGGGTCTGTCTGTAGCCCACTCCTGTCTTTTGTGGTTAACGTCTGGACTATTATAGGTCAATCGTGAAGGGTTAAAGCTTTTTGAGATGTCTGCTTCCCCTCACTTTGACACCTGGATCAAAAAAAAAAAAAAATGATCGGAAGTGATCACAACCTCTAAAAAAAGAAGAAAAAAATGTAGTTGTGCTTGGAAGGGTTTTGTTGCTTTCAGGCATTTTTACTGACTGCAACCGTTTTGAGTACTTTTCTTTCACTTCCTCTCTCAAATACCAGTGCAAGCTGTGGCAGAAAGCTATGCAAAATCTTCTCTAAAAGGATACAGACACCAAAATAATTTCAGACAGATGTTAATACACTTCCCTACTTTAAATTGGAACTGAAGGCAAAATTTTTTTTTCTCTTTAGATAGAGTAATGATCCGTACACACGATAGGATTTTCTGAGGGAAAATGTTCAATGGGAGCTTGTTGTCGGAAATTCCGACCGTGTGTAGGCTCCATCAGACATTTTCCATCAGAATTTCCGACACACAAAATTTGAGATCTGGATCTCAAATTTTCCGACAACAAAATCCGTTTACAGGCCTTTACACATGTCTTGATAGAACTGAAGTGAACCTAAACCAGCATTTTGTCCAGGAAAGGTACTTTCTGTGCTCCTTATTCACCCCTCCCAGCAACACTCTAATGCCTTACAGTGCCTTGCAAAAGTATTCACCCCCTTGGCTTTTTACCTATTTTGTTATATTACAGCCTTTAATTCAATGTTTTTTTAATCTGAATTATATGTGATGGATCAGACAGAACACAATAGTCTAAGTTGGTGAAGTAAAATTAGAAAAATATATATAAAACTATTTTTCAGAAAGAAAAAACTGATAATTGGCATGTGCGTATGTATTCACCCCCTTTGTTATGAAGCCCATAAAAAGCTCTGGGGCAACCAATTACCTTCAGAAGTCACATAATTAGTGAAATGATGTCCACCTGTGTGCGATCTAAGTGTCACATGATCTGTCATTACATATACACACCTTTTTGAAAGGCCCCAGAGGCTGCAACATCTAAGCACGAGGCACCACTAACCAAACACTGCCATGAAGACCAAGGAACTCTCCAAACAAGTAAGGGACAATGTTGTTGAGAAGTACAAGTCAGGGTTAGGTTATAAAAAAATATCCAAGTCTTTGATGATCCCTAGGAGCACCATCAAATCTATCATAACCAAATGGAAAGAACATGGCACAACAACAAACCTGCCAAGAGACGGCCGCACACCAAAACTCACGGACCAGACAAGGAGGGCTATAATCAGAGAGGCAGCACAGAGACCTAAGGTAACCATGGAGGGGCTGCAGAGTTCCACAGCAGAGACTGGAGTATCTGTACATAGGACGACAATAAGCCGTATGCTCCATAGAGTTGGGCTTTATGGCAGAGTGGCCAGAAGAAAGCCATTACTTTCAGCAAAAAACAAAATGGCATGTTTTGAGTTTGCGAAAAGGCATGTGGGAGACTCCCAAAATGTATGGAAGAAGGTGCTCTGGTCTGATGATACTAAAATTGAACTTTTTGGTCATCAAAGAAAACGCTATGTCTGGCGCAAACCCAACACATCACATCACCCAAACAACACCATCCCCACAGTAAAACATGGTGGTGCAAGCATCATGCTGTGGGGATGTTTTTCAGCAGTTGGGACTGGGAAACTGCTCAGAGTTGAGGGAAAGATGGATGGTACTAAATACAGGGATATTCTTGAGCAAAACCTGTACCACTCTATGTGTGATTTGAGGCTAGGACGGAGGTTCACCTTCCAGCAGGACAATGACCCCAAACACACTGCTAAAGCAACACTTGAGTGGTTTAAGGGGAAACATGTAAATGTGTTGGAATGGCCTAGTCAAAGTCCAGACCTCAGTCCAATAGAAAATCTGTGGCCAGACTTAAAGATTGCTGTTCACAAGCGCAAACCATCCAAACTTGAAGGAGCTGGAGCAGTTTTGCAAAGAGGAATGGGCAAAAATCCCAGTGGTAAGATGTGGCAAGCTCATAGAGACTTATCCAAAGCAACTTGGAACTGTGATAGCCGCAAAAGGTGGCTCTACAAAGTATTGATTTTAGGGAGGTGAAAAGTTATGCACGTTGATTTTTTTCTGTTATTTTGTCCTATTAATGACTGCTTAACCACTTCAATACAGGGCACTTATACACCTTCCTGCCCAGACCAATTTGTCAGCTTTCAGCGCTGTCGCACTTTGAATGACAATTACGTGGTCATGTAACACTGTACTCAAACTAAATTTTTATCATTTTGTTCCCACAAATAGAGCTTTCTTTTGGTGGTATTTGATCACCTCTGGGATTTTTATTTTCTGCTAAACAAATAAAAAAAAGGCTGAACATTTTGAAAAAAAAATGTTTTTTTTTGTTTCAGTTACAAAACTTTGTAAATAAGTACGTTTTCTCCTTCACTGATGGGCACTGATAAGGCTGCACTGATGGGCACCGATGAGGTGGCACCAATGAGGTGGCACTGATGAGGTGGCTTTGATAGGCACTGATGATGGGCACTAATATGCGGCACTGATAGGTGGCACTGATAGGCGGCACTGATAGGTGGCACTGATATGCGGCACGGATGGGCACTGGTAGGTGGCAGAGATGGACACTGATAGGCAGCATTGATGGGCACGGATAGGTGGCACAGATGGGCACGGATAGGTGGCATGGATGGGCATGGTTTGGCACTGATAGGTGGCATGGATGGGCACTGATAGGTGGCACTGATGTACTGTAACATATGGTACTGATGGATGCCAATCAGTGCCAAACAATAATGCCTGCCAATCAGTGATGCCCATTGTGGGCACTGATTGGCATCCATTATGGGCACTGATTGGCATCCCTGGTGGTCTAGGGTGGCATACCTGGTGGTGGGCATCCCTGGTGGTCCGGTGTGGGCATCCTGGGGGGGCTGCACTGATAATCGATCAGCACAGACCCCCCCTGTCAGAGGAGCAGCCGAACGGCTCTCCTCTACTCACGTCTGACAGATGCAAGTGAGGAAAAGCCCATCACAGGCTCTTCCTGTTTACATTGTGATCAGCCGTGATTGGACACGGCTGATCATGTGGTAAAGAGTCTCCAACTCCTAGATAGGAGTTGTGGGGCAGACTGACCCACCGCAACAACGATCGCCGCGATGCGCGCCCCTGGATCCCGAAGACTTCATATATAACGAAGACGTCATATGACGTCTGGTCAGGATATTGAAACCAATTTGCCGCCGTCATTTTGCTATATGGCGGGCGGCAAGTGGTTAAAGCTGTCACTTAGTATTTAAGCTAAGCGACAGCTTTGGATAGAATAAGGGAGGTCAGATATATATTATTTTTTTTTCTGCCTCTATTCTCCATTGGGGAGATTTCCCTTTGCTTCCTGTACCATAGCCAGAACAGTAAGTGAGAAGAAATCCTTCCAAAATGAGGGAAATCCCTGATGATCACCAGGGTCTCCAGAGCACTTTTCCCCATTTTTCCCTACATTGCTGTTTCTGATGGCCACTCAAAATTGTATATTTTCTTTCACTATCCATGATAACAAGGGTCACCTGGACAATCCAAGAGGGAGAATCTCCCTGGGGTGTAACAATAAAAATCTGATAGGTATTCCAATCCACTTGATGTAAATGTTTTGCCTTTACTAAGCCTGATCCTAATATCAAATAGTAAGCTTTCAAGGCAACCCTTTGTAGACAAACAACGAAAGTGGTTAAGCAGGTTAGATTAATCATCACATTGAAACTGGTGGACCTGGAAAAGGCAGTCACAGAGTTGGAATTAGAATCCTTCATCACATAATTTTGAACTACTGGCATATCTCTCCAGAACTGAACTGAGGAAGAAATACTTGTGGTCCTTCAAATATTCCCCCCCACGGTTAGAAAACACTCCCTAGGAGCACTCTTAACCCTTTGATCGCCCCTGATGTTAACCCCTTCCCTGCCAGTGTCAGTACAGTGTCAGTGCATATTTTTTTAGCACCGATCACTGTATTAGTGTCACTGGTCCACAAAAAGTGTCACTTAGTGTCCGATTTGTCCGCCGCAATGTCGCATTCCCGCTAAAAATCGCTGATCACTGCCATTACTAGTAAAGAAAATAAAATAAATACATATTCCATAAAATATCCCTTAGTTTGTAGACGCTATTACTTTTGGGCAAACCAATCAATATACGCTTATTGGGATTTATTTTTACTAAAAATATGTAGCAGAATAAATATTGACCTAAACTGATGAAGAAATTAGATTTTTTTTTTTTTTTTATTGCATGTGTTTTATAGCATAAAGTAAAACATATTGTTTTTTTTTTTTCAAAATTGTTAGTCTATTTTTGTTTATAGCGCAAAAAATAAAAAACGCAGAGGTGATTAAATACCACCAAAAGAAAGCTCTATTTGTGGGAAAGGACATCAATTTTATTTGGGTACAGCTTTGCACGACTGTGCAATTGTCAATTAATGTAATGTAGTGCCGTATCCCCAAAAATGGCCTGGTCATGAAGGGGTGTAAACCTTCCGGGGCTGTGGTTAAGGAGACTTTGATAATCCCAAAGACAAAGAAAGACCTTAAATATTGTGCAGCCTCTAGGTCAATATCCTTGATTATTGTAGATGTCAAGATTCTTGCAAAAATGTTAGCCCTTCACTTAAATAAGGTAATTGTGAATGTACATTGTGCGAATAATTGTGTGAATGTACAATAATTGTGTGAATGTACAATGTATATGTAAAGCTCTGCGTAAATTGACGGCGCTATATAAGTACCTGAAATAAAAATAAAATTTCCAACATAATGAACTCAGACCTAACTAGATTCATACCAAGGCAGTCCACAGCCTATTCACTAATATACAGGTCCCTTTCAATGGCATTCGATTGGCCCTATCTGTTTGCAATTTTTACGAAAATTCAGCTTTGATACCAGCCGTAAATAATCAAATCACTGGACCCTTCAATATATAGAGGAACACTTCTGTTGTTTGCTATTGTGATAGAAATGCTTGCTGAACTACTTAGAAGGAATCAGAATGTTAAAGCAATTTCAGATACACAACCTAGAAGAAAGAGCATCTCTCTCTCTATGCAGATAACATGCTGCTGTCTTTAGCAGATTCCTAATTATCATTGACTACTCAATTATAGACAGGTTTGGGAGGTTTTCAGGACCCAATCCACAATTAGCATAGACCCACCTTACCGCTAAAAATTGTGCTTCCGTTTTGGTATTTAGGAAATGTAATTCATTCCCTTCTAAATACATATGTTGATAACAATTTATCTTCTTTAATACAAAGGCTAAGGGACTAAATCCCTTCTTGGTCCTAACTACCTTTAAACCTTACAATGGCATCTGAAAATAGGTGGGTATTATTAGGCAGCAAGTAAACATGCTGTCCATGAAGTTGATGTGTTGAAAGAAGAAAAATTTGGCATTGCAGTTTGGTGTGTTTGGGGCTGCATAGCTGCAGACCACAGCCAAAAGCACCTCCAATCAGAACTGGACCACGGAGCAATGGAAGAAGGTGGCCTGGTCTGATAACTCACATTTCATTTTACATCATGCGGATGACCGGGTGCGCTGCCTACCTGGAGAAGAGATGGTACCAGGATGTAGTATGGGAAGAAGGCAAGCTAATAGAGGCAGTGTGATGCTTTGGGCAATGACTTGCTGGGAAACCTTTAGTCCTGCTCTTCACGTGGATGTTACTTGACATGTAGTGCCTGCCCAAACATTGTTGCTGACACAACTTCATGAAAACAGTATTCCCCGATGGCAGTGGTCTCTTTCGGCAGGGAATGGTGCCTGGCCATATTGCAAAAATGATTCAAGAATGGTTTGGAGAACACAAGAAGTTTGTGGAGTTTCAGTTTCAAGAACTCAAAACTGATTTTAACTTACGCAATTTTTTTTGCCTATTTCCAACTCAGACACGCAATTGCTGTACAATTTGGTCCACAGGGGATACTCCTGAAAACTTTCCAAATGGAACATCTTCCAGCTAGGAATGACTGTGCTAAATTTAATGGCAGATGGATACTCCATCCATACAGAGAAAAGACTGGGATGATATTTTTACCTTGCAAGTAACTAATGTCATCAATGAATATGTCTTGGAAAAGCTAGCACTGGCAAATATTTTCACTCCATTAGGATGTCTATTGAAAGATTTCTCAGATAAAGGAATCAGTGATCCCGAAAACAATTCTGTCCCCTTTTAGTTTTATGCCAAAAAGGCACTGGTATCACTGGAAAAATACAAAACCTACCAACATTTCACCCCTGGCTTAATTTTTGAGTGGGAATCATCACCATCCACATCTACTTACATTTTTCACACTGTATGCAGTCCACTCATTCACTGTCTTCCCGCATCTTGTGGGTTTCAAATTTGTGTGCTTTTTACACCACTCTCATAAATGTAACAATGCTGATTTTAAAATAGTGCCCACACTATTGAGAGCACCAAGAAGAAAATGTTTTGTAATTTTGGTAAAATACACACATATCTGTTCATATGGCACTGATTTACACCAGTTGAGTACTTTCTTGTCTTAAATGCATGTTCTGAAATGTTCTGGAAAATCTACTGCATAGCACACTTGCTGCAATAGTTTATGGAACATGTTATCTCTTTTGCTACTTGTAAAATCCAATAAAATGCAACCTTTGAAAAAAAAAAATCCTAAAACATAAACCTGTAAACCCTAACTTCCACATTTATTGTAACACTTTAATTTAACCCCCAACCTTTGACTTTAAAAAAATCTTTCTCCCTAACACTGCCTTAACCTGCCATGCAGCATATTGCTGTCAAATTCTTATGATAACAGCTTCATAAAGTAACAGTGTTGAGATCCCAGTTCTGAGAATTACTTGCCATAATTAGCATCTACTGCTGACCTATTTCAAGGAAAACATGTTTTTTTGTCAGATGTTTTTGGGAAATAATTTTTTTCCCCCACAGCTAAATTAGATATGGGGTATTGTGGTCTCCTCTTTCTTCCAGTGTCACTTGCAAACCCAGGCAATCCAACAGTGAATATTCACATCACATTAAAAAAAAAAATCTTCTTTATTGTCTGTGGTCATCCTTATTTACGTTATGCCTGTGCGCAAGAATTCTGCTTCAGCCTTTCTGAAGCAAAGCCCATAAAATGGATTAAAGTGGTAATAAACCACATTTTCTTTTTTAAACCCTGTAAGACAATTGCATAATGTGCTAGTATGCATTGCATGCTAGCACATTATGAAATACTTACCTTAGAAAGAAGCCTTCCAGCGGCACCCCTGAAGGCGCTTCACCTGGTCTTCCTTCCCGGTTCACGTCCTCCGGCCATCTGATTGGCCATGCCGCCATGATGACACTCGTGGGCATGCGGATCGCGGAGCCCTAAAGGGACGGCACGGCTATGCCATCCCTTCAGAGCGCATGCGCCAGTGACATCACCGGCTGCATGCAGTGTGAATAACAGTTTAGGAGATATTCACAGTACCTACAAGTAAGCCTGATCATAGGCTTACCTGTAGGTACAACTGTAAAAAAAAAGGCTTTACTTCCACTTTAAGCACATTATGTTCACAAACATATTTACCTTTTATTTGTCAAAATGTTTTGCATTAGACTTCGCAACAAAGCTGAGGCTGATGGCTCCCATCACAGTGACAGGCCATATACACAAACCTTTTTATCAAGACAAAGGCATCAATAAAAGTTATGCATGACCTTGGAACTTTGACAGGTTTTTGAAATGAACTAAACTTGAAGGATGCCAACAAGGATTCATATCAAAATACCTGTCCTGGAAATGTGCTTCTCTTGACACATCTTCTACACCCATCAGAATAAACTAATGAGCCAGCTATTAATGCGCATACAGTAGCTCTCAAAATTCCCCATTGCTTATCAACAATTCTGATGTTCAAATGCAGTGCTTAACTGGCTACTACCTTAAAATGAAGCATCACCGATTTACATCAGAACGGCCTTACCTGGCGAACAAGGGAAGGGATCTGCGAGTCACCATTTCCGAACCTCAAAAAGAGTGTATACTTTTCTTTGCTCATAAGTCATCTCTCTACAGTAAATATCAGGAGACTACCTATAAAATACTTACATACTAGTACAGGACCCCATCGGTTCTAGCTAAATTGTTCCCCCAGCAATCGGACAGATGCTAGCTCTGCAGACTACAAACGGATACCATCCTGCACATTTTCTGGGAATGCCCAAGTTGCAGTCCTTTTGGCAACCAGGACTCCAACTTATCCATATATTCACAGATGTCTCCCTGCAGGACGATCCAGCTGCGGCTCTACTTAATTTGACCCCTTTACCTAGGAAATGGTATCATAACTCCCTTCTCAAGCATCTTAATGCAGCTCGGGCCTACATCCCTTGTATGTGGAAACAACAGTCCATTCGAACAGTGGCCCAATGGCTTGCACGAGTAGATGACCTTGAGCAGATGGAAAACCTGACTTCTGTTCTGCGGGAAAAATCAGAGGAACATTGGGACCTTTACCGCTTTTCTGACAAATTCCTCCAATACTCCTAACCTGTGCCACTTATAGCAGGTACAACCTGCTTCACTGATATGGGCTCCCTGTACTCCCTGGAGGTGATCCGTTTCCTTCCCCTACTCTTACCCCTCTTTTTTCCTCTTTGCTCGTTCCCCTTTTTCTTCATTTGTCTCCCCTCTTTCTTCTCTCCAATCAAAGAAAATTGCAGTGCACAGGCTTCAGACGGACGCCCTGCATTTGACTTCCCCCCATGACTGAGTGGTCTCTTCCAGGAGTTAGGGAAGTTTTTTAGGTAATCAGGATTAGTCCCTGATATGTCACCCTGGAAGGCACCTATGGTTCATATAATGTTGTCTTTGATTAACTGACTTCTATGTGTTTACTGCTTCTCTTTACAATAGCTGCTCATTGGGACTACTTACTGTTTCATTTGTTGATTTGCAGCCATCTGAAAATAGTGCCTGTTCCCCACTCTCACTGATCTGTTATTACGAAAGCAGTAATTCTTAATGTTGCACAAACAATTTATGCAAATAAATTCTTTTACACTGTATTTCAACATAAGATTGAAAGGAAGAAAGCCAGTGAAAGGGGGACACTTTTTCGATAATTATGCACCTCTACTTTATGCAAAAAGTGCACTTACTATATGTTTTATCATTTCAGAATATATACAACAGTAAGGTAACTATCTGGGCCTTTGGTCATTAGAAAAACTGGTAATATATCTGTCCATAAAACAGATGTATATTTTGGGAGGAAGCATACACCTGTCAGAAACATGAAGGTTGCTCTGGTGATTGAGGGGTATGTATATGAGGTCTATTATGCACATGCATCAAGTTGTTGGCAAAACACACCCAGAGATAAGAATTGAGTGGCAGCAGCAGTCATAAGAATGTTGCCTATTGGTGATGAAAGATGGATTGAAACTTAAAACACAGAGCAATGTCTTTGCTTCCTTTGTGGCTTCTGTACTGTCATACTGCAGAATAAATAATCACCTGAGCACAATGACTGTTATGTTTGAATTAGTCTGCTATGCTACATTTCTTATGCTTAGGTGTTTGGCAGTGGATCAGCAGAAATAGCTGGCATTCTTTTCAACACATACACTCTTTCACTACTGGACAGGTAGAGAAATTGAATCATTTTGAGCCCTTCAAGAATCATTCAACCAATTTGAGTAATTCTTAGTAGGGATGAGCCGAACACCCCCCTGTTCGGTTCGCACCAGAACATGCGAACAGGAAAAAAATTCGTTCGAACACGCGAACACCGTTAAAGTCTATGGGACACGAACATGAATAATCAAAAGTGCTAATTTTAAAGGCTAATATGCAAGTTATTGTCAATAAAAGTGTTTGGGGACCTGGGTCCTGCCCCAGGGGACATGAATCAATGCAAAAAAAAGTTTTAAAAACGGCCGTTTTTTCAGGAGCAGTGATTTTAATAATGCTTAAAGTCAAACAATAAAAGTGTAATATCCCTTTAAATTTCGTACCTGGGGGGTATCTATAGTATGCCTGTAAAGGGGCGCATGTTTCCCGTGTTTAGAACAGTCTGACAGCAAAATGACATTTTGAAGGAAAAAACACATTTAAAACTACCGCGGCTATTGCATTGCCGACAATACACATAGAAGTTCATTGATAAAAACGGCATGGGAATTCCCCACAGGGCAACCCCGAACCAAAATTAAAAAAAAAAAATGATGTGGGAGTCCCCCTAAATTCCATACAAGGCCCTTCAGGTCTGGTATGGATATTAAGGGGAACCCCAGCCAAAATTAAAAAAAAAAAATTGACGTGGGGTTCCCCCTAAATTCCATACCAGACCCTTCAGGTCTGGTATAGATTTTAAGGGGAACCCCGCGCCAAAAAAAAAAAAAAAACGGCGTGGGGTCCCCCTAAAAATCCATACCAGACCCTTATCCGAGCACGCAACCTGGCAGGCCGCAGGAAAAGAGGGGGGGACGAGAGTGCGGCCCCCCCCCTCCTGAACCGTACCAGGCCACATGCCCTCAACATTGGGAGGGTGCTTTGGGGTAGCCCCCCAAAACACCTTGTCCCCATGTTGATGAAGACAAGGGCCTCATCCCCACAACCCTGGCCGGTGGTTGTGGGGGTCTGCGGGCGGGGGGCTTATCGGAATCTGGAAGCCCCCTTTAACAAGGGGACCCCCAGATCCCGGCCCCCCCCCGTGTGAAATGGTAAGGGGGTACTTACCCCTACCATTTCACTAAAAAACTGTCAAAAATGTTAAAAATGACAAGAGACAGTTTTTGACAATTCCTTTATTTAAATGCTTCTTCTTTCTTCCTTCATCTTCTTCTTCTTCTGGTTCTTCTGGCTCTTCTGGTTCTTCCTCCGGCGTTCTCGTCCAGCATCTTCTCCGCGGCGTCTTCTATCTTCTTCTCCTCGGGCCGCTCCGCACCCATGGCATGGGGGGGGGAGGCTCCCGCTCTTCTCTTCATCTTCTTCTCTTCTTCATCTTCTTCTTCATCTTCTTCTTCTCTTCTTCCTTCTTCTGTTCTTCATGTCTTCTCCGGGCCGCTCCGCAGCCATGCTGTGGCATGGAGGGAGGCTCCCGCTGTGTGACGGCGTCTCTTCGTCTGACGGTTCTTAAATAACGGGGGGCGGGGCCACCCTGTGACCCCGCCCCCCTCTGACGCACGGTGACATGACGGGACTTCCCTGTGGCATTCCCCGTGACGTCACAGGGAAGTCCCTCAAGTCACCGTGCGTCAGAGGGGGGCGGGGTCACCGGATGGCCCCGCCCCCCGTTATTTAAGAACCGTCAGACGAAGAGACGCCGTCACACAGCGGGAGCCTCCCTCCATGCCAGCATGGCTGCGGAGCGGCCCGGAGAAGACATGAAGAACAGAAGAAGGAAGAAGAGAAGAAGAAGAAGATGAAGAAGAAGATGAAGAAGAGAAGAAGATGAAGAGAAGAGCGGGAGCCTCCCCCCCCCATGCCATGGGTGCGGAGCGGCCCGAGGAGAAGAAGATAGAAGACGCCGCGGAGAAGATGCTGGACGAGAACGCCGGAGGAAGAACCAGAAGAGCCAGAAGAACCAGAAGAAGAAGAAGATGAAGGAAGAAAGAAGAAGCATTTAAATAAAGGAATTGTCAAAAACTGTCTCTTGTCATTTTTAACATTTTTGACAGTTTTTTAGTGAAATGGTAGGGGTAAGTACCCCCTTACCATTTCACACAGGGGGGGGGCCGGGATCTGGGGGTCCCCTTGTTAAAGGGGGCTTCCAGATTCCGATAAGCCCCCCGCCCGCAGACCCCCACAACCACCGGCCAGGGTTGTGGGGATGAGGCCCTTGTCTTCATCAACATGGGGACAAGGTGTTTTGGGGGGCTACCCCAAAGCACCCTCCCAATGTTGAGGGCATGTGGCCTGGTACGGTTCAGGAGGGGGGGGCCGCACTCTCGTCCCCCCCTCTTTTCCTGCGGCCTGCCAGGTTGCGTGCTCGGATAAGGGTCTGGTATGGATTTTTGGGGGGACCCCACGCCGTTTTTTTTTTTTTTTTTGGCGCGGGGTTCCCCTTAAAATCCATACCAGACCTGAAGGGTCTGGTATGGAATTTAGGGGGAACCCCACGTCAATTTTTTTTTTAAATTTTGGCTGGGGTTCCCCTTAATATCCATACCAGACCTGAAGGGCCTTGTATGGAATTTAGGGGGACCCCCACATCATTTTTTTTTTTTTTATTTTGGTTCGGGGTTGCCCTGTGGGGAATTCCCATGCCGTTTTTATCAATGAACTTCTATGTGTATTGTCGGCAATGCAATAGCCGCGGGTAGTTTTAAATGAGTTTTTTCCTTCCAAATGTCATTTTGCTGTCAGACTGTTCTAAACACAGGAAACATGCGCCCCTTTACAGGCATACTATAGACACCCCCCAGGTACGAAATTTAAAGGGATATTACACTTTTATTGTTTGACTTTAAGCATTAATAAAATCACTGTTCCTGAAAAAACGTCCGTTTTTAAAACTTTTTTTTGCATTGATCCATGTCCCCTGGGGCAGGACCCGGGTCCCCAAACACTTTTTATGACAATAACTTGCATATAAGCCTTTAAAATTAGCACTTTTGATTTCTCCCATAGACTTTTAAAGGGTGTTCCGCGGCATTCGAATTTGCCGCGAACACCCCAAATTGTTCGCTGTTCGGCGAACTTGCGAACAGCCAATGTTCGAGTCGAACATGAGTTCGACTCGAACTCGAAGCTCATCCCTGATTCTTAGGTGATGTAAAAATTGGTCTTTTTCCAATTTCTTATGTTTTGGAGTTTTGGTGTTGGTTATGGGCTTTTGTACACAGCTGATATAATTGTGTTCGTGCTGTGTTTAAAACCATGGGTTGAACATGATTAATTTGGGTCAGCTGTGAATGTGAGGATAGTGTATATACAGTGCCTTGAAAAAGTATTCATACTCCTTGAGATTTTCCACATTTTGTCATGTTACAACCAAAACGTAAATGTATTTCATTGGGATTTTATGTGATAGACCAACACAAAGTGGCACATAAGTAGTGGAAGGAAAATTATAAATAGTTTTCAACATTTTTTACAAATAAATATTGAAAAGTGTGGCGTGCATTTGTATTCAGTCCCCTTTACTGTGATACCCCCAACTAAAATCTAGTGGAACTGTCAGGGGTGGGCTCAGCCCTTCCTTCTCTGAGCTGGCCGCTCAGCTGTCGGCTAATTGCCAGCTCCCATCTCTTTCCACAGTTACTCAGCTGTTGATGATATCCTGCTCGTCATTCCTGCCTACTTAAGCCGTCCAGTCCAGAGGAGCTCTGCCTTCGCCTTGGTCAACATCACAGTGACGAACTACTGCGTTCCTGTTTAAAGACTTCCTTTGCTGACATCCCATCTCTACGTTGATCCCTGACTTCTGGCTTGGCTGACTATCCATTCCGGTTACTGAACTTTGACTATGTTTTGACTATGTTTGTTCTTTTTACTTTTATTATTAAACAAGTGTGGTTTAACTGTACTTCTGTCTCTGCCCGATTTAATGGTTTCTGACAGTAGGCAAAGGCCATGAATTCAGAAGATGCAGTCAATCCACTTGTTGGTAATATTTTTTCCAGATTGGATGAACTGGATCACCACATGGATCAGTTCACCATGGCATTACAAACGCTCCTGATTCGCACGGCTCACCTGGAATCTCCCACTGTGGCAGCCCCGGTACAACCTATGTTGCAGGCTGACCCTGCTGCTGCTCCAGTCTCTGTGCAGGCACCCGCCTCAAGTATTACCTCTATAAGAATTGTGAAAAATATAATGATATGCAGCGCTATAAATGTAGTATTACAAATAAAAAGTGCTGCATATCATTATATTTTTCATGCTTCTTATTGTCACCATACAATTTATGCAGCTGCTTTATTACCGTTACTAGCGCAGTGATTAATCTTGAATTTATTCTATAAGATATGTCTGGTTCTGCTCCGCTTCCCCAGTGATTTGGGGGCGATCCAGTCCAATGCAGAGGTTCTCTCAACCAGGTTTAGATATACTTTGAGATGCTGCCCAAGGCGTTTCCCACGGACAGAAGCAAAGTTGGTTTTGTGATATCTTTGCTTTTTGAGAGAGCCTTGGCCTGGGCAAGCCCTCTATGGTAGACTTAAAAACCTGCTGTCCTGAGCTACCCTGAGTTTGTGGCTTTGTTTAAAAAGGTATTTGTCGTTCCCGCATGCTCCGCTTCTGCTGCCAAGTACCTCATGTCCATCGAACAGAGTACGAGAACTTTTGCCGACTACGCTATTGAATTCCGTACTCTGGCAGCAGAAGTTGCGTGGAACAATGAGGACCTCGTGGCTGCTTTTTCTCATGGTCTCTTGGATACCATCAAGGATGAGATAGCAGCCTGAGATATACCCACTGAGCTGGAGAAGTTGATCACGTTTGCCATCTCCGTGGTCTTCGTTCCACTTGGGCGCAGGTCCAGGAGGCTTTGCGTCATGCTATAGATAGGTACAGACTCCATGCTGACCGCAGATGCCTGCCTGCGCCTTCCTACCAGGTTGGGAACAGGGTCTGGCTGTCATCTCGCAACCTCCCACTTCGTGTTCCCTCACTGAAGTTTGCACCTCAGTTTATTGGGCCTTTCCGTATTCTTTGCAGGATTAACCCAGTGGCTTTCGCATTAGACCTTCCTTCTAATAATGTATTTCATGTCTCCTTATTAAAACCTTTGGTCTGCAACTGCTTTACCACCATGGTGCAACGTCCTCACCCTGTACAGGTTGAGAACTTTGAGCAGTATGAAGTACAGTCCATTGTTGACTGCCGTAGGTTCCGTAAGGTAAAGGTCCAGAGGAACGCTCTTGGGTCTAATCCTCGGATGTACATGCCCCTGTCCTCCTCCGTGATTTCCACAGGCGTTTTGCTCTCAAGCCTGGTGGTCCTCCGAGGGGGAGTACTGTCAGGGCTGGGCTCAGCCCTTCCTTCTCTGAGCTGGCCGCTCAGCTGTTGGCTAATTGCCAGGTCCCATCTCTCTCCACAGTTACTCAGCTGTTGATATCCTGCTTTGCAGTCCTGCCTACTTAAGCCGTCCAGTCCAGAGGAGCTCTGCTTTTGCCTTGGTCAACATCACAGTGACGATCTCCTGCGATCCTGTTTAAAGATTTGCTTTGCTGACATCCCTTCTGGCTCCAGATCCTGCTTGCTGTTTCTCTACATTGATCCCTGATTTTTGGCTTGGCTGACTATCTGTTCTGGTTACTGAACTTTGGCTATGTTTTGACTATTTATTTATTTCAGTTACTTATATAGCGCTGTCAATTTATGCAGCGCTCTACATATACATTGTACATTCACATCAGTCCCTACCCTCAATGAGCTTACAATCTAAGTCCCTAACTCGCATTCATACATATACTAGGGACGATTTAGACAGGATCCAATTAACCTACCAGCATGTCTTTGGAGTGTGGGAGGAAACTGGAGTACCCGGAGGAAACCCACGCAAGCACAGGGAGAACATGCAAACTCCGGGCAGGTAGTGTCATGGTTGGGATTCAAACCAGCGACCCTTCTTACTGCTAGGCGAAAGTGCTATCCACTACACCACTGTGGCACCTACGTTTGTTCTTTTTACTTTTATTATTAAACAAGTGTGATTTAACTGTACTTCTGTCTCGGCCTGATTTCATGGTTTCTGACAGGAACCAATTGCCTTCAGAAGTTATGTAATTAGTAAATAGAGTCCACCTGTGTGTAATTTAATCTCAGTATAAATATAGCTGTTCTGTGAAGCCCTCAGAGGTTTGTTAGAGAACCTTAGTGAACAAAAAGCATCATGAAGGCCAAGGAACTCACCAGACAGGTCAGGTATAAAAGTTGTGGAGAAGTTTAAAGCAGGGTTAGGTTTTGAAAAAATATCCCAAGCTTTGAACATCTCACAGAGCACTGATCGGAGAAGCAGCCAAGAGGCCCATGGTAACTCTGGAGGAGCTGCAGAGATCCACAGCACAGGTGGGAGAATCTGTCCACAGGACAACTATTAGTCGTGCACTCCACAAATCTGGCCTTTATGGAAGAGTGGCAAGAAGAAAGCCATAAGAAATCCTGTTTGCAGTTTGCAAGAAGCCATGTGGGGGACACAGCAAACATGTGGAAGAAGGTGCTCTGGTCAGATAAGATCAAAATTTAACTTTGTGGCCTAAAAGAAAAACGCTATGTGTGGCAGAAATCTAACACTGCACATCGACCTGAACACACCATGGTGGTGGTAGCATCATATTGTGGGGATGCTTTTTTTCACCAGGGACAGGGAGGCTGCTCAGAGTTGATGGGAAGATTGATGGAGCCAAATACAGGGCAGTCTTAGAAGAAAACCTGTTAGTGTCTGCAAAAGAGTTGAGAATAGAGGTTCACCTTCCAGCAGGACAACAACCCTAAACATACAGCCAGAGCTACAATGGAATGAAGCATATTCATGTGTTAGAATGGCCCAGGCAAAGTCCAGACCTAAATCCAATTGATAATCTGTGGCAAGACTTGAAAATTGCTGTTCACAGGCACTCTCCATCCAATCTGACAGAGCTTGAGCTATTTTGCAAAGAAGAATGGGCAAAAAATTAACTCTCTAGATGTGCAAAGTTGGTAGAGACATACCCAAAAAACTTAACCCAAATCAGTGTATATTTTTTAGTCTTTAGGAAAGTTATAGTATCTACAAACTATAGTATACAGTATATATCTAAAAAATTGATCAATCCTGATGTACTGACAGCCTATCTACTTTCCTGAGGCTCGAAAACACCAGGAGAGTACAAATACCCCCCCAAATGACCTTTTTGGAAAGTAGACAGTCTGAGGTAGTAAGAGGCATGGCACATTTTTTGAAGTTGTAATTTTTTGTCGCTTTTTTTTTTTTTTTTTTTTAGGAAATGAAGAAAAAAATATTTTTTTATTTTTTACATACTGTCACCAGTGCAGTACAGCATCATCAGATAAATAGTGTGGTGGCCAGGGACAATAACTGGTGACATCATGTTAAAGAAAACAAAACAACATTTTAATATTTTTTTTTCCATTTTTTAAAATATTTTATTTTTGTTTTTTTTTAATACTGGTTCCTGTAGAAAGGTGTCAGAATGCACAGTGCATCGCAATTTGTTGTGTATGTGGCTGCATAGCTGCAGACCGGTCAGGGTGCCCATGTTGACCCTTGTCCACAGCCAAATGCACCTACAATGGGTACGTGAACACCTGGTTTGAGTAATTCAATAATGATTTGAGGAATACAACAGTGAGTTCAGAGTGTTGACTTGACCTCCAAAATCTCCAGAGCTCAATCCAATCGAGCATCTGTGGGATGTGTTGGAAAAACAAGTCCAATCCATGGAGGCCCCACCTAGCAACTTACAGAACTTAAGGGATCTGTTACTGACATCTTGGTACCAGATACCACAGCATATCTTCAGAGGTCTAGAGGAGTCCATGCCTCGACAGTTCATGGTGGCTGGTCATAATGTTATGGTTGATGGGTATGTATGCAGTGTATTCTGTACGTAAACTCAGTTTCTAACCATACTCCTTTAAACCATGCCCAATATTCTGTGCAATGTAGCCATGCCTGCATTTCATTGCGGCACACTGAGCACACCACATTATCACTTCTACAAGCTATACTTCTTTATGAAAGTCTTAAGTTGGGGAGGTATGTTATTCTTCATATATTAGTGACTTTCTGGAATGTGATAGTTTTCTCCTATATAACTATATCTTGTGTAACTAAGTATAGCTAAGCTAAATCTGTATTCTTTTGTGAAAACCTAAATATGTAAATGGTATGGTGTAACAGTAATGTAACCTCTATCTTTTAAATAACACGTAGCCTCAGTGACCGTGCTTGAAATAAGAATGAACAGCAAAGCAATAGATTTGGTTGAAATAGCGTATTTTGCTTCACAGTGCTGATTGTTGCTGTACCTCTTGCAATTAGAATTTGCTAGGCAGCAGGGAGCTTTTTTAGGGTTCGCTTAGCAGCTTTAGCCTTAGGTTGGATAATTAATTTGTTCCTGTGCCCCAGCATACTCTCACATGTTAAGAGAGAGCTAGGATATAGGATAAATCAGCTTGGGGGTACTAACTGATCACTAGACCCAGTAACTGTGGCATCTGAATCCTTAACTGACCCTGTCGCCACACCATTCATTTCAACAAAAATCTTCTCAAAATAAAAAATGTGAATTTAGCATATTTTATGCATGTCATTTATTTGTAACAATTGTGTAGACATCCAAAAGCCCGGAGACTGGGTGCCACCATCTTGGATGTGATATCATCAGCCCTCGCAGACTGAAGTGATACTTTATAGCAGTGTTTCACAACCTTTTTTTAAAGCCAAGGCACCCTTTAAAACTATGCACAATCTTGAGGCACCTCATTCTAAAATGCAAAACACGAAACTAACATAACGTAGCAACATCCACACATGTAAGACACCCAATGTGATTTATCCTTCTGAAGCACATACACATTTGCACGCTAGTACTGATTAGTATTGCAATGTTTCTCTCCCTCACTCAGCTAAAGTGACCCCAGTACTGATGGAGAGGGGCAAACAAGGATGCTGTGCAGGTACCCAATGTCCTCCTTGTTAATTTGACGGCCGCTCCAGTGCGATCTGTCACCCGACCCATCCACGAATGACTGATCAGTATACTGGCCCGCTGCCAGTGTCGTGATCGTTGTCACCAATCACAGCAGATCACATGACAGTTATAAACAATTAATAGCTTTCTTTCATGCCATATGTCTAAATATCCTTTTTAGAATCTTGCATGACCAGTCTTAAATAATCCCAGTGTTAACAAAACTTTTTACTATACTGTATATAAATAGAACAGCAGTCTTCTTGTGGTCAAATGGTGCATATAAATCTTCAACATGCCCTTAAATATTTGCTTCACATACTGTGGGTTCCACCACCACCATGCGTCTATTGATGTACCTTCACCTTGAATGACGGACCCCACTATTTTTCAACAGGAGGTCCAACAGCGCTTGAAAAGATATGCTTCCATAAATTGCTTTCAGGGCTACAGATATCCATGTTTTAAAAGCTGTCATCCAATACTTCTTTACATATGATCCAGGGCATACCATAAATCAAAAGAAAGCTACATAGCATAAAACCACTCAATGTTTTTATTTAAAAAAAAAAGTTAAAAGATGCATTTACAAGCTTTAAAAATAGTCAAGAGCATTAATGCACAACTCACTCCACAGATACTAGCTAGTAGGAGAATCCAAGCTGGTGTTTCAGGTGTGTCCAACGTGATGATGTCATACTGCTCAGCCCACTTGATGTGTTGCGTGTATAACAGACTTTCTCAATGGCACTGTGGGCTGAGCAGTGCGACTGTACAAAACTCATATTATTATCAGCATAGTGTATGCATGGAGCCACGGAGGGATATTCCCTCTTAAAGGCTCCTGGCATTAAGTTTGTAGAAATGAGCGGAAGAGTGATGCTGTCCTGCTTAGTGTCTATCCTCTCTAGGATGGGGCTTGCACCCAGACGTTCACTATGTCAGTGAAACAGATTACCTACAATAATAGAAATAAATTCATGAGCAGTAAACTCTGTACCTTATAAGAGAGTCATGATGGGAGGTCATAGCAGACAACGGCTCTATTACAGCTTTGGTCAGACATTCAGAGCAATGTCCAGACATATGCAGTACTTAAGCCTTCTCTTTTGTTCTGTTCACTGTGTGGACACCTTCCATATTACATAGGAGGAGATTTTTCTCCCAGCTCATGGTTAGGACAATATTATTAGAGTCGCCTGAGTAGCCAACCTCTGCCAGAAACCAACATGATTGTGGAGCGGCTTTTTTCTACTACAAAGAGAAAGCAATCGGGCTCTGTGGGTTTCTCCTAAGTTCAGTGTTTTGATTACATCTGCCTGTGACTGTTGAGTAGGTTCCAGTAGTTAGAGTAGGAAGAACACTGGTGCCCAACATATTTTGTACCTCACCATACACCGAATTTAACTGTTAGCCTGACACACTGTTTTGAGGGTCATTCTGCATCATCCTTTAAGGAGGAGTGCTACATGCATATACATTTTTTCTTTCTTTTGGGGTTTAGATACCCATTAAATATTTTAGACCATGTTACTTAGAGCAACATGGACCTTAACCGGTTCCCGTCCGGCCTATGGCATAATGACGCCGGCAGGAACCGCTCGTAAATCCGGGTGGACATCATATGACATCCACCCTGATCACACCCCGCATGGGGCTGCGCAGCTGCGTGATCTGTAACACGGCTGCATTCAGCTTTCACAGCCGATGACTGATCACTGTACCGGCCCACTGCCGGTACCGTGTAACTGCTGTAACCAATTACAGTAGGTCACATGACAGTTGTATACAATAGATATCTTCCTTTCAATCCATCCATTGTATACAATTGTGTTACTAGCTGTGATTGGTCAGTGTGATCACATGGTACACACTGGGCAAATCACAGCCTATCTGTACCATGTGATTAGCTCTGACCAATCACAGCTAATCACAACAAAAGAAACTGAATGAATCGATTTCATTCAGTAAAATACTTGCATATAGTGATATTTATATATAAATACTAAACATTTCCCCAGAGACATACAATGTTACTATGGTAACATTATATTTCTCTGGTCAAAGTGTGTTATTGTAAAAAAAAAAAAATTGTAAAAAAAATTTAAAAATGTAATTTCTTCATTTTCCAAAACCCTATGACAAAAAATGACAACTTCAAAAAACTCACCATGCCTCTTACTAAATACCTTGGATTGTCTACTTTCCAAAAAGGGGTCATTTGGGGGTTATTTGTACTGTCCTGGTGTTTTCGGGCCTCAAGAAATGAGATAGGCCATCAGTACATCAGGACTGATCAATTTTAAGATATATACCATAGTTTCCTACAGACTAAATAATATACACTGATAGCAGAATACATTTTGGCCTAAATTTATGAAGAACAATTATTTATTTGCATACTTTAGTAATAAAAATTTAGTTTGGGTACAGTTTTGCATGACTGCGCAATTGACATTGACAAGTTGACAAGTGCGACAGGGATGAAAACTGAAAACGGTATTGAAGTGGTTAAGAAAGAAAAAAAAACAGCATTTTTGCATGCACATGATTGGAAGATGGAAATTAGCACAGCTTTACCGCATTCACTAAGCTCTGGGGAAGAGTAGTGCAATCACACTTTCAAAGTGCACAGTCTATTTGCCTTTAGTAAATCCACCCCTCTGTGTTTCAAATCTGTATCATGTGGGATGAAATTTTTCCTTGCATTAAAGCGTTTTTCACTAGAAGCAAAAGAATTTAGTGTGGCTCTATAGCCAAAACTTTTTTTTTTTTTCAGTTTTGCATTTTTTTACTTCAGTTACTGTCCTGGAGTATGTGAGAGGAATGTATTCGAAGGAGAAATTCCCCTCTTCTGCCTGGTTCACACCTATGCAGGTTGTAGTTTGCACAATGCAGGTGCATTGTGCGTTTTCCAATACACGTTTTTTAATTTGTTGAAGTCTAAGAAACCAAAAACCAGAAATAAGTCCCTGGCCCTTTCCATAAAATGCACAGATGTGAACGTGACCCATAGGAAACCATATTAAATCAACTGTAGTGTTTTTCTGCAAAACTGAAAATGCACAAAAAAATGCATAGGTGTGAACCAGGCCTCAGATAGTTTTCACGGGAGGAAGTGTCTTCATTGGTAAGTTTCCCCTCATATTCTGTTTTGGATTAAGGCCTGATTCACATGTATGCAGGTTGCAGTTTGCCTATTTCAGGTGCATTTTGCGTTTTTCAATACATGCTTTTCATTCATTGAAGTTTATGGAACCAAAAACCAGAAAAAAGTCCCTGGCCCTGTCCATAAAATGCAGATGTGAACTACATTCATAGGAAACCATGTTAAATGGACTGTAGTGTGTTTCTGCAAAACTGAAAATGCGCTAAAAAGTGCATAGGTGTGAACCAGGTCTAACTGTAATTTTTTAGGTTCTAACCCTTCACAACTCTTTTCAAATCTACGGCTCGATTCACACCTATGCATGTTGCTTTTGAGCGTTTTTGGAGGGTTTTTTTTCATGCTTGCCGCGTTTTTGAGCCGCGTTTTTGCCGCGATTTTGCCGCGATTTTGCCGCGATTTGCGTTTTGCGTTTTTTTTTTTTTTCATTTTTTTTTACAGTCTTACAAAAAAATTACAAAAAAAAAAAAAAAAAAAAAAAAACGGCAAAAACGCACCAAAAACGCATCAAAAACGCATCAAAAACGCTGCAAAAAAGGTGCACTTGCGTTTTTGATGCTTGTCCATTGAAAACCATTACATGCAAAACGCTGCATTTTGCATGAGAAAAAGTCCCCGACCCTTTCCAAAAACGCGGAGATACAAAAAAGCATTGATGTGAACATGTTCCATAGGAACCCATGTTAAAAAATTCCCGTGCATTTCTGCAAAATGCAAAATGCATCAAAAAACGCGCTAGTGTGAATGGGGCCTAAGGCCTCATGCACACTGGACATTTTTACAGCTGCTGTTTTTGGCTTCAGATTTTTTTTTTGCAGCCAATAAACTCTCCAGCATGTTATCCTATGTGTCCATGCACACATAGGCTGTTATTGGTGTTTTTTGGCAGAATCAGTGTGTTTTAAGAAGAGGTTTTTAGGGGTCTTTTTTAAAGCGGAGTTCCAATTTTAATTTTTTTTTTTAAAGGCAGCAGCTACAAATACTGCAGCTGCTGACTTTTAAAATATGGACACTTACCTGTCCAGGGCGCCCGCGATGTCGGCACCCGAAGCCAATCTTTCCCTTGGCTCTTGGGTGGAGGCACCGCCATCTTTGGTAAGGGCATCCGGAGGTGAAGCCTTGTGGCTTCACAGCCTGGTTCCCTACTGCGCATGCGTGAGTCGCGCTGCGTGATCCCACTGGTCCCTGCTGTCTTCTGGGACCTGCGTGTCTCCCAGAAGACAGCAGGGGGGGGCAGAGGAGGGGCCGGATATGGCATAGATATCTGCGGATATCTATGCCCGGAAGTGGGAGGAAATACCTGGATTATATAGGTATCTGCTCCCCCCTGAAAGGTGCCAAATGTGAGGGGGGAGGATTCCGAAAAAGCGGTAGTTTTTTCAGTGGAACTCCGCTTTAACCACTTCAATACCAGGCTCTTTCCTGCCTAGGACAATTTTGAGCTTTCAGCGCTGTCGCACTTTGATGGACAATTGTGCGGTCATACAACATTGTACCCAAACTATATTTTTATCATTTTCTTCCCACAAATAGAGCTTTCTTTTGGTGGTATTTGATCACCTCTGCGGTTTTTATGTTTTGCTAAACAAACTAAAAAAGACTGACTTTTTGAAAAAAAAAAAAAGCTTTTCTTCGTTTCTGTTATAAAATTTTGTTTTCTCCTTCACTGACGGGCACTGATGAGGCGGCACCGATGGGCACTGATGAGTTGGAACTGATAAGGTGGCACTGATGGGCACTGATGAGGAGGCACTGATATGTAGAATTGATGGGCACTGATAGGCGGCACTGATATGCAGCACTGATGGGCACTGACAGGCTGCACTGATGGGCACTGACAGGCGGCACTGATGGGCATTGACAGGCGGCATTGATGGGCACTGATCGGCGGCACTGATTGGCACTGATCGGCGGCACTGATTGGCACTGATAGGTGGCATTGATGGACACTAATAGATGGCACTGATGGGCAGCACTGATTGGGCAGGTACTGACAGGTATTAATGATGGGCACTGATTGGCACTGTATTGGACACATATTGGCACTGTGGTGGGCTCTGATTGGCACTGTGGTGGGCACTGGCAGAATTTATTATTGAGGCACTGCTGGGCACTGATTGGCACATCTAATGGGGCTGTGCTGATAATCAATGTGCTGATTATAAGCACAGACCCCCCCCTCTGATAGGGAGAGCCGCCAATCGGCTCTCCCTGTTAGTGCAAACTGCGGAATGCTGTTTAGCGGCACTTCCTGGTTCTCGCGATGATCAGCTGTGATTGGTCACAGCTGATCAAGTGGTAAGAAGCCTCTGTCAGAGGTTTCTTATCACAACCGGAGATGCGGCGTGTCAGACTGACACGCCACACTCGCGATCACCGTGCTGCGCCCCCGCGGGCACACGCCGGGAAGTTATCCTGCTGGACGTCATATGACCCCCAGTCAGGATAACAGAACCACTTCCCGGCCGTCATTCTGTTATAGGCCAGGTGGGAAGTGGTTAAGTTCCTAGGAGCTGTTATTAGCATTTTTTTCTGCTCCTAGCAAGATAAATAGTGTTATCCTGTATGTCCATGCATCCTACTTTAGGCTCTTAGTGTTTTTTGAGCTTCAGCTCCTAGGAGCAGAAATTTTTTTTTTTCGTAAAGTTTCTTGGAGCGTTTTTCCAGCATAAAAGCTGCTAAATGCTACTAAACGCTACTAATAGCACATTTTCTGGCTTTTTTCCCTTTTTTTAAAGGAACTGCAAAAATGCTAATAAAACTTTAACGCTCCCAAAACGCTACTACAAAAAGCTATTACCAGCGTTTTTTTAGCTTTAAAAAAAAGGCTAGTGTGCATGGAACCTTCAAGAATATGTTTTTACTATAGCTACCCTTTAATACAATAAAATACATCATTATACAGAAAGCTACAGGCTCATTGTATGAATTTCTTCAATGAACTGTGATAATTGAGACCATACCTCTAAAGTTTGGGAAAGCAGTCAACTACTTAATATTTGAAATATTGCAGGAAGAATTAAGAGGAATGTCTACACTTAAAAAACACGGTCTTTGTTTAGGCCAATAACCTGTTCCCAGTCAGGACAGTAAAGCCTGTGGGACTATGAGAGTTAATAGGGAGTGTTTGTAGCAAGCTTTTTGTCACCAAGGAGAAATGTGTAAGCTATTGGTAAGGAAACAAAACACTAAGCAGTTCTTTGAGAATAGGCATTTCCCCCTCTACTTGTTACATGGGGAGACTTGGTATGTTGTCTCTCTTTCACCGTGATGACGATCCACATGTCTAACAAAAGATGACATGGGACCTGGAATAGACAAGACACTGGGAGGTGGTCTCTCCGAAGGGATGTCAGGTTTGTACTCTAAAAGGAGAGGATGTCTTCATTTAGTAAACCACACATAGAGCATTCTCACCTACTTTTTTTTAAAGCAATTTGATGGACTTTAACAAGTAGGAAAAAATTGCAACCTGCCCGATATTTATTTGCTTGTTAATATGTGAATGTTCAATTCTGATTTGTGGTAAAGCTTTTTTTCTACATTGAAAATGTATTCAGCAACATATTGTGGGCCTAATATATACAAATAGACAAAGGAAATTTTAAATATACAATTTTTTTTTTCTTTGCATAATTTATAGCCAGCCTTAGAAAAAAATAATGTTTTAGCAAATGTTAGAATAAAAAAAGCATGGACTTTTTGTGTGTTACACACAGGTAGAGAAGGCAATAGTATTCCCAATGTGATAACATTTATTGGGAAACTAATAACATTGCAAATGCAAACTTTCACAACACTTGGTTCCTTCTTTAGACATCTTTGCAGATTGTTGTAAAAATAATAATACTTACACTTAAATAGTCTTTCCATTTTATATCCTTATGCAGGAAAAGTTCCATCTAGCTCTGTATATAACCACTGCAATTTTGTAGGAACATTAGGGATGGTAAACCAGGCACCGGGTTTTAAGTAGAACCCAGAGTTTCCCTAATCCAGAACTATACATAGGGCATATTTTGCTTAAAGTGCATAAAAAAAGCATTGCGTATCACAAGAAATGTACTATTCCTTAAAATAAAATACTAATTTACCTTGTTGTCATCCCTGGTTGCATCTCAGTGCTGCTGATCTCCTGCAGCCTGTTTGCAGCCACTTCCTGTCTACTATACTTCGCAGATGGCTGCATGGAATTTCTCAGCGTGGGTTTTCTAGTGGTAACAACACTTGACCAAACCTGCATAATGTGTGTTGAAACACCTGCTGTTGTCTCCATCAGATACCATGTGACAAGGTGACAATGTGGAAGCACCCGTAACAAGAGGTGCCTGAACAAGGATCTTCATGGCAATATCACTAGGTCTTGCCTACTGGGAACTTTTACCCCCTTCCTGCCCATGCCGGTGTTCAGCTTTCAGCAATGTCGCACTTTGAATGACAATTGTTACACTGTACCCATATGAAATTTATATCAATTTTTTCACACAAATAGAGCTTTATTTTGGTGGTATTTAGTCACCACTGGGTTTTTTATTTTTTTGTTAAATAAACGAAAAAAGAACGAAAATTTTGAAAAAAAATTTTTTAAATAGTTTGTTATAAAATTTTGCAAACAGGTAATTTCTCTCATTCACTGATGTGCGCTGATGGGCACTGAGAGGCTGCACTGTTGGGACAGCACCGATGGGCACTAATGAGGCGGCACTGATGTGCACTGATTAGGCAGCACTGATGGGCATTGATGAGGCGGCACTGATGTGCACTGATGAGGCAGCACTGATGGGCATTGATGAGGCGGCACTGATGTGCACTGATTAGGCAGCACTGATGGGCACTGATGAGGCAGCACTGATGGGCACTGATGGGCATTAATGAGGCGGCACTGATGTGCACTGATTAGGCAGCACTGATGTGCACTGATTAGGCGGCACTGATGAGGCAGCACTGATGTGCACTGATTAGGCAGCACTGATGGGCACTGATGAGGCAGCACTGATGGGCATTGATGAGGCGGCACTGATGTGCACTGATTAGGCAGCACTGATGTGCACTGATTAGGCGGCACTGATGAGGCAGCACTGATGGGCAGTGATGAGGCAGCACTGATGGGCACTGATGAGGCTGCACTGATAGGCGGCACTAATACGCTGCACTGATAGGTGACACTGATGAGGAGGCACTGATGGCCACTGAATGGCAGCACTGATGAGGCTGCACTGATAATCAGAACACTGATAATCAGTGCCCTGATCATCAGTGCAGATTTCTCTTTTTCACAAGCCGGTTACCAGCTCTCCTCACACTGTCAGCTTAAGGAAAGGAATGCCGATAACTAGCTTGTGTTTACATCGTGATCAGCTGTGATTAGACACAGCTGATCACGTGGTAAAGGGCTGCTGTGCTTGGCCCTTCCTCTCGATCTGTGATCAGCTGTGTCCCAAGGACACAGCGATCACAGAGCGTGCTGCCCATGCGCTGCGGCGGGGGTGCGATCGCAGAAGGACGTCATATGACGCCCTCCCAAAACTGCCAGAACGCGCTATAGCCGAATGACGGCTTGAGAAGTGGATAAAAAAAAAAGATGAAGGTTTAAGAATACTGAGAATTACTTTTAAAATTATGTTACCATATTAAAGCTTACTGTATATGAAATTTTAGAGATTGTGTTTCCATGTAGAGTATTTTAGTGAGCTGGTATAGATACCAAAGTAACAAAAAATGATAACTAATTACTGCAAAGTGTTTTATAACCCAGTTTTTCTTTATGGAGGGATTTGTTGCATGTTCTAACAGTAATGTTATTATGGAATTACATATTCTCAGCAGAAATAAAATCAATAATAGCTCAAGAAATGTAACCCTTTCATGACTAAGCCTATTTTTGAATTTTGGTGTTTACAAGTTAAAATCTGTATTTTTTGCTAGAAAATTACTTAGAACCCCCAAACATTATATATATTTTTTTAGCAGAGAATCTAGAGAATAAAATGGAGATCGTTGCAATATTTTATATCACGCGGTATTTGTGCAGCGTTGTTTTAAACGCAAATTTTTGGGAAAAGGGACACTTTCATGAATTTTAAAAAATCCAAACAGTAAAGTTACCCCAATTTTTTTGTATAATGTAAAAGATGATGTTACGCCGAGTAAATAGATACCAAACATGTTACGCTTTATAATTGCACGCAATTTTTTTTTTATCACTTTTATTGCTGTCACAAGGAATGTAAACATCCCTTGTGACAGTAATAGGTGGTGACAGGTACTCTTTATGGAGGGATCGGGGGTCTAAAAGAACCCCGATCCCCCCTTTGCACTTCACAGTATTCAGATCACCGAAAACGGCTATTCTGAATACTGTGTATCTTTTTAAAACCGGTGCCATTGGCAGCCAAGTAAACGGGAAGTGAAGTCATGGCGTTGCTTCCGCGTTTACAATTAGAAGGCTGGAACAAAGCCGTCCACAGCTTTGTTCCAGCCCGCCCCCAGCCGCCGGAGGCACCCGATTGGTCACCGGGTGCCTCCGGCGGTTGGGGGCGGGAGGGGGGGGACGTCCCCTCCCGCTGCTCCGGTATAACAGCCGAGCGGCTTTTAGCCACATCGGTTGTTATATCTGGAAAGCCGATCGCCCGCTGTAAACAACAGTACCGGGATGATGCCTGCAGCTGCGGGCATCATCCCGGTATAACCCCAGAAAGCCGAGTACGCACATCTGCGTATGCTCGGCTGGAAGGGGTTAAGAACAAAACCGTAATGAATTGAAGTTTACCAGTCGAGGTACATACAGATTGTTTTTAGTTACAAAAAATACCTGTTGATTTTGTCCAGTGTCCTTGTGCACTAAACTGAAACCTTAAACAATGCTATCAGCCTTCAGGTATCTTCTGTGAACTACCAAACCTATGCCCTGTGTAATAAAGATACAGTGAGGGGAAAGGGGGTTATTTACGAAAGGCAAATCCACTTTGCACTGAAAGTGCACTTGGAAGTGCAGTCGCTGTAAATCTGAGGGGAAGATCTGAAATGAGGGGAAGCTCTGCTGATTTTATCATCCAATCATGTGCAAGCTAAAATGCTGTTTTTTATTTTCCTTGCATGTCCCCCTCAGATCTACAGCGACTGCACTTCCAAGTGCACTTTCAGAGCAAAGTGGATTTTCCTTTCGTAAATAACCCCCAAAGTGTTTGTACTCAAACTCAGGAGAGCAGCCTAGGGTGACAACATTGCTCCTCGCTAGATACAGTGCACAACGTGAGTAGTGTTGCTCTAAGACAGTAGATGTCTTACTGGCAGGATCACAAGATGAAAATGAGGGAAAACATTGTTAAGAAATAAAATGGGTGTAGCCACTACCTCTAAGGACTAGCAAGGAGCAATATATAACAATTCCATTTTTTGGGTTAGGTATGTTTTATTGCCTGTGCAGAGCCAAGTGTTATTTTACACAGATGCTCAATGCATGCCTTTCATTCCTTTATACTTGTTTATACTTTATACTTTAGATATGGCTTTTGATATAGTCAGTTCTTATTATTTTCAGTTTCTAACTACTATATTATCTCTGATTGAGCTCTGGCCTGTAAGGTAATTACCTCTGATGCACGGATTACCACTTTTAAATGTTCCCTCTGCTATCATGTTTAAAAATGTTTTGCACAAATACTGTACATAAGCATCCAATAGAAAAAAAAAAATGTAGTGGCCTTATCTTTATCCTATTTAAACACAAAAAGTGATTGTAAAGTTATTTTTTTTAAATAACAAACATGTTATACTTACCTGCTCTGTGCAGTGGTTTTGCACAAAGCTACCCCAATCCTCCTCTTCTCGGGTTCCTGGCTTTTCCTCTTCTCCATCTGCCTCCACAGGAAGCCGCTTCCCATGGTGGCACAAATGCAGGCTCGATCCCAAGCAGGGCTGGGTGTGTCTATTGATGCACACAGTGCAGCTTAGCCCCCTCCCCCTCTGCTCCCTTGTCACTGGATTTGATCAACAGCAGAAGGAGCCAGTGGCTCCCACTGCTTTTACAGAGTCCAGTGAGTAGAAAACTGCAGTTTCGCTGCTCTTGGGCATATCACTATATCGAAATCTGGCTCAGGTAATTAGTTGGGGTGGCTAAAAAACCTTCAGCGTTTACAACCACTTTAAGGGGAGAGGATGGGCTCCTATCCGTCTACCTATTTGTGTGAAGGAGGGGTGGGCTACACCTGCTTAGGTGATATAAGAAAAGGCTAAGAAAACTTTGTGTGGGAGTTTTCTTAGCCATTAACTACTTGCCGACCATCCGCCGCAGTTGTACTGCGGCAGAATGGCACAGCTGGGCAAAACGACGTTATTGTAACGTCGCTTCGCCCTGTGCTCATTAGGGGAGCTCGCGCGCCCTGCTCGCCCATGGACTCGCCGGCTCCCACGATCGCTCAGGGCACACGGAGAACCGGGATCTGTGTGTGTAAACACACAGTTTCTGGTTCTCTGAGGGGAGAACAGACAGATTGTCTGTTCATACAGAGTATGAACAGCGATCTGTCATCTCCCCTGCACAGTCCCCTCCCCACTTCAGTTAGAACACACAATAGGGAACCTATTAATCCCCTGATTGCCCCCTAGTGGTTAACCCCTTCACTGCCAGTGACATTTTTACAGTAATCAGTGCATTTTCATAGCACTGATCGCTGTAAAAATGACAATGGTCCCAAAAATGTGTCATAATTTTCAGACGTGTCTGCCATAATGTCGCAGTCCTGATAAAAATCGCAGATCGCCACCATTACTAGTAAAAAAAAAAATTAATAACAAAAATGCGATAAATTGATATATTGATAAAAATCAATATACGCTTATTGCATTTTTTTTACCAAAAATATGTATAAGAATACATATCGGCCTAAACCGAGGAAAAAAAAAATCATTTTTTATATATTTTTTGGGGATATTTATTATAGCAAAAAGTTAAAAATATTGCGTTTTTTTTTCAAAATTTTCGCTCTTTTTTTGTTTATAGCGCAAAAAATAAAAACCGCAGAGGTGATAAAATACCACCAAAAGAAAGCTCTATTTGTGGGGAAAAAAGAACGTCAATTTTCTTTGGGTGCACGACCACGCAATTGTCAGTTAAAGCGACGCAGTGCCGAATCTGAAAAAGTGCTCTGGTCAGGAAGGGGGTAAAATCTTCCGGGGCTGAATCGGTTAAACTAGAAGTTCTATTTCATGTTTTTGGTTCACCATTCTTCACCCTTTTACGATCTTGATTGCTCTCCATGATCTCCATTTGCTACATGGTGTCAGCGCTTAATCCATATGACTTTTCAATACATGCTGTGGAATTTAGCCACTTGTCTAAAAAATACAAGTTTATTATCACATAAACAATCTTCGATACAGGAGATTACTGAACACATTTAAAGTCTAAGTTTAGTCAGAAAAAAACAGTACTAGGGACATTGCCCACTAGCAATATGATGTGTCTTTTGTGCTGCTGGCTCCTGCATTAGTTTAGATCTTCTTTCTCGACCCCCCACCCTAGCTACCTTAATCTTCTGGTGTGGACTAATCGAGCAGAGGGACCTGCATTATGCACTAATCAAGAGTACCAATTAAGGGCCGGGTCATACTGGCCTGACAAGCGCACTGACTTGGAGTGCATAAGTCGCATGACATGTCAAAATCAAGGGTTCCCTATGAGAGACATCTTAACTGGTCCAACTTGTGTTGGTCCGACTTTTGAAAAGGTTCCTGCACCACTTGGTCCGACTTGGGTCAGATTTCAGCCCACTGAATTTAATTAAAGTCGCATCCAAGTCGGATCAGCATCTTAACTAATCCGATGTGTGACATGCGTCTGGTATAGATTTTGAGAGGAACCCCATGCCAAAATAAGAAAAAAATAGTGTGGGATCCCCCCAATATCCATACCAGATCCTTATCTGAGCAGGCAGCCTGGCAGGCCAGGAAAGGGGAACCATACCAGGCCACTTGCCCTCAACATGGGGGGTGGGTGCTTTGGGGCAGGGGGGGCTCTGCCCCCTGCCCTAAAGCACCTTGTTCCTATGTTGATGGGGACAAGGGTTCCTTCCCCTCAACCCTGGACTGAGGTTGTGGGGGTCTGCGGGTGGGGGCTTATCGGAATCTGGAAGCTGCCTTTAAGAAAAGGGGTCCCCAGATCCCGGACCCCTATGTGAATGAATATGGGGTACATAGTACTCCTACCAATTCACCCCCAAAAAACAGTGTTGTGTAATAAAAACATGAAACAGTTTTTAAAAAGTCCTTTATTAAAAATTACTAATGTCCCCGTGGTAGCTCCAATGTCAATCATGATGTCTTCCTCCACCACCGCGCTGTCATGGACCCTGAAAAAAATAAGCTCCTCTTTCAACGCTGGCTCCCGCCATTCTGTCAGCTCCGGTGTCTGACAGTCCTTATATAACTTTGGGCGTGGCCAATGCGGGGACGTAACTCGGAGACCCTGCCCCCTTGTGACGTCAAGGACCCATTTTGTCTGGGTCTGTGACACCACAAGGGGGTGTTGTGACCGAGTTACGTCACCGCATGGCCACGCCCCAAAGTTATATAACAACTGTCAGACACTGGAGCTGACAGAATGGCGGGAGCCAGCATCGGAGTAGGAGCGTTTTTTTTGTCCAGGTCGAATGGCGGAGGAAGACATTGTGAGTGACGTTGAAGCTACCATGGGGGGACATTAGTCATTTTTAATAAAGGACTTGTCAAAAACTGTCTCATGTTTTTATTATACTACACTGATTTTTTTGGGGTGAATTGGTAGGGGTACTATGTACCACATACTAAATTGAATTTACATTTATCGGAACCCCCCAAAAAAGTGTAATATTTTGCAGCTTACCAATCCATAGATTTGGTGGCTGTTTTAGTTTTCTTCTTTTAGTTTCTTTCTTTATTTTTACCTGGTGATCTGACCAGGAGCACACGTACTGCCTTAGGCTGCATTCACACCTGAGCGATTATCTGCTTGAAGCTTGAGGCTTAAAGCTCAAAAACGCTGGAGGAGAAAAAAGTCAACGATTCTCTATAGAGATTGTTCACATCTCCACTCCATGTCACCTGAAGCCAAACGCCTGAAGCTCAAACAAGTTCTGGAGCTTTTCTTGTCGCTCAAATCGGGCAGATTTGGGCATTTTTGCCGTGTTTTTATTCTCATAGAAATGAATGGACATGTGCCATCTGCATGTTTTTGTGTGTATTCACACATTGTGCTGCGCATTTTTTGCGCAATTGTCTGCTCAAATGAAAAATGAAAAAAATAAAATAGTAATAATATATGAATAAATAAATGTAAAATAAATACACAAATAACTAAAAATCATCATAGACAAGTAAAATAAATGAATAATATGTAATAATACATTGACCGCTTGCCGACCGGTTCACGCCGATATACAGCGGCAAAGTGGTTTGTTCCTGCGAATCGCTGTATGGGTATGTCTGTACCTTTAAGGGTGATAGCAGGCGAGCAAAGCCGGAGGGGCGCGCACGTGCCCACTGCACGGCGGGGAACCCAATATGTGTGGCCGGTGGGCACGATCGCCGCCGGCCACGCACGATCACGTGCACAAGAGCAGGAACAGGGATTTGTGTGTGTAAACACACAAATTCCTGTTCGGTCAGGAGAGAAGAGACATATTGTTTGTTTCTACTAAGTAGGAACAACGATATGTCTCTTCCTCTTGTCAGTCCTATCCCCTCACAGTTAGAACACACCCAGGGAACACACATTTAACCTCTTGATCGCCCCATAGTGCTAACCCCTTCCCTGACAGTGACATTTACACAGTAAACAATGCATTTTTATAGCAGTGATCGCTGTATAAATGTCAATGGTCCCAAAAATGGGTCAAAAGTGTCCGAACTGTCCGTCCCAATACCGCTAAAAATTGCATATCCTAGCCATTACTAGTAAAAAAAAAAATAATAATAATAAAAATGCCATAAATCTTTCCCATAATTTGTAGATGCTATAACGTTTGTGCAAAGCAATTAATATACGCTTATTGCGATTTTTTTACCAAAAATATGTAGAAGAATATAAATTGGCCTAAACTGAGGAAGAAATTTTTTTTTTTAAAACATTTTTGGGGGTATTTACTATAGCAAAAAGTAAAAAATATAGTTTTTTCAAAATTGTTGCTCTTTTGTTTTGTTTGTAAAACAAAAAAAGAAAAACCACAGAGGTAAATACCACCAAAAAAAAAGCTGTATTTGTGGGGAAAAAAGGACATCAATTTTGTTTGGGTACAGCGTCGCACGACCGCGCAATTGTCAGTTAAAGCGACGCAGGGCCGTATCGCAAAAAATGGCCTGGTCATTAAGCAGCCAAATCTTCAGGTCTGTAAGTGGTTAATAAATAATAATTAACCTCTAACCTTAAAAATATTAAATACATTATTATTATTATTATTATTATTAATAATAATAATAATAATAATAATAATAATAATAATAATAATAATAATAAAATAACAATAAACACCCAAACTTGAACAAAAAATACATTAATAATAATTTATTTTGTGTTAGGGTTAGGGTGTTTAGTTATTTATTATTATTTTTTTTTTTTTAAGGGGTAAAGTTAAGGGGTAATTATTTATTTATTTTTAATTAGTATTAAATTATTGAATTTATTTATTTTTTACTTATGATTTTTATTTATTTGTGTATTTATTTTACATTTATTTATTCATTTTTTTACTCAAACCCCTTACCCCTTAACGAAAAAACATCATAATAAATTAAAGGGGTTGTAAAGGTTTGTGTTTTTTCACCTTAATGCATCCTATGCATTAAGGTGAAAAAACACCTGTCAGTGATCGGCCCCCCAACCCCCCCCCCTGTTTTACTTACCTGAACCCTCAAACTTGTGCCACAGGGACGTGCCGTCTCTCTGCTAGGGGGTTCTCGGCTGTTGATTGGATAGATCAGGGATCCTCAAACCACGGCCCTCCAGCTGTTGTGGAACTACACATCCCATGAGGCATTGTAAAACTCTGACATTCACAGACATGACTAGGCATGGTGGGAATTGTAGTTCCTGAACAACTGGAGGGCCATAGTTTGAAGACCCTTGGGATAGATTGATAGCAGCGCAGCCCTTGGATCCTGCTGCTGTCAATCAAATCCAATGACACGGCCGCCGGGGGGGGGGGGTGGGGCCGAGTCCTGTATTCAGCATCTATGGACGCCAGATGCTGGACTCAGGAGCACGCCTGCAAGGTAACCCCCCAGGAGAGCGCTTCTCCTAGGGGGTTATCTGATGCGGGGAGGAGCCGAGAGAGCCGCCGAGGGACCCCAGAAGACTAGGATCGGGCCACTCTGTGCAAAACGAGCTGCACAGTGGAGGTAAGTATGACATGTTTGTTATTTAAAAAAAAAAAATTACCTTTAGTGTCACTTTAAAAATACCGTATATACTCGAGTATAAGTCGTTCCGAGTATAAGTCGAGGCCCCTAATTTACCACAAAAAACTGGGAAAAATTTATTGACCCGAGTATAAGACGAGGGTGAGAAATGCGGAGCGTCAACAATGCCCATCTGCATCTGCCTGCCTCCCTGTGTCCTGTGCAGCCTACCTGTACCCTGTGCATGTGTCCTGTGTCCTGTATATGTGCATGTGTCCTGTACATGTGTGTCCTGTACATGTGTGTCCTGTACATGTGTCTTGTGTCCCTGTGTTCCTGTGTGCATGTGTCCTGTACATGTCCTGTGTGCATGTGCAGCCTACCTGTGTCCGGTGCAGCCTCCCTGTGGCGATCTCCATCCTCCCTGTGGCGATCTCCATCCTCAAACGGCGGCCGGCGTGTGATGATAGTGTTCGGCGGCCATTCCACAGTTCAAAAGCCGCGCCTCCTCCTCGTCTGTGATAGGCTGATCGCTGACTGCCTATCACGGACATTCTCTCATTCTCATACCACGGACGAGGATGAGAGAATGTCCGTGATAGGCTGTACACTGACAGCTGTTCAGCCTATCACAGACGAGCAGGAGGCGCGGCTTTTGAAAGCTGGAATAGCCGCCGAACACTATCATCACACGCCGGCCGCCGTCTGCCTGCATGACACGCTGATCATGCAGACAGACGGCGGTGACTCCAGTATAAGTCGAGGGGGGGACTTTCAGCCCAAAAAAAAGGGCTGAAAAATGTGACTTATACTCGAGTATATACGGTAATAAAAGAACAAATACAAGCTAATGGAAAAGGTAAAGAAGCTGAAATACCTAGCAACAAATGATGCAACAGATAATAATTTTCTCTATTGGCTAATAAAAAAATGCCAAAGCCCAAAAACGCTGCATACAAACGCGATGATCGCATGAAAAAACACATGAAAAAACGCTCAAAGACGATACGCTCAGGTATGAATGCAGCCTAAAGCCGTGTACACACGGGCAGACTTTTCAGCATCAAAGGTCCGACGGACTTTCGACAGACTTTTGACGGACTTCCGACGGACTTTTGAACAAACGGACTTGCCTACACACGATCACACCAAAGTCCGATGGATTCGTACATGATGACATACGACTGGACTAAAATAAGGAAGTTCATAGCCAGTAGCCAATAGCTGCCCTTGCGTCGGTTTTCGTCCGTCGGACTAGCATACAGACAAACGGATTTTTCAACCGGACTCGAATCCGTCGGAAAGATTTGAAACATGTTTTTAATCTAAAGTCCGTCTGATTTTTGACCGAAAAAGTCCGCTGAAGGTCCGATGAAGACCACAAACGGTCGGATTGTCTGACGGATTCATTCCGTCGGACCAGTCTGGTCGAAAAGTTCACTTGTGTGTACACGGCATTAGGGTGTCTATACTAACTCTTCCACTCTATCTATGGAGGAGCAACGTAGCCACCCTTGGACAGTAGCATTTTCAGCCTGTGCCTGGTCTTACCAGTGACAGACTGCATCAGTTATGCAATGCTTTCTTTTCCCCACAGTTCAACTTTAAACTGGTTGTTTTTGACGCAGAAAGTCTATATAAATATTTTATATGGAAATAACCAGATCCAAGACCAAGTGCTTCTAGCAGGGGCTGTTTAAACCTAACGCCTACCACAATACCTTTTCTATTCCAGTTCCTATTCCCGTCTCTGAGATTTTTGAGCCAATTTCAGACAATTCTCAACAAGCTGTATGGGGTTATATTTTTGTGCAGTACATATAATTGAAAGAGCAATGTGTTATATTAAAACTGACATGGTTATAGAGGAGAGAAAGGTGCTATAGAAAAAAATAAAATAAATAAGGGGCGCCCTCCAGAAATATTGAGCATATTGTTGTTTTCACAAAAGCAAACCTGACTTTCCTTGAATTGGTTATATATTACATTTTGATGTACTATTAATGGAAATCCTATTAGATGAATAGTGCATTACTGATACATCTTTTTCTTAAAACAGTCTTTATGCTGCCCAGCAGAAGTCAGCTAGTTACAGTGCTTGAGAATGGATAGCAAAGGTATAGCTGCAGGTTTCCATCATATTTCACTCTAGTTCAAATAGAAGAGGTTTGATAAGTAGATAGTGGTAAATGTGCATTTAATCTTCATAGCATTTGCTGGTCTCTTTCAGATATGGCAGATAACATATCTCCACTATAAAAGAAGCCATATGGGATATGATGGTGATGATGGAGAATCACGCTTTAGAAGACTTAGATGTGTAACTGGATTTTCACTACAGTAGTTCAGTTCAAACAAATAGAACAACAGCAAAAAATGTCATCTTATCAAGGGGGTGTGGTGCGGAGCATCCGGCCTTTTAAGTCCAGTGAACAGTACCTGTATGCCATGAAAGAGGACTTGGCCGAGTGGCTGAAGGATCTTTACAACCTGGAAATAGATGTAGATAACTTCTTTGAAGTCTTGGAAAATGGCTCTATCATTTGTTACCACGCCAATAATGTGACGGATACCGCTTGTGCCTTTGCTGTGGAATACCCTGACTTGGCAAAGAAACTTCGGCTTCCAAAAACAGGAGTAACATTCAATGCAATGGCCCAACCTGGAACCTTCCTTGCAAGGGATAATGTATCCAACTTCATCCAATGGTCGAGGAAGGAAATGGACATAAAAGGTAAATAGTACTGGTTGTGTAACTACATTCAAGTGTAACTTACAAAGGCTGCAATTATTTGATCTGCAGACTTAACTGACTTGCAAAATGCAAAACTATGTCTTGTTTTTGAAAGAGTGGCAAATATAAGGTTACATTACATAAAGCATACTACGCATTTTTTTTTTATTTTTTTTTTTTTTTCTTCAAAAGTAAATTGGGCCTTAATGTGATTCTAAAGTCTTGTTTTTTTTTCTATTAAAATAACAAACATGTTATACTTACCTGCTCTGTGTAGAGGTTTTTGCACAGGGCAGCCCAGATCCTGCACTTCTCTGGTCCCTGGCTGGAGCTCCTGGCTCCTACCTCCTCTTGAGTGCCCCCACAGCAAGCACCAGTTTGGTTACCTTAGAAGTAGATGGTTGATTTTAAATTACCTTTCCTTTGTGTGAATCATCAGGAGAAAGCTACTAATTTATACCATTTCATGATAAGGGAAATTGGGGTAAGGCTCTCAGTAACCATTTAGGTGGCACTGAGTTGGGAGCACACCTCTTTGTGTAAATGTGGTGGTGCAAGAAGTGTGTGGGGAGTAGGGAAAGGCCAGAATCTGTCAGCTTTTTAATTGCTGTCTGTGTTTCCCTTGTAGATTTCCCACAATTCATGTCTGGTAATATTGTTGTCACCAAGATAGTGATTAAAGGAACAATTCTCTAACAAGGCCCTAGATCACAGTAAAATTGACAGAGGCTCTAAACCTTCCCACCCCATCCTAAACTAAAACTAATCTAAAACAATAACATTATATTTTTGGTTTAAAAGAATCATTACAGTGTTATAGATCTTTAAATTGTATGTAAAGCCATTTTTTTTTGGGGGGGGGGGGGGGGATACAGTAGGGACTTCCCGTCCTGCAACAGGAAATCAGGAAATGAGAGGAAAGCCCACCAAAGCGAGAGGGTCCCTACACTGACAGCTGTCTTCAGAAAGATTTGCCTTCACGTCTTGCTATGGTCACAGCTCAAAATGTTTGGATTCCCCCTCACTTTCTGTATTTGTGACCATGGTCACAAGGACAAAGAGAGGAAGAAAATCTCATCAGTGGGAACAAGGACAGCAATAAAAACTTAATGTAATAGGTCAAAGAGAGTGCTAAATTAAAAACCCTTAAGCCTAGTACACACGATCAAAAAATCAAACAATAAATACCACTTTTGAAGCAATCGTACGATAATCTGATCATTAGTACACAGCTTTTGAGAGCCGACCACGAGAGTTCATCTGAAATTATCCCAAGGGACAAACATGAAAAATTTTCTCGTACGATTTTTGTTTAATCAGTACAGTATTCCTCTGGAAAAAAAATCTGAAGAGCAACACCATGCATGCTCATTAACAAAAGAATATATTACAATACAATACAACACATTACATCACTTCCGAAGTTGTATTCTGTCATATGAGAATTTTTAGTTTAGTAACCGCTTCATTTTTTATATCAACCCCTTCCCGCCGACCGTACGCAGATGTGCGTACTCGGCTTTCCGAGGTTATACCGGGATGATGCCTGCAGCTGCAGGCATCATCCCGGTACCGTTGTTTAGAGCCGGCGATCGGCTTTCCTGGTATAACAACCGATGCAGCTAAAAGCTGCTCGGCTGTTATACCGGAGCAGCGGGAGGGGACGTTCCCCCCGGCTCTTACTGGGCCTCCCGTTCGATCGGGAGGCCCGGTGACCAATCGGCTGCCTCCGGCGGCTGGGGGCGGGCTGGAACGAAGTTGTGGAAGGCTTCATTCCAGCCTTCTTATTGTAAACGCGGAATCGACGTCATGACGTCACTTCCCGTTTACTCGGCTGCCAATGGCGCCGGTTTTAAAAAAAAAACACAGTATTCAGAATCGCCATTTTCGGCGATCTGAATACTTTGAAGTGCAAAGGAGTGATCGGGGGTCCCTCCATAAAGAGTACCTGTCACCACCTATTACTGTCACAAGGGATGTTTACATTCCTTGTGACAGCAATAAAAGTTATCAATTTTTTTTTTTTTAACACAATTTCTAAATATAAAAATAAATAAAATAAATAAGAAAAAATTTTTTTTAAAGCTCCCCCGTCCCTGCGAGCTCGCGCAGCAAAGAAAACGCATACGGAAGTCGCGCCCGCATATGTAAACGGTGGTCAAACCACACATGTGAGGTATTGCCGCGATTGTCAGAGCGAGAGCAATAATTCTAGTACTAGACCTCCTCTGTAACTCTAACCTGGTAACCGTAAAAAAAAAATTAAAGCGTCGCCTATGGAAATTCTTAGGTACCCTAGTTTGTCGCCATTCAACGAGTGCGTGCAATTATAAAGCATGACATGTTTGGTATCTATTTACTTGGCGTAACATCATCTTTCACGTTATACAAAAAAAGTGGGGTAACTTTACTGTTTGGTTTTTTTCAAATTCATGAAAGTGTCCCTTTTCCCAAAAATTTGCGTTTAAAACACCGCTGCACAAATACCGTGTGATATAAAATATTGCAACGATCTCCATTTTATTCTCTAGATTCTCTGCTAAAAAATATACATAATGTTTGGGGGTTCTAAGTAATTTTAAGTAATTTTCTAGATTTTAACTTGTAAACACCAAATTTCAAAAATAGGCTTAGTCATGAAAGGGTTAAAATAGCATGCAAAAAAACAAGACAAAACTACAATCTTTCGTCCGATATTCTCATTGTGTGTACAAGGCTTTAGGAGGAGTCCAAAGTCTTTATTGTTAAACTGGTTACAACAAGCAGGGCAAAGGACACCCAACATGCTTCAGGGGCTTCTTGCTATTTTTACTTTGAACACCAGCGCTAACTGTTGTTTGTGACATCTTCTGCCTGCAAATCGGTCTGCTTAGGGGTATTGTTTTAATCAATTTAATATTTTGCCAATTCACTCAGCCCTGATGAAGAGGGATTGTTTGTGGCCCCTGAAACAAGTTGGATGTCCTTTAGTTGGCCAAAAAAATTACAATAAAATTGAAAAAAAAAACCATTTCAACTTCTTTTTAATGTAATGGATAACTAACTGAAAAAAGTCAGCAATGCTAGACAAAGAATACTGTGAAAATAAAGAAAAATTCCAGTCTTTTGGTTAGTTAGCTTTGCCACTCACTGTGTGAATATATGAAAATCGCCCCTGCTTTACAATTTCATTTCCATAACAGCATTAGAGGTGGTCTGTGTAAGTATCTTTCCATTCAGCAGAATTGATTTTTGCTCACTCTTATTAACTGTTAAGTGTATTGATAGAAAATAGTAAAACAAATGTAAAGTTATCTAGGTTTTCCATTTTCTTCCTATAATTCCTGTCACTTCTAAATAGTGATATGTTAGTCTAATACTTCCATAGCTGTGTCTGGTAACGAGAATATGCTTTACAAGCATATGGATATGTGAAATACCGCGCCAATCCAACACGTCAAGATAGCAGCCAACACTACAATACGACTAAAATTGTGCACAATAACTAAATGTTTAAAAGTGTAGCGCTAAAGTGGAAACAATGTGAAAAAGATGTGTAAAAAAAAATATGTAAGGGTTTAGGATAGAGAGAGGTCAATTCACATTTGAAGGAACAAATGACCTCGTCTGATCCTAAACCTAAAGAATATGTATACTGAATAGTGAAATGAATGCAGGTGTAAAATCAAATATCACCACATCTACAAACACATGAGATGCTCTTTCTTCTCAGAAAAGGCACAAACAATCACAAAAAAATTATATAGTAAGTTATAACGACAAATTCTTGACTGAAATGTCCAAATTTTTGGGAGTGAAAAAATATATAAATAGTGTCAAAAGTGTCCACAATATTGGTGGGGAGATTTGACTCCCAGGTAAACAGTATAAACATAAGAAATTAGTCCATATAATATATAGTGTAGTTGACCCAAATTGAATCCAAGGCAGGTAACATCACAATAAAAAATCCAAATCAGAGTAAGGGATAGAATACTCTTACCGACTTCGGTGGACTCACAGGCCGTGGGCGGTGAGTCAAATAGGCTTGTACTGTCTCAAGATGGATGACAGTGTAAGAATGGTTTATACACCGGAAGATTTCCTCCTCAAATGGGGGGCCAGGAACCTGCCCAGAAGGTCTGCGCGGTCACCGTCTTTGTCAGCAAGCATGGACCATGTATACAAGCATATTCTGACATGAAATGCTCCAACAAACAAAAGGCCCAATGCAAGTTTGTTAATGCACATACACTATATTACCAAAAGTATTGGGACGCCTGCCTTTATACTCACATGAACTTTAATGGCATTCCGGTCTTAGTCCGGTTCAATACAGACTTTGCTCACCCTTTGCAGCTATAACAGCTTCAACTCTTCTGGGAAGGCTGTCCACAAGGTTTAGGAGTGTGTCTATAGGAATGATGATATTTACAAACTGTGCAGCGCTATAATGCCCACTACTTAAATATTTACTCTGTGCAATAAATGATGTGAACAAAAAAAATATAATATAAAATGCTCATGTCAAGAACAAACGGCATCAAATCTGTGCAATCAAAGCAGAAAAAAGGTGTCCATGCAAATAGAAGAAACAGCCTTCTCCACATGAGCAGGATCCACACAGCGGTGTTTATTACTCCCAAAGTGCTCAAAATTAGTGAAGACAAATATTTCACCGTGAGGTACTCCAGGAGTAATCTCACCTGATGTAATGCGACCACTACAACCAAGTAGGTCCAGAAACAGCTTTTTAGCCTCTCCAGGGCTATAAAATAGCGCATTCCGAGCCTTTCTCCACTATCTCCTCTCATATGGCCCGTAACATCCACAGTATATACAAAAGGAAAATCTAATAGTCTTTATATCATTTAAACAAGCAATTTATTGAATGCACAAAAGCACAGGGTACTCACATTTCACAGGTGCTAGTTTATACCAAGCATAAAAATTCTGTTTTAAAAGGGCTCTCCCTCACTCTACACAAGCCTTGCAGACAAGATTGCTGGTAGCCAGCTCCATGCTAGTTCCAAGTGTTGTCACTGTCTGTGATCTCACCTACGCATGTCAACACAGGGTTACGTGTCTTCCTCAGGGGGATTGGTGTACTGAAAGCACCAGTTAAATGTGTGTAACCTGTACTTTTGTGTATTCAATAAATGTTACGGGCCATCTGAGAGGAGATAGTGGAGAGGAGGCTTAGAATGTGCTATTTTATAGCCCTGGAGAGGCTAAAAAGCTGTTTCTGATTACATCAGGTGAGATTACTCCTGGAGGGGGGGGGGGGGGGGCACCACACAGTGATATATTTGTCTTCACCAATTTTGAGCAGTAAAGGAGCAGATGGAGTAATAGACACCGCTGTGTGGATCCTACTGGAGGAAGCTGTTTCTTCTATTTGCATGGACACATTTTTTTCTGTTTTGATTGTACAGGTTTGATGCTGTTCTTTTTGACATGTGCATTTTATATTATAGTTTTTTGTTCACATCATTTATTGCACAGAGTATATATTTAATTAGTGTACAATTGGGTACTATAGCGCTGCACATTTTGTAAATACCATCAGTCTTTGTAACACATCAATGGGATTGTGAATAGTGTCTGTGGCTTTTTCATCTATTATAGATCTTTATTTTACACAATTGTATTAGTAGCACGCAAGTGTAATTGTTATATTTGTCTATGGGAATATTTGACCATTCTTCCAGAAGCGCATTTGTGAGATCAGGCACTGATGTGGACGAGAAGGCCTGGCTCGCAGTGTCCGCACTAATTCATCACAAAAGTGTTTTATCAGGTTGAGGTTGAGACTCTGTGCAGGCCAGTCAAGTTCCTCCACCCCAAACTCGCTCATCCATATCTTTATGGACTTTGCTTGTGCACTGGTGTGCAGTCATGTTGGAACAGGAAGGGGCTATCCCCAAACTGTTCCCAAAAAGTTGGGAGTTGGACATTGTTTAAAATGTCTTGGTATTCTGATGCCTTAAGAGTTCCCTTCACTGGAACTTAGGGGCCAAGCCCAAACCCTGAAAAACAACCCCACACCAAAAACCCCCCTCCACCAAATGATTTGGACCAGTGCACAAAGCAAAGTCCATAAAGACATGGATGAGGGAGTTTGGGGTGGAGGAACTTGACTGGCCTGCACTGACCTCAGCCCAATAGATGCACTTCTGGAAGAATGGTCAAACATTCCCATAGACACACTCCTAAACCTTGTGGACAGCCTTCCCAGAAGAGTTGAAGCTGTTATAGCTGCAAAGGGTGGGCCAACTCAATATTGAACCCTACAGACTAAGACTGGGATGCCATTAAAGTTTATGTGTGTGTAAAGACAGGTGTCCCAAATCTTTTGGTAATATAGTTATGTTTCCCTTTCACTTCACTTCTCCTGTTTTAATATTAATTGGTTTATTTTTTCTGTCAGTTTTGCACATGGAAATGTACATGAATATGATGTGCAAAAATGTCTGTAGTTCATGAAAAAAACAAGAAAAAAAAAAACACATGACCTTATTTGTACAATACAATGCTCTCATCTAAGACTAAGCCACGTAGGCTGTGGACATGATGTGACTCCCAATCCACACTTATAATCCTTAATCAGCATATTTTTTCAGCTCCAAGATCTTTAAGCTATGTCAGGGATATGCAATTAGCGGACCTCCAGCTGTTGCAAAACTACAATTCCCATCATGCTTCTGCCTCTTGATGTCATGCTTGTGGCTGTCAGAGTCTTGCTATGCCTCAAGGGACTTGTAGTTCTGCAACAGCTTGAGGTCCGCTAATTGCATATCCCTGAGCTATGTGATTGGGGCAGGGATTAGGTTAAAGGACAAATGTGTCTTTAGCCTGCCTAAAACTCTAAGTGAAACCACAGGACACCCGTGACTTCCTTTGATGTTAGATTAATAAAAGTGATAAGATTTATAAAGTGATTGTAAAGTCTCGTTTTTTTTTTTTTCAATAAAAATAACAAACATGTTATACTTACCTGCCCTGTTCAGTGGATTTGCATAGAGCAGCCTGGATCCTCCTCTTTTTGGGTCCCTTTTCGGCTCTCCTGGCCCCTCCCTCCCTTTAAGTGCCCCCACAGCAAGCAGCTCGCTATGGGGGCACCCGAGCCAAGGAGCAGCTCTGTGTATCCATTCAGACACAGAGCTGTGTTTCCCCCGCCGCCCTCTCTCTCCTCATTGGCTAACTGACTTACTGACTGACAGCAGAGGGAGCCATTATCGCCACTGCTGAGTCTCAGCAAATGAGGAGGGGAGTCCCGGATGGCCGACATCGCTGGATAGAGATGGGGCTCAGGTAAGTATTAGGGGGCTGCTACACACAGAAGGCCTTTTATCTTCATGCATAGAATGCATGAATATAAAAAAAACCTTCTGCCTTTACAACTCCTTTAAAGCAGCATTTTCCTTGTGTGTGGCTTTATTACTTCTTCTTATCAAATTCAGCCTTTGATTAGGCAACATATCTGATTAAACAACAAAATTTGCATAGAGCCAAATTACCCAAAAAAGTAATCATTGCAACTTACAGGATTCAGTTAAGTTTTAGTAAAACAGATTTTTGCTGTTGTGTGCAGGGCCGGCGCTACCACTAGGCAGCCGCCTAGGGCACAGCCATGGCTGCTGGTTTCCCCACGGCCAGTACTCCAGCAGTGTGTTTTTTTACACACTCCCAGCCGCTGTACCGGATGGAAGTGTGTGCACTTCAGTAAAGCCAACTATAGGCTTTCAATGTGGAAGTGATACAAGCGACTCTTAAGCTGCTGATCACTTCCACAATGTGCCACCCTTCCCTGCGAGACCCCCCGCCATATTTACCGGACACCGCTATCCCACCTGTGGGCCCAGTGTGGTCATGGGGGCCCTGGAAAGGACGGTAGAAGCTCCACAGACGTCCGTCCACTAAGTCTCCCTCATGAGCAAAGACCAGGAAGTGACGTGCATGAATTGAATTCATTTTTTTTTTTTTTGGGGGGGTGCAAGTAGCTGGTCTTGCCTAGGGCACAAAATAGTCTAGCATCGCACCCTGGTTGTGTGACAATTGACTGAACTGTATGTTGCTGTCCACATTGGTTGACATCTTAAAATGACAATTTTGCTTTCCTTTAGAAGTCCTGATGTTTGAGACAGAGGATCTAGTTCTAAGGAAAAATGAGAAAAACTTTATCCTGTGCCTGCTGGAGCTGGCCCGACGAGCATCACGCTTCGGTATGAGTGCCCCCATGCTTATTCAAATGGAGGAGCAGATAGAAGAAGAGATCCGGGAGGAACTAGAACTGCCTCCAGTCGAAATCCCACTACCTAAACCACAACCTCAAAAAAAACTATGTGACTTTAAGAATCTGGACCAAATGGTAAGCCGAATAGAAAAAAATTCACAATAAATAAACTGCACTAAAATGACATAAATATATGATTAATGTGTTGTAGTATAAAATAGTATACATTTTGGATCAATGTGTTGGCTGCAGTGGATAGAACTGTTTCTTGATAACTGTGCATTAGAAGTTTGTGTTTTTTTAATAACCTTTGATACAAAAGAGAGAGGACCTTACCTTGTTGTCTGTGTCTTAGCAGGAATGAGCCCTGAGTCTTGTATTTACTAATGAGGAGTAGGGGGTACTACTGGCTGCTTTGGTTTTTAGTTTTGTAATGCCTCCTTGTTAATGTAGCTGTAAACCCCCAGACATGAAATATGAACAAATCATATCCCTCTATAGCAGTGGTCATCAACCCTGTCCTCAGGGCCCACTAACAGGCCAGGTTTTATGTATTACCTTGGGGAGATGTAGACTAGAATACTGTAATCACTGAGCAGCAAATGATATCATCTGTGATATATTTCAGTTATCTTGCAAACCTGGCCTATTAGTGGGTCCTGAGGACAGGGTTGATGACCACTGTTCTATAGTGTGTACTTGTCTTAATTAAGAGCACTATGCATTGTTTCTGTATTCTGCTTTGTTCTTCTGCTATCAGCGTAAGTCATTTCTAACAAGTTTTCCTGACACAAAGAGAAAAAAGTTGACAGGGGAGGGACCTCCAGCTGATTGATCGTCTTAGCTCTGCTCTTGTGTGAAGGAGGGTGTGTCCCTTCTCTCCAATCAGCTCTCAGAGCACTCCAAGTTGAGCTCTGCAGAGTATAACTTCAGCTCTCCGCCCCTTTTTCTGAACGCTCAGACAAGAAGGATAGGGTCTGGATTTTGAATGGATGTAGAAAAGAAAAGACTGCAGATTAACAGGTGCAACTTATGTAGGAGGATTTAATTCATCTCTGTGTATCACTTGAGACTAGTCACTTCACTGGGTATATGTAAGGGTTTACAACCACGTTAATAAAAATTGTGTGTAGTTTAGGCCCAGCAAACAAAATTCAGTCATTCGTGTTGATATACTAATGGCAAATAGTCTGTTCACTTTGGCAGGGAAATTGTTCTTTGCAGCAGGAATTTTCCTCAGAGTTTAGTGAATGAGATGAAGCTCTGCCAACTTCCATCATCCAAATCATGTGCAAGCAGAAATGCAGTTTTTAACTTTTCCCTGCATATGATTGGGTATTCTTTGTGTAGCGCTTACTTACCCTCAGAGGAGCCGCCTGGTACAGCAGGTTCTCTGTTCTCGCATGGCTCTGTGAAATGCTCCATCCCCTCTGACACACCTGGTGAGCTGAAGTACAGGTATACTACCACAACTATATTAGCACATAGTAAACAGGCTTAATACTACTTGATTTAAAATAATGTGAGTATATTATTTCTAGGCTGAATAAATAACAATACACACAAGCAATAAACAGGAAAACAAGTCCATTTGATAAATAAACTAACTGACTTGAATACTGGGCTTTAATATGGCAGTTAATCTAGACCACAGTGATATTAAGCAAACTTTAACTAGTATCAGCAGTAATGGTAAAGAGAAACATACCCAAAGAACAGCATAAACTAGTGAGCAGACAGTGACCCAGGGTGCACTCTTCCTGAGTTGAGTATAGGTATGGGTATATTTTCCTGAAAAAGGGGTACCCCTGTGAGACAATTGTATAGTATTAGGTGTATGACTTGTAAGCTAAACTGGTTAACTGGTTACAGACCGACCACTGTCGATATACGTTGCTACTTTAATATTAAATATGTTGTCATGGCAGCAGATAGCTGCCATAACCCCGGTATTTTTTTCAACGGCGGGCGGTTTGCTTTAAGCAGGGCTGGATTGGGACAAAAATTTGGCCCTGGACTTCATCCAGACCGGCCACTTTAATTCAATAAAATGCTGTTTGCCCACCCCCCCCCCCTTTAAAAATCACGCCCACCAAAAGGCCCCCACATCCATTATTGTATATCATGAGAGGGTGAGAGAGAGAGGTGGGAGTGAGAGAGAGAGGGAGGGTTGAGGGAAAAGGGGTAAGAGAGGGTGGGTGAGTGTAAGAGAGATGGGGGTAGAGTGTAAGAGAGAGGGGGTGGGTGAGTGTAACAGAGATGGGGGGTAGAGTGTAAGAGAGAGGGGGTGGGTGATTGCAAGAGAGAGGGAGGTGAGAGAGAGGGGGGCTGAGAGACAGAGGGGGGGTGCTGAGAGACAGGGGGAGCTGAGAGACAGGAGGGGGGTCTGAGAGAGATGGAGGTCTGAGAGACAGAGGGGGGGTCAGAGACAGGGGTCTGAGAGACAGTGGGGGAGTCTGAGAGACAGAGGGGTGTCTGAGATGGGGGTCTGAAAGACAGAGGGGGGCTGAGAGATGGGGGCTGAGAGAGACCACATAGCACTGTCCCTATTTGAAGTCCCTCCTCTGCTCCCCCCACAGTCTCAGTGTGCGGGCATGTATATGTAGGATGACGGGTACCTGATGGCCAGGAGCAGAAGCACTGAGTCTCCCTCTTGTTCCGGGGATGCTCTCGCTGCTCTGCTCCTTCCAGCGGCTCCTTGGCAGCCTCCGCCTCCCACATGTTCTCTTCCTCCGGGCCCCCAGTCAGCCTGTCCTCTGGCCCGGGCCGCAAGGGTTCTTGGAGCAGAGAGGAGGTGGAGGAATCGAGGTTCTGGGAGTGCCGGGGTGGCCGCGCCCGCTCCTGATCGCCTCTTCGGTGGTCAGGGAGGGGGTGGAGCTCTTCTCCCTCCTGGGCTCTCACATCTAACTGCCCTCCTCGCTGGCCACCTTCCCCAAATCCCCACCACTGTTTGCTACCATGCTCCCACTGCCGCCGAACTCTGCATCAAAAACGTCCCACTGAGCCATCGGCCCATAGTGCCAATGGCCAGTACATGCCTGGCTTTAAGATAAAAGTGGTCTTTGCGGTGGATTCGCCACAAGGTCACTTTTATCGATGACGAGAGAGGTGTCCGCTTACCGGAGCCGTTGGTAGCAGCGGAGACGATCCGATCCTTTCCCCTGATTGACAGGAAGTCAAGTTAGGGAATGATAGCCCCCATCCAACTCTGTGCCATTGGATGATGGGAGCGACAAAAAAAAGATTTTATTTTAATCCCAGATCTCACATTAAAGAGTTCCTGTCTTGCTTACATCCCTTGTAATAATTCATTTCAATGGGCAGGAGCGGTGGAGGAGTGGTATACACATCGCTCCTTCACAGCTCCAAAGATGCTGCTAACAGGACTGGGTGGGGATGTGTGGGTTGTGGAGACTGGAGGGATGGATGGTGCTCGGCATGGGTGGGGATGCGTGCGTTGTGGAGACTGGAGGGATGGATGGTGAACGGCATGGGTGGGGAAGCGTGCGTTGTGGAGACTGGAGGGATGGATGGTGATCGGCATGGGTGGGGATGCGTGCGTTGTGGAGACTGGAGGGATGGATGGTGATCGGCATGGGTGGGGACGCGTGCGTTGTGGAGACTGGAGGGATGGATGGTGATTGGCGTGGGTGGGGACGTGTGCGTTGTGGAGACTGGAGGGATGGATGGTGCTCGGCGTGAGTGGGGATGCGTGTGCTGTGGAGACTGGAGGGATGGAGTAGATGCTGGGTGCGGATGAAGATGATTGAGTTGCATTGTGAAAATGGATGAGGATGACTGTGGATGGGGATGAGAGTTACATAGTGAGGAGGTGGGCAATGTGCTCTCCAAAATGTAACTCATTTGCACCCAGAGTCATCCATTTTCGCAATGCAAATCAATTATAGGCAGCTAGTCAGCCTAAGACCCCTTTCACACTGCGGGCGTTTTTCAGGTGCTACAGCGCTAAAAATAGCGCCTTCATAGCGCCTGAAAAAAGCGGCTCCATTCACTCCAGTGTGAAAGCCTGCTCCTCCAATGCTCCTCCCCATTGAAATCAATGGGGCAGCACTGGGATGCCACCGTCAAAACGCTGCTCCGGCGGCATTTTGCGGGCGGATTTAACCCCTTTTCGGCTAACAGCGGGGGGTTAAAACCACCCCGCTAGCGGCCGAATGGCGTCACTAAAATGACGCTATTTTTAGCGCCGCTTTACAGCTGACGCCGGTAGTGGCACAGTGTGAAAGGGGTCTTAGGGTGTCCCATCCAAGAAGAAGGAGATAAATAAAGTCCCACTAAAATGTACAGACAGCACAGGGGGCACAGTCAGCAGTACCCATTAAATATTTGTGACTTACCCTCCATGCTGCACTCTCCAATCTGTTGTTGGTGTCTGTGTCCATGTGTACTGTTGACGAGCTGGCCACTCCCCCTGGCCCTGTCCTGCCCAATCACAGTCCCAGCTAATACTGTAGCAGACATTAGGCTCTGCCTTCGCAGGGATGGATAAGCAGAGAGCATTGACCGCGGTGAAAGAAATCTCTTCATGCTTTCTTTACTCCTCCTCTCCTCCAGCTAGCCAATAACCAGGGGGGGGTGGGGTGTGCTAGCAAAAATGTGCGATCATGTTCCCTTCTCCTCTCTTCAGCTGGCAGCTGAGAAGCGGGGGGATGCTGGTCAATCTGTCATTTTCTCTCCTCTCACCGGCAACACGCTGATTGTCGGGGGGTGGGGGTGCGACAGCTGGGCCCCTGGAGACGGCCGAGCAGATTGGAGCACCGGGAGCAGAGATGATCCGCCCCTGGGAGCCCCCCCACAGTGGCGGGGCCCTACGCAGCTTGCGTAGTGAGCGTATAGGGCGGATTGGCTCTGGTTGTGGCCAAAAAGCTCAATTTTGGTCTCATCACTCCAAATAACTTTTTGCCAGAAGGTTTGAGGCTTGTCTCTGTGCTGTTTGGCGTATTTTAAGTGAAAGTGGGATACTTTGTGGCATTTGCGTAGTAATTGCTTTCTTCTGGTGACTGGACCATGCAGCCCATCTTTCTTCAAGTGCCTCCTTATTGTGCATCTTGAAACAGCCACACCACATGTTTTCAGAGTGTCCTGAATTTCACTTGAAGTTATTTGTGGGGTTTTTTTTTCTTTGCAATCGGAACAATTTTTCCTGGCAGTTGTGGCTGAAATTTTAGTTGGTCTACCTAACAGTGGTTTGGTTTCAACAGAACCCCTCATTTTTCACTTCTTGATTAGAGTTTGAACACTTTTTATATCCCTTTCCTGTTTTATACAGTTCAACTACCTTTTCCCGCAGATCCTTTGACAATTCTTTTGCTTTCCCCATGACTCAGAATCCAGAATTGTCAGTGCAGCACTGGATAAAAGATGCAAGGGTCTGTCAGGAGTCCAGAAACTCACTGACCTTTCATACACACTAATTACAAGCAACCAGATCACAGGTGAGGATGGTTACCTTTCATAGCCATTCAAACCCCTTTGTGTGAACTTGTGTGCATGTTATCAGGCCAAAATCACCAAGGTATGTAAACTTTTGATCAGGGTCATTTGGGTAGTTTCTGTTGTCATTATGATTTATAAAGAGTAAACACAGTTGATTGAAAATAAATGGCTTCAGCCAAACACTAACCATGAGTGAAAGAAATGTTTTTGTGTTATCATTCATATTCTCTGAAAAATGGCCAACAAATCATAAATTCTGCCAGGGTATGTAAACTTATGTGCACAACTGTAGTTCACAGCCACATTCACTTTCAGAGTGCAGTGTTCACCATCAACTACACCTTCCAGTGTTCTTTGCAGTTGCATCCTCCAGGAGGGCGGGAAGGGGCAGCTGCATTAGCCAGTCTCCTTAACGCTTACAGGCTCACCGCTCTGTAGACCCAGGAGGGAGGGGGGAGGAGTGGGCAGACACACAACCTACTCTGCTCAGCCTGCTGCACAGCAATGCCCAGGAATTCCCAGCACTCAGCATCCCAGTCTCTGTAGCTGGCCAAGTACCTGGCTATATTTGCATAATGAAATGTCACTGCATTCACCAAGCTCTGGGGCCAATTTCCTTGCAAAGTGTAACTTTCCCATAAAAGGAAACATCTTCTTTGCCTTTATTAAATCAACCCCCTTGTTTGCTGCCAATTGTGCTACACATCAATAGTGTGAGACCCTTCCTCAACATCAGTGGCGGCTGGTGCTCAAAATTGTGTGTGTGTGTGTGTGTGCGCAAAAATACTGAAAAAAAACCCATCAATTGCAGCCTCACTGTGCCTATCAAATGCAGCCACTGTGCCCATCAATTGCAGCCACTGTGCCCATCAAGTGCAGCCACTGTGCCCATCAAGTGCAGCCACTGTGACCATCAAATGCAGCCACTGTGTCCATCAATTGCAGCCACTGTGCCCATCAATTGCAGCCACTGTGCCCATCAAGTGCAGCCACTGTGCCCATCAAGTGCAGCCACTGTGCCCATCAAATTCAGTCACTGTGCCCATCAAATGCATCCACTGTGGCATCAGATGCAGCCACTGTGCCCATCAATTGCAGCCACTGTGCCCATCAATTGCAGCCACTGTGCCCATCAAGTGCAGCCACTGTGCCCATCAAGTGCAGCCACTGTGCCCATCAAATTCAGCCACTGTGCCCATCAATTTCAGCCACTGTGCCCATCAATTGCAGCCACTGTGCTCATCAAATGCAGCCACTGTGACCCCCCCCCGGCGGCATTTAGCCAGCACCCCCGCCTGCCCACTTGTTGTCTGACTGGCACTTACCCCATCTTGGTGGTGGGTCAGGCAGAGGGTGACGGAGGTGAGCTCTGGGACAGACAGCGGGTCAGGCAGCGGCGAGCTGTGGATCAGGCGGCGGTTCCTGTGTCCTCCATTCTTCTGCCGTGCGTCTATTTTTTCCTCCTGCTAGGCGTCCAATAGGATCACCTATCCTTTCAGCCAATCAGGTGACGGGTATCAGACCGGCCGTTCCTGATTGGCTGAAAGGCGAATCAGTGTTAGAAAAGCATATATATTCATTTGCTTTTCTAACACATTTGGGTGGGCTCCGAGCTCAATGCTCTGCGCTCTGAGTCCACTCTATTTTTAAGCCTATTAGAGCCTATGGCTCTAATCAGGTGCTTCAAAAAAAACACCCCAGCTGATTTAATTCACGCGCCCAGCATCCTGAAAGAGACTGGATGCATGAATAGGGGGTGGCCGTGGCGCCATGGATAGATTCATGCTATGCATGAATCTATCCATTACTGATATGGGGGGTGGCGTGATAGAGGGGGCTGTGCCCGTGTGCCCTTAATGGACAGGCCACCACTGATTCTGCTACAAGTTAGGTTGTCAGAAGTTAGTTATCAAGGATAGATTTCTTCAGAAACCTAACTAAAAGTACCAAGCATATCTGAATCTTCCATCACAAAAAGATCTTTATATATTGTATATGCATATGCTGAAAAGCAAAGAAAGAAGATTTAAAGACTTGAGAAAGATATTATGGTTATTTAGTTGTTTTCAATGCAAGAGATGTTCCAGAAGGTACAGAAAAATCATTCATGTAAACATACCTACCTGTAGTAAAGGCATAACCAGCAGGTGACAATCTAACGGAGAGGTTTCTTCCATGAAAAATGTGTATTATATAGACATGTGATTGCTTACCAGGTAGTCCAAGTATAAAGTAACTAACACGTGTTGCAAAGGTAGCCCATAGATATGAAGGCCAACCAACAGTGGTCTGAATATTTGCTGTCCTGAGGACTGTTAATATATGCTTGTACATCTGATTGTTCTTAATTTCCTATGCTCAGCTTTGTAGCTGACAAAAAAAAGTAGAACAGTCCTAATCATTCTCAGTGAATATATAAAAATGTAGAGTATACAGTATCTTAAATCTGAAAAGCAGAGTAGAGTCGTGGCAATTTCTGTTTCTATTTAACCCTAGCAACACTCTGCAACTTCAATACAGATAGTATCTTATTTGCATTCTAGAAGATGTGTGACAGCCTGCAGCAAACAACTTTGCTCCTTGTTTTTCTTTCAAGTAGCCAGTCCATGGTGTACTGATTGTAGTAACCAAGGCTATGGTCCTACACAACGGATATTCCTCCTAGCCAACAGCTTGTCAACTGATGATGTCACGTGTAAAAATCTGAGTATCTCTTCATGTCACACCTTCAACAAATACAATTTTCTTAGTATTAACCAGTGGTGGACTGAAGATGGCAGCGGATCCAAGGCTTGTGTGTTAAGATGGCTATGGAATTAAAAGAAACCTCTCATGACCAAAATATGGAGGTTGCAAATGATAACCTCATGTTCTGAAAATACTAACTGCCTGGCTGTCATACTCCTCCAATGGCTTTGGTAAATTTTGAGTCTGTATTAAGTATTACATTTTTTTAACCACTTGCCCCCCCAACCTAATCTGAGCAAAACCATGGGCAGCCTAATATTTAACACTATATAAGTGTATAAACAAATCTGTATTATTCAGACTTACTGCATCTCACACAACATTCATAATTTGCATAGAAATAATTTGGTCATCTGCTATCCTAGAGATTTAAAGTCAGAATACTAAGGCTCCATTCCTGGTTTAACTTAGATAGATGTTTACTATGTTTTAATTTAGTATAGATCCATCCCCAGCATGCACTGTGTAAACACTTTTTTTAATGTTTTTAGTATGTGATCTACCAAAGGCTGTTTTTGCACACAGCAGAATATTTTGTCAAAAGTCATTTCTATACATATTTACACTTCTACACCAAAAAGTGTATTTTCTATATCCACCAGTTATGTCAATTTGTATAAATTGTAATGCAATTCATCCTAATGTGTGCATAGCCTGTATATGTTTTCACGTGTGTGCGGATGAGCAGTATTTCCTGTTGAGCTACAATGAATATAAAACATATTTACTGTGCTTTACATTAATTCAAAATATGATACTATCACAATGGAAGATACACGAGACCAAATCATCTTACCATGCCAATTAATGCTGGGTTTACACTACTGCGAATTGGATGTGCGTTTCACCGCATCCAATTCGCATAGCGGGTGATTGTGACCGGCTCTATGGAGCTGGTTCACACATCTCCGGAGCAGCTCTGGTGCGAATTGCACAGGAGTCCTGTGTGTCTTTTGGTCCATTTCAGGTCTGAATTCAGCCCAAAATTTGGGCCTAAATTGGACCTGAAACAGTGAATGGAGATGCTGTGTGCCACTGCGATCTCTAGTGTGAACCCAGCCTAAAGGTGTATTAAAATACACCTAAGTTCAGAGGGGTGTATGAGTTAGGTGTAATAACACATTTTATTCATTAGGCTGAAAATGTAAATCAATTAACATAAACCCCCCCTCAACTAAACCCCCCCCCCCAAACTCAAGATATTTTTAGTATCCCAGCGCAGATGGTAGGATAAAGCAGTAAGCTGTACATCGCTTTCGACCAACTATCCAATCATAATATCAGACTACATTTTCCATGAGTACATGGCATTCTAGTGAGATCCATTCATGAATGTGGGTATTTCTTCTCCATCACCTGATTAATAAAAGAAACACCCATCTAGCCAGCAGCGCACCACTCTCAGAAGAGAAAGTTTGCAAGCATTAAATATACCTAATATCATCTATTCCATCCTCACAACACAGGGGCGGTGAGGGGACCAATCCTGAATCATGTGAGGAGGAGAGGTAAAAATGTCCCAGTCCCTAGAACAGGAAACTATGATTCAGGATACAGGAAACACTCACTTTCAATAAATGAAATGCAGGCTGTGCTAGGAGGATGGATTTGAAAGTAACACTGACGGGCAAGGTATATGAGTCACATTGCATAGTTTCAGTTTGTCTTTTGCCTGGATTTGAGCATTAATTATGTATAACTAAAGTCTCCTGTATAACAATCTAAGCAAGTACCAAATTCAGCTACCATGTAATGCACACGCCTCATAAAGTAACCAAAAAACATCCTCCTCCTACCCTGATTGAGCTAAATTCTTTTTTATTTGTGTCTTATGCTCCCTTCCAGACACTGCAGCCCACAGTGGGAGGGTTTCAGCAACAGGCAGTGCTGTCAATCCAGAAAGCAGCATGTGGTCAGGTTTTGACTGACAAACTACAGAGGCTTGTGAATTAGCTGTGACAATACTCATAGCCACATTCCCTGCATCATTTGTTCATCCCTATGTAGTACAAGCAGACATAGATTACGAGAGTGGCAACTCTGCTCTGAAGCAGTGCAGCATCATTTACACTCTGTCACAGGAAGCTGCATTAGGTGGACTTCACTGGCAGGATAAACAGATACTTGTGTGACTTTAAAAGGGAATAAGAGAAAACTGTAAGTGCAGATGAACTTTAATTAGAAGCAAACTCTGGGATAAAATGAACCCCTTAGCACCCTCCCACTGATCGCTTTTGAAATACCCCCTTTTACTTACCGTAAGCTGTGGTCACATCATCTTCCAGTGCTGGGTCCTTCTCATCCCTATTTACTTTCTGATGGTGTCCTTCATAAGGATGTTTACATCACTGCTTGAGTTATGTGGCTGTCCACCAAAACGATCTTCTTAGGATCCAGAAGACTATTGATGTGAGCCTGAGGGGAGTCAAGGGGACTGGACAACCAGGGTTAATCTGCGGTGCTGGATCAGCGGTCTCCAAAAATGAAACCACATCAACAAAAGACCTAGATGGGGGGACTCAGGTGAGTATACTTTGCTTTATATGATACGGAGAATCTAAAAAACTGGCAAAATGGGTTAGAAAGGTGGGAGGGATGAAAGGGAGTTTATACACAGAGTTAGGCTTTAGGTGCCAAAGGGCGTTTTTTTAATGGAAGGCTATAATTCTACTGTATAAAAATGTTACATTTGTTAATAAGTATTTCTGCATTTGATTCTCAAAGTTTACAATTAGATATTGAAATATTGCTCACATCTGTTTGCTGTATACAAAGGTAATTAATTGAAGCGTTTTAGTGTCTATGTTTTTCGCTTGACAGGTTGACATTAAACAGTTATATTAGAATCAGATAAATAGATATGACATTTTGCTACTATACCCAAATGTATCATCTCCCCAATATTTTTTCACCAGGTGCAGCATTTGGTGAGCAGATGCACGTGTCCTGAGCAATTTTCTATGATCAAAGTCTCAGAAGGAAAATACAAAGTAGGGGAATCAAACACTCTCATTTTCGTTAGGGTAAGTACATAGGTATATTAAATGTAGTGTGCAGAAATATATATTTAGCTGTAGCCTGAGACCTTAGATATTGTGTTCAGAAAAGTAAAGTAGTCTCTCTATTTTATTAAAACCCAACTCAGAAGACTCCTCCTGTACGTGAAAAAAACCCAAAAAAAACAGCTCAGGCTGAAGTACTCACCTTAAAGCTCAAGCTTTCCCCTAAAGCAGTGGTTCTCAACCCTGTCCTCAAGTACCCCAACAGGCCATGTTTTGGGAATTTCTCTTAGAAAAAATATTAAGCCATTGACTCTGATTTAAAGCACCTGTACAAGATAAAGGAAAACCTGCAAACATGGCCTGTTGGGGGTACTTGAGGATAGGGTTGAGAACAACTGCCCTAAAGTACCTCTTCTCCACCACAAGATGACCTCCGTCATCTACTTTGAAAGATGCCCATTGAATGGAAGAAATAACAAGAGAGTGAGACACTTAAGCCCAAAATACTTTCTACATAATAATAACATATTATAGCTGACAGTTGCTAAATTTTGCACAATACTATGTGCCCTATTACATACACTGGCTATGTAATTATGATGCTTCAATTCACTACTGTACTTACTATACCAGCCTGGGCATAGTTGTAGGCCACAGTTGCAATGGAAGTAAGCAAAGTTGGGATTGCAGCTTGGACATTTTCCCACAAGCTAATCTTTCCACCTTGACAGATACCTTACAACAGAATTTAGGCCACAATCAATGTCAGACCACTTGGTAAAGTAAAACCCCAGGTTTTAGAGTCCATTCATACCATATGTGTTGGGCTGCATGAGACAGCCTTGCCCAATGCAGTCCCAACACATACACAAGGCAATTTGCCTTGAGTCCTATGTGTTCAGTAAGCACTACTGAGCCGTGTGGATTGCCCTGAAAAAGGTAAGACATGAACTCGTACTACATTGCATCACAACGTGCAACAGTGAATAAAGATGAATAGAATGTTACTTTGTGACATTATAACAAAGTTAAAAAAAATTGAAAAAATCTAAACATTGTGGTGTGCTGTAATCAGCGCATCACCCTGTTCTCCTCACAGTGCAAAACGTGGAGCACACTGCTGATGTGAATTGGCCCTTAAAAATATTAGTTGCATGGAACTCTGTAAAATATTATTTGTATGGGATGCCGCAAATACCTGAGCTTCAGAAGTGCAGGTTATTGCACAGAGAGATGTTCCATATTGTCATAAAATTTTATGCAGTCAGGCACTTTTTATGGAGAAAAGAAAAGGAGCGCCCTACATTTATTATTTTTCCAAGACCAACAGAAGATTTCATTGGGTTCCACTGGTGCAATCGAAGATGGGCAGGCTTCTTGGAGAGGGACCTAAGAATCATATTTCTGGAGATAACAATTGCTTTGGCAAATCACACATGCATTTTAGCTTCAGCTGACCACACGTTACCATCAGATTTCATAATGTCTATTTAATTTTCAAACATTTATCCAAAACCAGGGCAAGAGCAACTAATCAATCCATTCCACAGCTGTTGATAATGTGCCTGGCAAGCTTTGGTGTACTAAGCCCTATAATGCAAAAGTCAGATCACAACTGTTCAGTGATGTTTATTACCAGGGCTTTTTTTCTCAAACAATAGGTGCTGGAACTCAACCACGACCCCCCAAAACCCCTCCACCCACACACACCCTCCAAATCACATCAAATAGTGGGTGTGGTCAGTCAAATTTCACGAACAGTAGGAGAGCCTTAAAGGGGAATTAAATACTAGGATTGCATTACATACAGAGTGCAGAGCTGTCACTTGTAAACACAGAAACCGGACTTCTGTGTTTACAAGTGATTGTGGTGAGCAGCCCCCCCCATGGGTCTGAGCCAGAGGTGGTGGAACTGAGTTCCACCAAGTTCCCCCTGAAAAAAAGCCCTGTTTATTACCATCTTCAGTTAGTATACTGTAAACCAGTAGGACGTTACATTGTACATTACTGTATTAGACAGCAGACTGTTTTATGACTTTTGTTTAAGGCTCTTGCACAGGGGCAGCTGAGCCCATTCAGTGTAAATGCGGGCACTTTTTCCCTGCCCAGGAAGCCCAGGTACACCATACAGCCTCTCTTAGACATGAATGGCTGTTCACTGCTTGTACTCCGGTATATACCAGTGTTATTCTAAACAAGAGGGATGGTATGGGTGTAAAAAAGAATTAGATACACCCAAAATTGAGCACAACGCAGCGTGTGCGCTACTTTATTACTGCAATTTTTTTTCTTTTTTTATAGGAGAGATGTTAAAAAAGTGATAACACCCAGGTGCCATATATGCTAAGTACACCACTGTAGCCTGAGTAGAAAAGAATGTGTCCTGCCAGCGTGTTGCAGAGTGAGACCCTTAGTTTTTTGGGGGGAAGCAGTGCTTCCCCCAAACCTGCTGATTTTGTATGTTTGCCCACTGACAAAGAAATGATCAGTCCACAATTTTAATGGAGGGTTTATTTTAGCAGTGAGAGACAGAATAACAACAAAAATATCCAGAAAAACACATTTCAAAAAAGTTCATTGATTTGCATTTTAATTAGTGAAATAAGTATTTGACCCCTTCACAAAGCATGACTTAGGACTTGGTGGCAAAATCCTTGTTGGCAATCACAGAGGTCAGACGTTTCATATAGTTGGCCACAAGGTTTGCACACATCTCAGGAGGGATTTTGTCCCACTCCTCTTTGCAGATCCTCTCTTAGTCATTAAGGTTTTGAGACTGACGTTTGGTAACTTGACCCTTCAGCTGGCTAGGCCACTGCAGAACCTTAATGTGCTTCTTCTTGAGCCACTCCTTTGTTGCCTTGGCTATGTGTTTTGGGTCACTGTCATGCTGGAATCCCATCCAGGTCCCATTTTCAATGCCCTGCCTGAAGGAAGGAGGTTTTCACCCAAGATTTGACAGTACATGGCCCTGTCCATCATCCCTTTGATGCAGTGATGCAGTGAAGTTGTCCTGTCCCCTTAGCAGAACCCCCCCCCCCCTAAAGCATAATGTTTCCACCTTTATGTTTGACAGTAGGGATGGTGTTCTTGTGGTCATAGACAGCATTCCTCCTCCAAACATGGCGAGTTGAGTTGATGCCAAAGAGCTCAATTTTGGTCTCATCTGACCATAACACCTTCACCCACTTCTCCTCTGAATCATTCAGATGTTCATTAGCAAACTTCAGACGGGCCTGTATATGTGCTTTCTTGAGAGGGGGGACCTTGCAGGCTCTGCAGGATTTCAGTCCCTAACAATGTAGTGTGTTACCAATTGTTTTCTTGGTGCCTATGGTCCCAGCTGCCTTGAGATCATTGACAAGATTCTCCTGTGTAGTTATGGGCTGATTCCTCACCGTTCGCATGATCATTGAAACTCCACGAGGTGAGATCTCGCATGGAGCCCCAGACCGAGGATGATTTACAGTTATTTTGTGTTTCTTCCATTTGTGAATAATCACACAAGCTATTGTCACCCTCTCACCAAGCTCCTTTTACGATGGTCTTGTAGCCCATTCCAGCCTTGTATAGGTCTACAATCTTGACCCTGACATCCTTGTACAGCTCTTTGGTTTTGGTCATGGTGGAGAGATTGTAATCTGATTGATTGCTTCTGTTTACAGGTGTCTTTTATACAGGTAACAAGCTGAGATTAGGAGCACTCCCTTTAAGAGAGTGCTCCTAATCTCAGCTCGTTACCTATATGGAAGACACCTGGGAGCCAGAAATCTTGCTGATTGTTAGAAGATCAAATACTTATTTCACTCATTAAAATGCAAATCAATTTATAACTTTTTTGAAATGCGTTTTTTTTGGATATTTTTGTTATTCTGTCTCTCACTGTTTTAAATAAACTTACCATAAAAATTATAGACTGGTCATTTCTTTGTCAGTGGGCAAAAGTACAAAATCAGCAGGAGATCAAATACTTTTTTCCCTCACTGTAGAGGTTGATTTATTAAAACTGTAGAGTGCAAAGTCTGGTGCAACTGTGCATGGTAGCCAATCAGCTTCTAACTTCAGCTTGTTCAATCAAGCTTTGCCAAAAAAAAAAAAAATGCAGAGCTGCATCAGATTTTGCACGCTCCAGTTTTAGTAAATCACCCTATAGTCTTTTAGTAATCTGTAATGTTGTTTCCAAGCAGGAGATATACTATTTCCAGCTAAATGTTAAATACCACATAGACCTGAACTATTTCTCAATGTTACATGAATAGGCCTATTGTTTTCAGTTAGAGTTATTGTTCTGACATTCTGGGAGCTAAAGAAATCATTTGCCTGTCTACTGTATTTAATAAAATTGACTCAACATTGATATTATCAAACGTTTCTTAGTAAGCAGGTTTCTGTTTTATAGATTCTTCGTAACCATGTGATGGTCAGAGTAGGAGGGGGCTGGGACACGCTGGAGCATTATTTGGACAAGCACGACCCCTGCCGCTGTACTTCTCTCTGTATGTATCCCTAAACAGGGCATTATTTATACCTGTGCCTAGTTAGTGAAAAAGAAAAGGCAATAGGCTCAATTCACAAAGCTTTAACAGAAGTAAAAGGATCTTTATTTTAGCCATGTCACTGTAATTTTAAAATCTCATTGGACTCAGCACAATATAACGGTTGCTTTATTGAAAATAAGGATCCTTATTGTAATGCTTTAGCTGTGGACTGCCAATTCCTGTCCCTAGAACATACTCATATGTCCTTAGGAACAAGTGGTAATACCAGGATCATGGCTGCAGCTGTCGGCTGGCTACAAACAGCGAACAGGGAGAAAGATCCGTTCCTCCCCTTCCTCTGTGACATATGAAGCCGGAAATTATATGTATTACGTAACTTCCTGTTTTGTTTTTTTTTTTTACTGACCTGTACTGGCCAGACAGGCAGCTGATCAAACTGATCTGCCTTGGAGGGCAGAAGAAAGATATTTTCCGGATTTCTTTATAAAGAGTACCTGTCACTGTCAATGCTATCACAAGGGATGTTGTTCATCCCTCATGATAGCAATAAAATTGATTATAAAAAATATAAAAAAGAAGCAATGCAAAAAAAAAATTATAATCCAGTAAAATAAATAATAATATTTTAAAAATATAAAGTGCCCCCATCCCCCCGTACTCATGCGCAAATGCAATTGGGCACTTAGGTCCTGCATGCATTCGTAAACAATGATTACACCAGTTTATCAAATTAGTATTGAAGCTGGGAGACTCTAATAAATGCACCACCTCCTTTAAATATGACAAAACAATATACACCCAGAGAACACAGAATTGGAGTTTTAACCCCTTCCCGACTGGCGCACGCCGATGTATGTCAGCTGAATGGCACGGCTGGGCAAATGGACTTACAGATACGTCCATCTGAATTTCCCGCCATGCCATTGCGTGCACGCCGGCCGGGAACTCCGTGAGTCGGGTCGCGGGTCCCGCGGACTCGATCACCGCGGGGATACCCGCGATCGCCTCACAGAGAGGACGAATGGGGAGATACTGATGTAAACAGCATCTCCCCGTTCTGCCTAGTGACAAGTGTCACTGATCTCTGCTCCCTGTCATCGGGAGCAGTGATCAGTGTAGTGACACTGCTAGCCCATCCCCCCCTACAGTTAGTAATCACTTCCTAGTACTGACTTAACCCCTCCCCGCCCCCTAGTGGTTAACCCCTTCACTGCCAGTGTCATTTACACAGGAATCAGTGCATTTTTATAGCACTGATTGCTGTATAAATGACAATGGTCCCAAAAATGTGTAAAAAATGTCTGACATGTCCGCCATAATGTCGCAGTCACAATAAAAATTGCTGATCGCCGCCATTACTAGTAAAAAAAAATTATTAATAAAAATGCCATAAAACTATCCCCTATTTTGTAAACGTTATAACTTATGCGCAAACCAATCAATAAACGCGTATTGAGATTTTTTTTATCAAAGATATGTAGAAGAATACGATCGGCCTAAACTGAGGGGAAAAAAATGTTTTTGCATATATTTTTGGGGGATATTTATTATAGCAAAATGTTAAAAATAATGAGTTTTTTCCAAAATTGTCGCTCTTATTTTATTTATAGCACAAAAAAATAAAAATCGCAGAGGCGATCAAATACCACCAAAAGAAAGCTCTATTTGTGGGGGAAAAAGGACGTCAATTTTGTTTGGGAGATACGTCGCACGACCGCGCAATTGTCAGTTAAAGCGACGCAGTGCCGAATCGCAAAAAACGCTCTGGTCAGGGGGTAAAATCTTCCGGGGCTGAATTGGTTAAGGTGCAGAAAAATCAATCAAAAGCAATATTTACAAAAAATATAGAAAATTGTATCACATGGATATTATAAAACAATTTATAAAATTCAGGCCATATCAACCCAATGGTCAAAGTACAAAAGTGTGATTGCCTCTAGATCAGGGATATGCAATTAGCTGTTGCAGAACTACAGGTCCCATGAGGCATAGCAAGACTTTGACAACCACAAGCATGACACCCAGAGGTAGAGGCATGATGGGACTTGTAGTTTTGCAACAGCTGGCGCTCCACTAATTGCATATCCCTGGTCTGCATGTTTCCCCACAAACATGGCTTCTTCTGGAACTTTTGTAGAACCTTGTTATTTAATATTTACCACCTTTCAAAATGATCTTGGTTCCAAATGATCCCCTAGACCCATTAAGAGGTTTTATGAGGGAACGTCTGTGACAAAAAAAAGGGGCATTGCCCTGTAGTAGCACCTAATCTTTCAAGGAGTTTTAACGAATCGATCGTTCAATATTTCAATCCTTTTCCGTATGTATACTTCCTCTGATGCCAGCAAATGTTCAGGGTAATTATGCCATCTGAGCACTTTCCTCTTTCAGTTTACCACTGTTCCTTGGCTCAGTGTTAGCACGACACATCTTTAACCAGTGATGATTGAAAAGCTTGTTTCAATCTATCACAAGGGATTAACCCTTTTAAACAGGTTAAGAGCCTCACTGGTAACAGGGTAAATGGCCACAGCCATTACACCACACATCAGAGTGAGAGCAATAATTCCAACACCAGAGCTCATGTTTTACTCTAAACTGGTAACTTGTAAAGGCTTTTAAAGCATCACCTATGGAGATTTTTGGTACCATTGTTTGTTACCATCTCCTGGGCGTGTACAATTTTACATGTCTGGTATCTATGTACTCAGTGCAATATCATCTTTTATATTTGACCATAAAATTGGGTATTTTATTGTGTTTGTGCATTTAAATGTATTTTTTCCTGAAAATTTGTGTTTGATAAACAGCTGAACAAATATCGTACTAGATAAATATTGCAAAAACCACCAATTTATTCTCCAGGGCCATTGCTTTCAGAAAACATTTATTGTTTGTGGCTTCAAAGTAGTTTTCTACCAACAAAATGCTTATTCTAACATGTATAAGAAAAATGTTAGAACTGGCCAGGATTGGAAGTTGTTAATGTGGTTGTAAACCCTCTCATATACCCAGTGAAGTGATTGGCCTCAGGTGATGACTACGCCCCTAAAACGTCACAGTCCCAGCATGCCCAGGGACTGTGACGGCATAAGGGGTCGGAGTCACCACCTATATAAGTCAGAGCGGAGCGCCCAGAGTGCATTCCAGCTGGAGAGCGCGTCGTGTCAACATCAGAAGAAGAGAAGAGGGAAGAAGGCAGAAGGCAGCAGACCAGGCTCCTCCGCTATAGCAAAAGAGCGGCAAAAGAGCAGAGATAGCGGAGGAGCCTGGCAGAAGACCCGGAGAGCGCGGAGAAGAACCGGAGAGACCCCTGAAGTCGGAAGAAGACCCCCGAAGTCGGAAGAGGACCCCCGAAGCCGGAAGAAGACCCCCGGAGCTGTCTAATAAATTACTTTAAAAATCTGTGTAGTGTTTTTTTTATTGACACTTTTTCCCTAGGTGAATGGGTAGGGGTAACATGTGTGGGTGGGGGGGGCCCGTCCCCACCCCCTTTCCTGACCGACCGGGCTGCGTGCTCGGATAAGGGTCTGGTATGGATTTTGGGGGGGACCCCGCGCCGTTTTTTCGGCGTAGGGGTTCCTCTTAAAATCCATACCAGACCGAAGGGCCTGGTATGCCCCTGGGGGGGAACCCACGCCATTTTTTTATTTAAAATTTGGCATGGAGTTCCCCCTCAAGATTCATACCAAACAGTGCGAGTCGGCACCCTGTCGGGTTGCCATGGAAATGGCAAACCGCAGCCAAACGCGACCGCAGCTAATCGCACTGTGCAAATGCAGCTGATCGCAGTGCCTGGAGTCTTGAACTCCACAGGAAAAAAAACATGCTTTTAACTGCGGCAGAATAGCCGTCCGTGTGAAAGGCGCCTAACATTAAAATACTCTGAAGCAGTTAACTAGTAACTGCAAAAATACCTTGACTGATGGGTTCTCAAAGCAGAACAATTTAAACAGCACAAGAAAGCTGCTTTGAATATTTACAGTAAACACTGTGTTAATTAAAATTAAATTGAACAAACCATTTCAAAATGTACAGTAGAAAATTGACTTTAAAAACCATAGCAACTTGCAATGATGACATGCAAGGTGAATTTCCCTTAAAGGGTGAGTTCACCTTTGTACACTTTTTTTTTTCATTAAATCTACAGTCACTTACTTTTATTGTCCTAATCTACGTTTCCAGACGATTCCATTAGTAATGTCTTCTTCCTGATCAGACTTTAGGTCATGACACAGGAAGGAGTTGACCAGCTGATCTCATTATTACTCATTAGCACACACCCTGCATCATCCACCCTCCCATTCCCAGGTGCACATTTTTTAAATGAAATGCAATCAATCAGTGATCACCCTTCTCACTAAATACACAATATACAATCAGATTGCATAGTGTATGGCCATGTTTATGCACCTAAAATTACTAGTTGTGCTTTCAGTACCATTAATTGTTAATGGTACACCAAACAAAGAAGCAAACACACATTTTGCCATGTGAAAAAACAAGGGGCAAATGCTGCAAAACGCACAGTAAAAAACACACAACCCACAAAATGATAAAATGTCCCATTAACCACATGTAGTGCAGCCAATTGAAATCAACAGGCTGCCCTATGCGTCATAGGAAAAATGAGACACAAAATGTGCGCCCTCACTATGCTAGATGTAAATGGGGCTTGAAAGTGAAATTGGAGCGATAACACAAGAACAACGAGGCTCCATTCACATCTGTGCGTTTCCTTGCAGTTCAGAAATGCGCTGCACCAAAAATCGCAGTAAAAAAACGCACCAAGTTCCACTCTAAATAATAGTTCTAAAGCCCCTTTCCCACTTTTTTGACTTGTCCTGTGACTTGGGACTGCAAAGTCACATGACAAGTCGTACCCCATGATTTCCAATGAGTACCATTCATATCTGTGTGACTTCAAGTTGCACCGACTTCAAAGTAGTCCCTGTACTACTTTGGTCCGACTTTGATGTGAGTTACACAGGCTTTCCCTGAAATCGCATCAAAATTGCAGCCGCAAAATCGTGCGACTTTAAAGTCGCAGTAGTGTGAAAGGGGCCTCAAGCTTCTTTGGGGTGATTGCTGTGTGTAGGGCAGCCCATTCAGGGGATGGGCTGCCCTATGTGTGATGAGTGAAAATGCTCCAAAACACCTCCCCCCCTCAAAAAAAAAAAAAAAAAGACGCATGTGGGAATGTGAGTTCCCGCTATGCAGAGTTGTGAACGGGGCTTGACAGCTGAGTGTGTCTGTCCACTCCCTCCTATGCACTTGTATAAAGACGGCCATACACTATGCAATCTGATTGTGTATTTAGTGAGAAGGGTGATCACTGATTGATTGCATTCCATTTATAAAACCTGCAGCTGGGAATGGAAGGGTGGATGATGCAGGGTGTGTGCTAATGAGGTCAGCTGGTCAACTCCTTCCTGTGTCATGACCTACAGTCTGATCAGGAAGAAGACATTACTAATGGAAACGTCTGGAAACATGGATTAGGACAATAAAAATAAGTGACTGTAGATTTAATGGAAAGCTTTAATATTTTTGCAAAAAAAGTACATAAATGCTATATTGGTGCATAGGGGAGCTGGAATTTAGAAAAAAAAAAGCGTACAAAGGTGAACTTACCCTTTAACAGATAAAAATATTTTGTTTCCTTTAACCCAACTGATGTATTGATGATTTCTGAGGGTAGTATGCAAAACTTTCAGCAACGATCAGTATGATCATTACACGCCACACCTGTTTAAAAACCAACTCTGGGAACATTTAGAATTATGCCTTACAGTTCTTTCTCAACCATGGCTTTTTAGGGTCCCCTTCCTCTAGGGGATACCAAGGGTTCTTAAGCAAGTAATGATTTCTGCCTTCCAGATTAGAAACCCCTGACACCAATAATCTTTCCAGTTATCTGTAAGTAAACAGCTATTTTCCTACTGACCACCAAAAGCATCCTTCTTCCACTGACCATCAATGTAAGGAGGCCCTTCTTCCACTTACCACCAATGTGAGTCCTTTTCCGACTGACCACCAATTTAATTGAGCACTTCTTTATTGACCACCAATGTGGGGGAACACTAACATCTTCAGTCTCTGCATTTTTCTTCTTGACATTATCATTTGCTAAATTTCCATTATTACTGAAAATAATTTTGTCGTATTAAAAAGTTCTAGGTGTCAAAATGACTATGTCACATTCCTTATTTTTTTCTTTATTCTTATGTATTAACTTACTGTCCATGCTAATGTACAGTGAGCTACAGATAGAATAGGTACTAGCAGGGGTTACTTGAGACTTGGAAGGTATTTTAAGGGTTCCTCTGTGGAAAAAAAGGTTGAGAGAGGGTTGAGAAATACTACCCTAAGTACACCACCTTCGGCATCTTAAGAAACACCTCTTTGATCAGCTGTTTTTCTTTCTTTTTTTTTTACTGGTGGTAATCTCAAATGACATTCCTTGTTTTTGTTAATGATTAGGAGAAAAATGTGTGGCCAAGAATGTCTGTGAATGTTCTTACTTATCCAAGTCATGGTATAGCTAGTGGTAGTAACGTTAACAATTGATCATCTTCTGTAATGTTGAATACTTTTTCTACCTAGCCAAGTAGCTTCTTCAGTTCTAATGAAAGTCAAGAACATACCCCAAAATGTATATCCACACAGGTGACTCAGTCACATTAATCCAATCACCATGAAATGCAAAACCAAACAGAATTCAAGTCAGACTAAGCATGTTCCTTGCTGCCCCAACACCACCTATTTCAAGCACAAGGATAACTTCTACGGACAGAAAGACTGACTTGGAATGGTATCATCAGTGTCTTTCACTGTAGCCTTGAACACATCTAATAACTGGTAAACTGCAAGATATAACATTTTTTTTAAGCATAGTGAGGTGAACATTTTGGACAACTGATTTGCAAGTCACGTGGAAGAGGCCATCCATCTCAAACTTAACACCATTTTAAAACTCAAACCTTTAACACCATCTGTCATCCACATTTAATGCCATTTTAAAACCCATACCCCTAGGATTTTACAATTCACACCTTCAGACCCACTTTTCACACTTATAATGTTCACTGACAATCAACATCTGCCTTGACACACTCCATGGCGATTGGATTGAGGTTACTGAGTTAACCTTGTGGCTTTAAATACTGGATATGTTCCTGAAACTCATTAGACATGAAGGAGCTGCTTAGATAAGCAGGGAAACATATTCAATATTACAGAAAAAAGTTCTGTTAAGGTGATATTAAACCCAAAACTAAAGATGTAATATATTGATAATTGATAATCATTAGATGTAGTGGCTGTATTTGGTTTCTTTTTTAGGGTTTTTGCCTCTGTTTTCACCTTGTGATCTGTCCAGGAAAACACTTCTTGTATTATACAGACACCACTATGGATTAGTGCCGGTTCACACTGATGCGAGTTCATTCCGAATGTAATGCGTCAAAAACATTCTAAATTCGCATGTCATCTATAAAGTCATTGTTTTCAATGACCGTCGTTCACATACATGCGTTGCGATTCCCCTACGAATGCGATGCGATAAAAAAAGGTCTTGTGCGAGTTTACAGCGTTGCGTTGCGAATTTAGCCTCCATAGACATCAATGTAAATCGTTCTGGAATCGCATTGATGGTTCAGATATGTGCGAATTCCACCACACTACTCTCCAAAAAAAACCAGGAAATACACAGGAAGTTAACACCTTTTTTTTTTTCCATTATGATTTCATTGGCTAGAACATCAATCGCAGCTATGACCAACTCCTGAAATTCGTGTTAAAATCGCGTTAAAATCGCAGTAAATTCGCTGTAAAATCGCACCTCACACAGGTCAAAAAAACGGAACAAATTCGCAGTGCAGCAGTGTGAACCGGCACTAAAGGAGCACAGGGGGCACATTTGGACAGCAGCATTGTCAGTCTGGGGGGAGGGGAGTGTTTGATGTACTGGCAGATTTAAATACAGCAATAAATGGACACCAAACTCAAACAAATACTTTATAATCTGTTACAGCAAACAGTTTTGTTTTTCATCTGGGATAAAGGTTTTAAGTAAATAAAAGCTGATCATCTTAAACACCTCTGTCAGTGTTAAATGGTCTGTCTCATCCTTGTAACAGCAAGAGAGCTTTTCTGTTGAAAAACAACAGACTTACTGGCTGGATCACCAGATGCAAACTGAAGAAAGAAAGCTTTAAAAGGGAAACTAATACAGCCATCACATCTAAGCATTGGCAAGCTGCAATATAATACCAGTTTGCGTTTGGGTTTAATACTGCTTTAATCGTGATTAAATACTACTAACTGTGGCCAAGAACTATATTCAGAAAAAACACTGCTTTACTGCTTCCTTCTATAAGAACAAGCCTACTCTACTGCATGGTAAATATATCCCTGGCACGCACCTATCAATGTACATCTTATCTTGGGAGCCACACAATATTCTGAGCCCACTTCCAAGAAGGTCTGGTGAATACCAAGCTGTTTGAAGGTGTCCAAACAGAGGCAATCTTTTGCAGAGTTTCTATAGAAATTAAAAAGAAATGTGTGGACACCCACTGAGATTCAGGAACAACAAATATCAACTTGGATATTAAAAGGCCTAAAAGGCAAACTCAACTTACAAGGGTTGCATTGTGTAGTGCATGAGGATCTAATGAAATAATTTATTTTCTCCTCTATGCAATGGTGTTGATTTACTAAAGGCAAATAGGCTGTTTATTTTGCAAGTGAAGCTGCACTTTGCAGGGAAATTTGCCTCAGAATTTAGTGAATGACGTGAAGCTCTGTTGACATCCATTATCCAATTATGTGGATGCAAAAATGCTGTTTTTTTTTTCCTTGCAGATGATTGGGTATTCTTTGCAAAGTGAAACTTCACCACATTTAGTAAACTTTGGGGAAAAATCTCTTGCAAAATGCTACTTCTCTTGAAAAGTAAATAGCCTAATAATACTCATATCTGTCAGATTTAGACAGAAATGTGAATGCCACAGATGACATGTCAGGTGGTCATGTTTGGCTATCTTTACAGCATTAAATCCAACTACTTATCTTTTCAACATTAGTCTCTTAAAGTGATAAATAGCCGCCCAAATGTGTTTGCTTTCAAAAAACTTGATAAAGGTTCTAAAAATATTTATATAAAATATTTATACCAATTCATCTAATTTTTTAAAAATAAATTTCTATTATCTTCAGCATGAATTGACTGTTCACTAGTTTGTAGATGGATAGTCCTGCCTTACCCATATCTATATATGTCATATAAGTGATAAATGACATGACATTAAAAGTCTGCAGCATGCATCCTGATGGCAAAGAAGCCACTTTTTTTTAATCCTGGCAATATATTTAAGAAAAACATGAATCTGTTATACAGACCTAGCAATTACCTGTCAAAGTATGTGCAAATCAATTACCCAGGCGAGGTCATTGTTTAGTGGTGGTTATAAAATTCTGACAGGTTGCCTGAGTGAACCTATCTAGCTGCTTTCTAGTATTAGTCATTTGAAATACCTAGTTTTATATGCACACCATCACTGTCACTCATGTATCTCTTGGAAGTCTGCCAGCTAGTAGACTCTATTCTGAAGGAAAGGTATGAGAGACAATCACGTCTCTGCATGGTCCATTACCTTCTTACTATTATGTCACTTGTCCCTGATATTTGTGACATTGTGTCTGCAGCTTTCTATTTTTGGATTATTGTGAGACGTGAGACGTTAACTATCTCTTCACCACACATTTATAGAAAGTCTGCTAATGTAAGCATGCAAATTGGGAATGTTGGTTTATGTCTCACAGGAAACATTTTTTTTTCTTTTCAAGATTTTATTTGGAAAGCATTGCAAAAGTGTTCCAAACTATGAGATGGATTTAATTTTATAGATTTGTAATTGATAATGACAAAATAAACGTTTTAACTCCTTTTCCTACAGCTCATAAACAAGCTTCAGCATCAGTCAGCAATCGGAAACCAGCACACCCAGTTCATGAGATAACAGCACGTTTAACAGCAAGGTCTGACAATCCCAACAAAACTCAAACCACACTAATAGTAAACCGTTCCCAGAGTCCACTGCCTCCGGTAGACTGGAAGACCTACACATCTGGCAATGGCAGAACCCATTCATCTTCTACCTCTGCTGAAAGTGTTGATAAGACGCCTGGGTTTAGAACGCCTAATGTACACAGTGACCTCCAGAGGAGTTTTGCATTCAGGTACATGCAGCATATGTTCATGATGTTCAAAAAAATTACATAGTAATACATCAACTAGCATCTGAATTATGGATTTAATTATTTATGATTGCACAAAGCCTGGTGGTCATATTTTTACTCACTAGCCAGTTTACACCTTGGCAGTTTTGGTGCACCTAAAATGCTTTAGTGTAAACGGGACCCAGAGAACAGGCACATTCACAGCTGTCCACTCTGGTGCTTCACTAAAAGCATGCGCATTATGTCAGGTGTTAACAGGCATTGCATTCAGCAATCCATTAATTTTGAATGGGTTTCCAATGCATTAGAGCAGGCAGAAAAACATATCTGTACCTTTTTTTCCCAACTGAAGAAACTTAACCCAAGCTCAACTGGTCTGTTACCACATAGATTGCTGAGGGCCAGTGCTCATGGCTGGAGTGTGTGCTCCCAAGGCATCCATAGAAGAAATAACCCAGCAACTCGGTACATTCCAAGTTCCAAATTCTTTATTAGGCTACATTAAAAGTGGAACAAAATAGCTAACATGTTTCGGCCATGACAGCCTTCTTTTTTTCCAACACAGAGCACCACAGCTCACGACAGCATTACCATGTGCTGCGAGCAAGGTGCATTGTGAAGGTGCGTTAAGGTACCATTCAAAATAAATGCATCACAGTAGACCAAAGCACATAAGGTGCATTAAAACCCACATATTACCTCATATCAATGGTGTGGATCCAAAAGTTACATTTTATTCCATTTAATTGATTAAACCTGGGTTAATATACTGTTTGAAAATTCACATAATGCTATGTGTCTTTAAAACAAAAAGAAATCAAGTGCTAAAAAAGGCAAATAGGATTACATAGAAGGCTTTTATGAAGAATGCCCAAAAAACTGTAAAGCAATATTGCGCTTGTGTTGAAAAGAAATATATATATAAAAGCAGCAACAAATATTGTGAGATAAAAAAACAACAAAAATATGACAAAGAAAGATTAGTTGCGCTAAAAGTTTAAATGGTTCAAAATGTGCATAAAAGTGTAGAAAAGAGTTTCTATAAAGTCTAAATGCACAAAAGGCTATCATCACAAAGTCAAATGGCTATGGAACAAATGGAAGAAACTCCTCATAAAGTGTTAAGAAAGGTGGACTTGAAAGGGGAATCCTCCACCTTAAGAGAGCCATGACACACAGGTTAAGATGTACTCTTACCGCAAAACAAGGACCCTCTGTTATTGGTTGCACACCATCACCGCGGTTTTCCTTGGATCTCGTCAATGGTGGATGTACTGTTGTGTGACCTTCTGTAATTAGAGGGTCCTTGTTTTGCAGGAACAGTACATCTTATGGCCAGTTGGGTCTTTTGTATACTTGTTGTGTTAAAAGCAATAAATAAAACTTTTCAAAAAAAGAGTACATCTTAACCTGTGTGTCAGTGTCTCTCTTAAGGAGGAGGATTCACCTTTCTTAACACTTTATGAGGAGCTTCTTTCGTTTGTTCCATAGCTATTTGACTCTGTGATCATAGCCTTTTGTGCATTTGGACTTTTATGAAGAATACCTGTTGGCTTAAAGGAGAAGTAAGATAAGCGGTGTTTGATTGCTCAGTTCCAACTTCCCACTGCAGAGACAGCAAGGGACAGATGCAGCATCGGATCCATGCTGCATTCACCTAGGTTAGTATAAATGTTTTTCTTTTTTTTTTTTTTAAGTCCATACTTCTCTCTTAACCAAACATAGTAGAATGATTAAAACTGCATCCTAGGTTTGACCTTTGTGTTTTACTGTAAGTGCATAAAAGATAGAATTTGCCTGGTTACTGTGGAACAGTGCCCATTTGTTAAAAAGACCTAATGGGCATAGAGCTGGTTGCTAATATTCTTAAGTATTTTATCACCACTCACCATCATTCTATTAAATGATTTTAGAATACATGATTTACTAGGTAGATCAGACTGTAAAGACCAATGTGCTTCTAAAAAATGACCGTTTTGAGGATCATTAGAAGTTCATCATAAATATTACTTTTTAAATCTATTGACATAAATTGTCAAAGATTGTCCATTCCATGCTATTAATTGCTTCCATTTTGCTCTGCCTATGGCATAGATGGAAATAGATACTATATATTACAGCCTGGGGAGAGATTTATGGACATGCAATGTATAAAAAATGTATGCACTGGGGATCTGAGCATTTCTACATGAACAAACAGATGTCTTTATGTCTTAGACCCTTTTATTTAGGTAAGAGTTCAAAGAGCAATGTTGTTTATAAACCTCTCTATTAACTTTTGATTTTGTTCATATTGCCAGAGGACATGAACGACCTGCAACCCCATCAAGGAGACAACTATTCACTGAAGATGGTCATTCTGGTCAACAATTTCTGTGTCCACAGTCTTCCCATGATGGTCTTCGACTATCAACATCTTCCACTGGGTCCCAACTGACTGGAAGTGAAGATGAAAACTCTCATTCTTCAGATGTCTTCTATGAGAACCACAGAAGAAGACAAATAATGAAGAGTCCTGCTCCTGGACATAAAGAAAGAACAATGACGGATACCTACCACAGCCAGATACATACTACAAATGTTAGAGCACAATCAGCATCAGAAAAGCACAGTATTCAGCAAGAATCAAGACCTAAAACACCTTCTCGCTTTTTACGCCCACCAAGTCCCTCCAAGTCCCTCCACAATCAGCAAAACAAAATATCAGAATACCAACCCAGGGTCAGTACTGATTTTACTACAAGACCTCCCTCTCCCACTAAACAAATTGCTACGCAGTCCTCTTCTCCTTCAAAACAAATTAATACTCGACCTTCTTCTCCATCTAAGCAACTTAATACTCAGTCTTCTTCACCACCTAAACAACTTATTACACGTTCAATGTCTCCAACTAAGCAGCTTAGTCAGCCATTTAAGCAAGAATTGAATGGTGTCAAGACGATGCCTATTTATAGTAGGCCATCTACACCAAGCAGATATTACCAAGGTGAATCTCTAAACAGAGATAGAAGTAAATCTGTAGGAAGCGATTTTATGTCTCATAATAAACTAACAGCAATGAGAAGCGTGCCTGTTCAAAATGAGCAAAGCAAAGTTATACTCACTGGTAGGTCTACTCCAACAGTGCATGTTAACAAAAATGGTCTAATGCGGGACAAGGTCCCCAGCTATAATATGAAAACGCAGATCAGGCAAACCAGTGCTTTGGAAGCTTCAATTATGTCAGATAATATAGAACGAGATTACAGGTACACACCAAAACCCATAGGCCCAGACCAAGAGCAAGAACTGTATCAGAGCCTGGAAGATGAAATCCAATCAAACATCAAGGCTTTAGAGGAAGATTCTGATGAGAACAGCAACCAAGAAAACAAGTGCAATAACTTTACATCTAGCATAGCAAGTGATGTTGCTGTTCACAATTTTAACATGAAAAGGACTTCAGTATCTTCTGTCTCAGTAAGAAATAGATTAAAGACACCTGATGGGGAAGTAGAAATACCAAGAAGTGGAGTGTATATAAATACCAAATGGCAGTCTGGAGGAGGAAGTTTTGATGATGTTATCACAGAACTTTCTCAATGTCAGTTAAAACTCAATAGGGTTGATGTGGAAAACTGGATTTCCAAAATAACTCCAAAAGCTGCTGTGGCTGTGGAAACAGATTTAACTGTTCAGCATTTAGTATGTCAAGAGAAAAGTAAGCCAGCATTATTGGTAGCGCAAACAGATAAAACTAATTTGATCTCTGCAGAGAACAAGGAAAAGAAAATCAAGCAATTGCCATCTCAGAGAGCAAGACAACTGGCAATGGAAGCCAAGAAGAAGAGTTTGGAGGCTGCAGCTGATAACCAGGATTCATCAGCCAACTGTCCTAAAGTAGAAGCAACCCCAGAAGTATCAAAGTTACCACAATCATCCAAGCCAAAACGATCGCTGAAAAAGCCAGAAAGAGTGCCATCAATATACAAACTCAAGCTACGCCCCAAAATCCGTCCCCGACGAGATAACAGGCCAGAAAAGAAGCCATCCAAGATCCCAACCCCTGTTTCTTATCAACAGACAAAAAATAAAACTAAAAACCCCAAAAACAGCACAGCAACTCCTTCTAGCGCTAGGAGTCAGAGTGAATCATACAGCGCAGGTATTAGTACAGGAGATGTGGATACCGATGAAGCAGTCTCAGAACTTTCTTTGTCCCTAGAAGCTTCTGGTTCCCAGCTAAATCAATTGTGGGATGAAAATAATGGAAGCAAAAGTGAAGAAGAGACATGGATTTAAGACACTTGAATGTCATTCTAAGACATCGAATTTTTTTATGCAAAAATTAACAAAACTTCAACTGAGCTTGTGCAAGAGTGTAGATAAAGCCCTGAGATCCACAAGTAATCGTAATCTTTGCACAATTGTTAAAAAATGAAGGAACACAATTGGGTAAAACCTTACATTTGCAAATTGAAAGCACATAGATGTTAAAAAATGAATCATGCTTGTTTCGTTTATGAATATAGATCTGAATCTTTTACATGAATCTGTCAGAAAGCCTGTGATTGAACCTGACAGTCTCTGTCTCTCCACTTTCTTACCATTGTCTTAATTACTGTGACGCTAAATATGTTTATAGTGCCAGATTAGGATGCAGTCTGGAAGTCAGAGATAAAAAAAGCTCTCATAAAAGGTTTCTAAAAATATTGCTTTGTAAGAGATTCCTTTTAAATAAAGAGCAATTTTAGGAAACAACCAGCAAGTCTGTGTCAAACTGCAGACTGCTCTATAGCATTTCCTTGTTGTCCTCCCAGGTTATGCAGTGGACTGATTACACACAGTTTAACTCAGAGTCTGGACAGACAATGCCATGACAAGCTAGCATTTATCAAAACCATAGTTATTGTTGAAAGGCTAGGGAGTTGTGAGTAATTTAGTAAAAGAGTGCTTATCCTTAGAAGGAAAGATCTATAAAGTAACCATGAAATCATTTAACTCAATAAAAATCTTGCCCATATATATCTGTATTTAAAGATATCTATGATGCCCCCAAAAAAACAATGAGTCATGTCAAAGATTTATAAAAACAGTTGCAATTATGAATGTGAAACATACTTATTTCTAGAAACTAAGATTCAATGACATTTTTAGCTATCATTCAAAGCCTTATTGTTTTTAGTTTGTAGCTGTTCTGTCACCAGTGTTGTTCAGTATCCACCTACTCCAGAGATCGTGCAAAGCCTGCAGCAATATACTATAAGTGGGCTTTCTCTAAAGATTGTTGTTTCTCACCGCAGATGGCCTAAAACCTAAAGTTTCATGACAATATAACACAATATTTAACAATACAATATTTAACATTTATAATTGAAAATGAAAATATGCATTTAAAGTGTATTTAAATGCAAACCTTGAAATTTCATATAAATTGTAACATGTTACTGTAATTCCAAAAGTTGTTTTCAGTCTTTTTAAATATTCAGTTTTGATTAAAATAATGCCTGGTGATCATGATATGATAGTAATTTTTAGGCACTTATTAACTCTCATTTGTGCTCCTGGATTGTTTTCTGTTGGCTTTTGAAGCACATTATGTGTGCTAGTTAGCCACTGAGTGCACTCTAGGGCCAGAGCCATGGCGTAGCCTATGGAATAAGCCAGTCTTTCAAGACTCACTTGTGAATGCTACTATGGCATGACAAAGATTCCTGGTATGTGACCATCAGGCTCTAAACTCAATATTGTTGCACTCTCTAGACCATTGTATATTGTGTCAGTTAGTTATAGAGTACCTTTCCGCTCTAGAGCAGTGTTACAATCTCTGATGTGACCCAGTCCCTGACAAATCATTTGTTGCTAAGTCTAAAGTACAGAGTGATGGCACAGGGCCTGGTGTGCCCCAGTCTTATTAATTTGCTAAGGCAGTTTGGCTGCAGCAGCTGGAAATACTTGCAGATTTTGTTTATACGTGTTTTTATTGTTATTTGGTTTTACAGACACATAGGAGAAACAAAGGGTACAAATAGCATGTACAACCAAAAATACAATTTAGCTGTAAAATACAAAGTAGGTAAATACTTGCTTAACTTGAATACATGAAAGATAGGCACAAGTGTGAACCTGTAAACCAGATCGATGTAATAACACCAAAAAAGGAAGGGAGAGGGGAGGGAAGGATGGGGAAGTTGTGAGGGGGAATCTAAGAGAACCATCAAGCAACCCCCATAAGGGGATAAAAAACTGTTAGGCTATTAAGTACGCTATTAAATTACAATGGGGTAGAGAATGGGAACCCAACTAGCACTCCAAAGAAAAAAAAGCATGGGAAACCATTGGAGCAGATGTTGTCCACCTAGGTTCTTTCATATGGGGCGGACTCCATCAAGGGGAACCACCTGCTTAGCGGGGGATCTGTCTGCTGCTCCCCGCTGAGCAGGCAGATAACAGAAAAACAGACGGATGGGGACGTTCCCCAGCCATCTAGTGGATCAGATGACAGTAGGTTGGAAACGGACAGGCAGTCTGTTTCCATCTGACCGCCCCACAGAGAACAGCGGGCTGTGTTTGTGTCCGCTCTGCATCAGCGGAGCGGACATGTTCACAGCCTATTGTTATCCATGGGGCGGCCAGATGGAAACAGACTTCCTGTCTGTTTTTATTGGACTGTCATCCGATCTGATCCGCTAAACAGATCCCCATCTGTCTGTTTTTGGCTTGTGTGATTCATCCCATCCACACTGTCCGAAAAGAATACCTATGATCACTGTCCTCTACCAGATGGTTTTTCACATTCCTTATGTCAAAAAGAGTATTAGCTATTCAGGAAATTGTTGTTCAGGCTGTACATAGACTGATTAAGTCTCCCCGTAAGGTGCACAGTCTAAATTTTGTGACGAGTCATCTAATTGGACACAAATCTTGGGTACTTTTTTCAGAGTGTGTCAATTTAAACTCCCATTTCCCTCCTGCATGATCTCCCTAATGGGAAGTATCCTTCAGAATGCTGTCTTTGCTTCACACATTTATGTGTTGAGGTAAACCCCTTACATAGTTATATAGTAGGTGAGGTTTAAAAAAGACACAAGTCCATCAAGTCAAACCTATGTGTGTGATTATATATCAGTATTACATTGTATATCCCTGTATGTTGTGGTCCACCGCCTGTGGAAGGGAATTCCACATCCTTACTGCTCTTACAGTAAAGAACCCTCTACGCAGTTTAAGGTTAAATCTCATTTCTTCTAATTTTAATGAGTGGCCACTTGTCCTTTTAAACTCCCTTCCGCAGAAAAGTTTTATCCCTATTGTGGGGTCACCAGTGTGGTATTTGTAAATTGAAATGATATTCCCTCTCAAGCGTCTCTTCTCCAGAGAGAATATGTTCAGTGCTTGCAACCTGTCTTCATAACTAATATACTCCAATCCCTTTATTAGCTTTGTTGCCCTTCTCTGCACTAGCTCCATTTCCAGTACATCCTCCTGAGAACTGGTGCCCAGAACTGGACAGCATACTCCAGGTGAGACCGGACCAGAGTCTTGTAGAGCAGGAGAATTATCGCTTTATCCCTGGAGTTAATCCCCTTTTTAATGCATGCTAATATTCTGTTTGCTTTGTTAGCAGCAGCTTGGCATTGCATGCCATTGCTGAGCCTGTCATCTACTAAGACCCCCAGGTCCTTTTCCATCCTAGATTCCCCCAGAGGTTCTCCCCCTAGTGAGTAGATTGCATTCATATTTCTACCACCCAAATGCATTATTTTAAATTTTTCTACATTAAACCAAATTTGCCATGTAGTTGCCCACCCCATTAATTTGTTCAGATCTTCTTGCAAGGTTTCCACATCCTGCGGAGAAATTATTGCCCTGCTTAGCTTAGTATTGTCCGCAAATACAGAGCTTGAACTGTTTATCCTATCCTTCAGGTAGTTTATGAACAAATTAAATAGAATTGGTCCCAACACAGAACCTTGGGGGACCCCACTTTCCACCCCTGACCATTCCGAGTACTCTCTATTTATCACTACCCTCTGAACTCGCCCTTGTAGCCAGTTTTCAATCCATGTACTCACCCTATGGTCCATGCCAACGGACCTTACTTTGTACAGTAAACGTTTATGTGGAACTGTGTCAAATGCTTTTGCAAAATCCAAATACACCACGTCTATGGGCCTTCCTTTATCTAGATGGCAGCTCACCTCCTCATGGAAGGTTAATAGATTGGTTTGACAAGAAGGATTCTTCATGAATCCATGCTAATTACTGCTAATGATACTGTTTTCTTTACTAAAATCTTGTATATAGTCCCTTATCATCCTCTCCAGGAGATGGATACTATTGATGTCAGGCTAACTGGTCTGTAATTCCCAGGGATGTATTTTGGCCCTTTTTTAAATATTGGTGCTACATTGGCTTTTCCCCAATCAGCTGGCACCATTCCCATTAGTAGACTGTCAGCAAAAATTAGGAACAATGGTCTGGCAATTACTTGACTGAGTTCCCTAAGGACCCTCAGGTGCAAGCCATCTGGTCCCGGTGACTTATTAATGTTAAGTTTTCCAAATCTATCTCTAATTCTTTCCTCTGTTAGCCACGAGGGTGCTTCCTGTTATGTGTCATGAGGATAAACACTGCAGTTTTGGTTACTGAAACACGATTCCTTCGTAAAGACTGAGGAGAAGAATAAATCCCCATCCTTTGTAACCAGATTTCCTTACTCATTCTTTATTGGGCTAATATGGTCTGTCCTCCCTTTTTTACTCTTTATATACTTAAAGAATTTCTTTGGATTTTTTTTGCTCTCCTCTGCTATGTTTCTTTCATGTTCTATCTTAGCCTTCTTGGTCTTTCCTTGACCTGACCTATTCCGCACTGCATTTGTCAAATGCTCGGTCTTCTCTCAAGAAGATTTTACTACTTTCTTTGTTATTCACAGGGGGATTTTCTTCCCTTCACATTTTTTTCATGATAGATGGATTTAATTTCAAATCCAAATAAGCCTTTATTTATCATTACCCTGTACTTATCTAATCCAATAGGCAAGTCTTGTTTTTTCCTTCTACGATTTACGTAAGGCTACGGTGTAACTCCAAATGCCCTTTCTGGGTTCCATTAAGGTAAAAACGTATTCTGTTTGAACGTTGTGCTCTTTGCAGTAGACTCATTGATTCCTCCTTTCTTCTCTTTTTCTAGAAAGGGAATTTTCCTAGTGCTAACTTTAGGATTCCTGCCCCTCCCATTGAAGTTCTTACTGTTTCAGCTATAATCTGAGGAGATTTTGTAATCAAATACTGTTATTCCAATGCAAATTTGCTGGTGTCTAATAAACTGTTTACTTTGGTATTGTCTTCACAGATTCCTTTAGTTGTTCTTCTAGTTTTTGTTTGACCCATTTTAATAAAAGGGGCATTAATTCTCCTGCCCTTCCCCATCCTTTTAATACTTTTAAATGTTTTACTCCTCAGAGATATCCTATTGAGCTTTCAGCTCTCTTATTGATTTTTATCTGGCTTTCTCTTTTCCATGAAGTCAAAAGTTAGGCATGCTAGGCTTATGCCATCATTTTACTGATATATAACTTAGTTTCATTATTTGACATATTTTTTTATTTCCTTTGATTTGACCAGGTCTAGTTTTGTCTGCTTTTTCAGATGCTGTAGTACTCTCTATATAATTGATAGACTGCTACTCGATCCTTCATTTCCTATTTTAGGACCACGTTTTTTTAGTGCAGTGCTTTCCCTTGATATAGGTTTCTATTCTGCTCTTTAGCTCTTGGCTCTGACTTGCTGTTCTCACCATAGTGATGGCTTTTCCTTCTGATTGGCTTTTCATATATAGCCTTCTATACCTAAGCATTGTTTTCTTCTAAGTATATTTTTATTTCAATGCTGTTGGATCTGTCAGTAGCTGTTGCCCTCCCCTCAGTTTGACCACTTTTGTCATCCCTTTTGTCTATGATTAATTTCTGTTCCTCAATGTACAATAAATAAAATAAGATTTTGCAATTACCGAAAAATCTTTTTCTTGAAGTTGTCAGAGGGACAAGGATCCTACACTCTGGAGTTCTTGGACTTATGTATTGCTTGCTTGCAAAACTGAGGCATGATGGTTGGAGGTGGGGTGGTTTACCATTTTTTTTTCCAGTGTCCCAACCTCCTGAAGGCAGCAGGATAACCCATTTGTCTATGATTATTTTTAGTCCCCGTGTCACTCAATGTACTAAAAAAAAAAAAAAAAAAGATTTTATGCTACCTTATTTTTATGGGAATAGGGCATGATACATAGTACTTTCACAACCTCAATATTAACTGAAGGTTTAGATCTAGTTTTTTTTACCTCTTTTTTTTATGGCAAAATTAGTAAATACAGTATTACAAAATAAGGTGTTTCTCATAATCAGCTATATAGGATACTGCAACAAAATGCAAAGTAACAAAACATCCTGTCTTAAAACCGTAGAGACCAAGCAAACATTTGTTGGATCAGTTATGTCAACACCCAAAGTCAATGGCTTCATACACAGTTATACAGTGGCTAAAATCAAGGCAATGACAAATACAATGTCTGGGGGGAAGAGAGTTCCATTAACTTTACACAGTCAGAGTGGAAAAACTCCAGACATCCCAAATTTTGTTGTATTTTTGGGGCACCCTCTATGTTTAAATAGTATAGTATAGTTTTTCATAAGGCAAAATTTGGTGGGTTTAGATCTACTTTAAGTTCAGATGTTATGTAAAACTCATTCACAGTGATGTAAAATATTGGTATACATTGAAATAGATCCTGTCAATACATTTAACGCTCAGTTTTACTATAATGTATGATAGCAGATACTCAATGTTACCCAGATATGTTTGTTGTTACCTCTAAAACAAACACTGGAGTGCACTGTATGCAAGCTGAGACTTTTGCCTTCGTCACACCCACAGGGGAAATATCCTATAATGCAGAGAGAGACAAAGTATAGCTGTTTGGGCAGTACTCTCTCTTCTGGACTGTGGATTTTCTGTACAGCGATCAGCAGCCTATGTGCAGCATATAACCAGGCTTTGGGATGAGAAGTTTAATTCTGGACAAATATGATTGGGGCATAAACCCCCTACTATGAATAGCTGTAGTAAAACATTTTTTTTTTTTATTAAGAAACAGAATAGAAACAGAATAGGCAATAATGGAGAGATAGCATGACACATACTGAATATTTAATGTGCACGTCATTGAATTGAGAATTATTTAAGAGCCCATTCATTATGTATTAAACTCACATAACCACATGCTTGGCCAGTCAGAAATTAGAAAGTTGTAAACTCCCTGTAATAAAGCATGTGTGTGTGGTCAGACTTATCATAAAACTTATGCTGTCAAAGTTATTAGGAAATTTGATCTTGGTGTGTTTTTGTTCATATATTTTTATTCATTGTATAGACACATATATTTATGAAAAGTTTGTTAAAGTGCATTTGTATTAATTATTTTAATATTCTTTTTAAACCAAAATAAAATCAGTTTGAAATTATACAGTATGTGTATACATGTAAAAGTCAATCTACAATGACACGTTCTGTTGCAGAGCTAAGACATAGGAGATGCACTGTTACTGCAAAGGTACTTTAACCTGGAAAACACTGTTCTGCGTTCCCTTTGATTTACTTTTACTTTGCTACTGGAGACTTACTTCATGGATAACCTTTTTCAACAGCAATTACAAAACTGAGGTTGCCCCTTTTTATAGTTTAAAGCGGACCTTCAGTAATTTTTTCAACATTCCATCTATTAAATCTTCTGCCCTTGTTGTTTTAACTTTGGATAGTAAAACATTTTTTTTCTGCCAGTAAATACCTTATACAGCCCACTTTCTGTTTATTGTCTGGTCATTAGCCTAGGCTTATGACATTATGCAGAGCTCTCTCTCTCACTCTTGTGAGAGTTTGCCAGGAAGGGAGGGGGGATGAGTTATAAGAGGGCCACTGAGAGCTGCAGAGCTGGAGGTGTGTATCTGTGTAAATCCAGGAAGTGAACAGGCAGCAGCTTCAGCTGCCCACAGTTAAAATGGTTGCAACCAGACTCAGTGAAGGGAGATTTCTGCAGCATATTTGACAAGTACAGAATCACAGTATATATAAAATAATATGCAAAGTGGTTGGAGGGAAGCTTCAGAATGGCAAAGATGTTTAGTACAAATTATGTGAGCAGACTGCAGTTCCTCTTGAAGGTATATTTCTTCTCTTCTTTTTTAACCACTTTTGTGAAAGCCAAGAGAACAACAAGGGAACAGTGGAATGGTCTTCATTGCAAATGCCTACTCTGATTTTTTTTTACAAAGGTTTTATTGTGTTTCAATAAAAGTTACAGTAGCTTGTAGACTAAACAGCGGATAGAAATCAAATAAAGATCAAAAATTCGTTTTTCAACAGTTTTCAATAGAGAAGATAGATGTGCTAGTACACTAAAAGATAATGTATATGTGAAATTTTGTGAGAAGGCTGTTGCAACTCAAAATGTTGTTTTCACTAGGGTTGTTTTATGGTGGATGTACGAAGTCTGTATGTACAGCATGGTAGGTAGGAGTCTCCTAATATGAATCAGATAGGTAGCAGTTTTAAAGAGTTTATGAATACGAAGGAGAAGGGGAGAAGTGGTAGTGAAAACGGTGGGTTTAGGGTCATAATATCAAGGTGATGAAGGAAGTGGGAATGTGGGTCAGGAAAACTAAGGCAGAGAGGATGTCAGGAGGGGAAGAAATTTGAGAGAGTGTTTAGGACCCAGATGAGGAGTGCACCAATAATAATCAGGTCCACTCTTACCTGTTGGTGGTAATCCAACCAGGAGGGCCATAATTTAAGAAAGGTGCCTCTTCATGAAAGCTCATTGACCACTGTCTCCCTGCCTTGGCTAATGTTTTTCTTGTCACCAGAGAAATAAAGGTGTACATTTTTCCACGTGATCAGCTGTCAGTCAATGATAGCTGATCACATGATGTAAACAGAAGATCGGTAATCCTTTTTTTTTCCCCCTCACGCTGACAGTGCGAGGGAAAAAAAAAGCCGATCACTGGCTTCTGTAAGAGGGACATTGGTCCCTCACAGAGAGAGCAGCCGCTGCCTTGTCTGTGCCCACCAGTGCCATTTGCCAGTGCCCATCAGTGCCACCTATCAGTGCCCATCAGTGCCACCTACCAGTGCCACCTGACTTTGCCTACCAGTGCCACCTATTAATACCCATCAGTGCCATGATCAGTGCTGCCTATCAGTGTCACCTACCAGTGCCCATCAGTGCCACCTATCAGTGCCCTTCAGTGCGGCCCATCAGTGCCACCTCGCAGTGCCCATTAGTGCAGCCTCATTAGTGAACATCAGTACAGCCTATCAGTGCCCATCAGTGCAGCTGCATCAGCGCACATCAACGAAGGAGAAAAATTACCTGTTTTCAACATTTTATAACAAACTATGAAACTTTTTTTTTTTGGTCTTTTTTAGTTTTTTTTTTGCAAAAAATAAAAAGCCCAGCAGTGATTAAATACCACCAAAACAAAGCTCTATTTGTGTGAAAAAAATGATAAAAATGTCATTTGGGTACAGTGTTGCATGACCGCGCAATTGTCATTCAAAGTGAAACAGCGCTGCTGAAAATTGGCCTGGCAGGAAGGGGGTTTAAGTGCCCAGTAGGCAAGTGGTTCATTTGGTGATGATAATAGAACATCTCTTCTAGAGGGATATACCAACTGAATATCAGGTATTAGAAGGATTTCATGTTGTCCAGTTAAAACATCACAGGCATACTTCACACCCTTCGATGAGGGAAAGCTAGAGAGTTATCATGCTGGCAGAAAAAGGTGGCGTTTGTGATTCCCACTAGGAACAAGTGAGGTGGAATGAGATTAGGCCACTGGAAAATGTATCCCATTGTTTAACTTTATCCCATTGTTTAACTTTATCCCATTGTTTAAGGGACTGCAACAGCACTGGATAAATAATAAGAGCATGGCAGGAGCCATATTAGAATATAGATACAATTTGGGGAGGTCTCCATTATGTTTAAGTAGATCAATACGGGTAGCATGATGGGACATTGGGAGGGTTATTTGGCTACTCTAAAGTATTTACCCAAGTGTGGCACACTAAGCCCTACTCTACACTAGTTTCTATGTGCATAGTATCAGTGGCAAGGTAGAGAAGATTCACATTCGTATAGAAACAAGGAATTTAGAGTTTTTTAGTTTTTATTTTACTCTTAGTTATGTTCAGTGACAGGAGGAGAGGGATCACACAGAAATGCTGGATGTTTGGACTTTTCTGCATCCAGGGGATCCAAAAAGAAAACAGAAAGTAATAAAGCTGCAGTATCTTGGGAAAACTATGTAATTAGTTTGCTGCAGGAAGAGGGATCTTCTCTACCCCAATGATCAGTCACTGGCGCTATTGTAATGCTGCAACCTTCTGGTAAAAGGCAGCATTATTTGTGTGAGCAATGTGTACACATAGTCATGCATATAAAGTGTGCAAATCAGGCATTGTGACAGGACTGTGTCTTCCCTGGGCCAGAATCTTAATCCAGGATGTAGAAGTTAGCCCTAGATGATGTTTGAAAAAAGATAACTTGGTTCTTGTGGAATGTCTGAAGGAGTATTGTAATTTGTTTGAAAGGTAATAAATGTCAGAAGGCCTTAATTGGCATTAATAAAAGCCACTCCTAAAATACCTAAAAAAAATGTGAATGGTACAGCAGATTGGAAGGTAAAAACATGTGGTCCAGTCTCTTAAGGTGTATTATCTGGAAACAAAGGAATGTCTCTCCATATAGGCTTTCATCTGTCCTGAATGTCACTGAATTGCTTTAGGCCTCGTGCACACAGGCTTATCCAAGAATTTTTTTCTGGCAGAAAAAATGCCTCTAATGTTACAATATTTATGTGTGTTTATGTGCAAACTTCCATGTGTTTATGTGCGTATGGCATTTGAGCATGCATGCACTTATACACGTTGACATGTTTTTTTCTGCTTAAAAGCACCTTTCAGAACATGCCTTTGGTGCGTTTTTTTTCTGCCTGTAAGCGTTCCTCTTCAAACACACTTGTAAACACCTATGTGTGCATGACCACTAAGGCTAATATAGAGGTGCTTTAGTATAAAAGGGGGGAATTTTGGGACGTTAAATGAGGTATATGGTCAAACGAGCATACACCTCCATCCCTATTAATTGTTAAGGAAAGGGGGGGGGGATTTGGGACTTTGCGTGAGATGTGTGTTAGACAAAAATAAATAAATTGCACAATAATGAGAAAGTTTATTCATATAAATACACATGGGACATGGTACATAGCAGATATGAAGAGCTGATGGGCATATATAATAGACAAATGTGAAAATTCCATTATTGCACATGATACAAAAAATCAAAAGAGAAGGGTATAATATAAACGCATGATTGAATAAAGAACTGCATTGAAAAGCTTGATGCATTTCGTGGATGAAGTTCCACTTCTTCAGAAGCAAGTGCAGAATGCGTATTTATAAAAAATATTCCAAATTACTCCAATAAATTAAATAAGGATGTAGGGGGAGGAGAAAACCAAACACCCCAAAATTACTTACATATCAACTCTAAAGTTGGTCATGGAATGCTAAAACCTGATAGTTGAGGAAAGCCAGGAAATATCCCTGCTGGGAGCTGTGGGGGCGTAAAACTGCGGCCAGCCAAGGCGTAGAACACCACACTTGAGGGGAGAGATGGAAAGTGTCCTTGGTAAGCTGCATGATGATGCCTGAAAACAGCTCCACTCTGTGTGAAATGTAAAATGAATGTGGTCAATGCAAAGTGTGGGGTGTAACTAACGAAGGGCGTAGAGCCTATAGTGATGGGGTCAATGTGAAAGTGAAGGAGCAGAAAAAAGTGTAGTGAAGACCACCAGAGAACCTCACACCAAGACAATGGTGGTAGGGTACAATATCCTGAGATCATGACAGACCAATCCTGTCCAGAATTCAGGACTTGCAAAAGTGTAAAAATAAAAGCAGAAAAAGTGTAGTGAAGACCTCACGCCAAAACGACCTTATGAAACGCGCCAAACTTTTAAATGCAGCTTTTTATTCAATCATGTGTTTATATTATATCCTTCGCTTTTGATTTTATGTATCATGTGCATTAATGGAATTTTCACATTTGTCTATTATATGCCCATCAGCTTGTCACATCTCCCATATGTATTTATATGAATAAACTTTCTCATTATTGTGCAATTTTTTTTTGTCTAACACACATCTCAAAGTCCCAAATCCCCCCCTTTTCTTAACAATATAGAGGTGCTTTTAGCCCTGGTTCACATTGCAGCGATTTGGCTTGAGATTTGACATGTCAAATAGCATGCCAAATTGGCGACTATTGCCGGCAATGGCACCATCTGAATTGGTGTGCACCAATTCCCAAAGGTAGTTTCTGTACTACTTTTGGTGACTTCGGGTGTGATTTCCATGGACATCTGTGTCAACTGAACTCGCACAATTTCATTCCCGCTGTCAGTGTGAACCTGGGCTAACAGGCACAAAAAAAAAAAAAGAGAGAATATGCCTGTCAACTGCCAATGCTGTGACAATGGACAGCAAGCTAGAAATCCATGAAAGGCCCAATTGTTCAAGTCAACAAGAGAGAGTGAAGTGGTCCAAGGCACCATAAGTAATTGGCCTCCATTACAAAGGATTGGGTGGAAGACAACCCTGGTCATTCAGTGGTCTGGTGCACCATATACCAATTGATGCCACTTGGCAGATAAAGGGTAACCAGGGGTATATTTTCATATGCCCCAGGGGCGCACTTGCATTGGGCAGGGATGGCATTACTCCCTCCCTCCCAGTAATTCTCTGTTTTTCATTTCTTTTGTTCCCATATAGGGGTGGAATCGCATGGGTGCATGCGTTTCATGCTAAGTTCCAAACTGTTCCTTATATATTTATATAGGGATGGAGAGGTGTAAGTTCAGCAGTCTGCAAAGCCCTTTTCAATTGCATCTTTGCAATCCACGATAGACCCAATCATGGCTTTATTATACTTTATGTTCTCTTGATTCTCATGACCTACCCATATATATATATTTTTTTTTCTATTTCAATCCACCATATCTTGTTCCTAGTACCCTGTTCCACATGGTAGGGTTTGTTTAGTGTGTGCATGGATTTTTGGACTGTTTGCTCGTCTGTCCCCTGTGAGTTGCGATGCGATTTTGGTGCCCCTCCCTCTCCCACCTGTTCCCTTCCTCCCTGTTTGTGGTGGATGGAGGTGGCAGTTTGGGCGAGTGCTCCCTTAAGAAGTCACGTGATCAGTGATGTCACGCGTAGGGACGGAATAGGCTGTTTAACATTGCTAGACACAGAACGAGTTCGCTGCTCGTAGGAGAGAGGTTTGCTCTGCATTGTTTTTATGTGAGTACATCTACTTAAAGATTTTTAATAAAGCATTACCTGGTTAATACATACTTCACTATCAAGTACCTTTGTCCTGCATATTGCTGTACATACATACCTGAGATGTGGAGGCTGAGCTAGGATCCGCACTGGTCCAGGACCCCTGATAGGACCATAGCCACTTGTAATCAGCTGCCATTAGGATAACCCAACACCGGGAAGCGTGGATATAGGGACGCGATTGAGGCTCAGGACCTGGCGTTTTAGCTACAATTCATGCGGTTGACCTAGCACCGCTAGGTAAGGGGCCACTGCTTAAATTAGTGTTTTATGCACGAAGAGGACACTGAGTGAATTGCATCCCAGACACCCCACTGTTACATAGTTACATAGTAGGTGAGGTTGAAAAAAGACACAAGTCCATCAAGTCCAACCTATGTGTGTGATTATGTGTCAGTATTACATTACATATCCCTGTATATTGCGGTCATTCAGGTGATTATCTAATAGTTTCTTGAAGCTATCAATGCTCCCCGCTGAGACCACCGCCTGTGGAAGGGAATTCCACATCCTTGCCGCTCTTACAGTAAAGAACCCTCTACGTAGTTTAAGGTTAAACCTCTTTTCTTCTAATTGTAATGAGTGGCCACGAGTCTTATTAAACTCTCTTCTGCGAAAAAGTTTTATCCATATTGTGGGGTCACCAGTACGGTATTTGTAAATTAAAATCATATCCCCTCTCAAGCGTCTCTTCTCCAGAGAGAATAAGTTCAGTGCTCGCAACCTTTCCTCATAACTAAGATCCTCCAGACCCTTTATTAGCTTTGTTGCCCTTCTTTGTACTCGCTCCATTTCCAGTACATCCTTCCTGAGGACTGGTGCCCAGAACTGGACAGCATACTCCAGGTGCTGTTGTTTTATTGAATACACCAGAACTTGCTTTTGCACCTTCAATGACTTTTACACTGGCACTTTAAGTTTGCTGCACTTACTGGCATGTCAATGGTCATTTGTTTCGCAGGCCAGCACAATATATTTTATATCACTATTATTGGAACATTTATTTATATTATTTATTATCCATATTGCGTTGGATTGATGTGTTTTATTTGCGATATCTAGATCACCTTTAAGCACTGGCACTTTGTACGTTTTGCACCATTTATAAGGATATGTTTTTGATGGTTATTTCTGATTTATTCTATGTATTTTTATTTAGAATTATTCACATGAAGTAGTGTTTATGTCCCTTTGTGCACCAACACATGATTATCTAGATGTATATGTTTTTAGTGTCAACACTTATTTATGCGATTTAACATGCAATTTTTTTGTCATTTAGTATATACCAATTGAAAAGGATTTTTTATGCACTTTTTTTCACATACACATGATGCTGATTATTAAGACTTGAATGTTTTTTAGTGTCAACACTTATTTATGCGATTTATTATGCGATTTTATGTCATTTTATTAATTGACCACAGACAGAGATTTACAGCTTTCTTCTGGTTAGCGCAGCACCTCCCCCCTATACCTCAGTTTGATTTTGGGCTTATGTCTGACCCTTGCTTCGGTGCATGCAGCTGTCCAGTCGCATACGTGGATTTTTACTATTTTTCTGAGTTCTTGTTTTCTTTTCTTTTTTCCAATTGGGTAGCGTAGGAATATTCTTATTACAATATACGCTTATTGCAATTTTTTTACCAAAAATATGTAGAAAAATACATATCGCCCTAAACTGATGAAGAAATTCGTTTTTTTTTTTTAAATTTGGGATATTTATTATAGCAAAAAGTACAAAATTGCGTTTTTTTTCAAAATTTTCACTTTTTTTTTGTTTATAGCACAAAAAATAAAAACCCCAGAGGTGATCAAATAGCAACAAAAGAAAGCTCTATGTGTGGGGAAAAAAAAGACATACATTTTGTTTGGGTACAACATCGCACTACCGCGCATTTGTCAATTAAAGCGATGCAGTGCAGTATCGCAAAAAATGACCTGGTCAGGAAGGGGGCAAATCCTTCTGGGGTTGAAGTGGTTAACCACTTAAGCCCCGGACCATTTTGCTGGCCAAAGACCAGAGCACTTTTTGCGATTCGGCACTGCGTCGTTTTAACTGACAATTGCATGGTCGTGCAATGTGGCTCCCAAACAAAATTGACGTCCTTTTTTCCCACAAATAGAGCTTTCTTTTGGTGGTATTTGATCACCCCTGCAGTTTTTATTTTTTGCGCTATAAACAAAAAAAGAGCGACAATTTTGAAAAAAACGCATTATTTTTTACATTTTGCTATAATAAATACCCCCAAAAATATATAAAAAAACATTTTTTTTCCTCAGTTTAGGCCGATACGTATTCTTCTACATATTTTTGGTAAAAAAAAATAAAAATCGCAATAAGCGTTTATTGATTGGTTTGCGCAAAAGTTATAGCGTTTACAAAATGGGGGATAGTTTTATGGCATTTTTATTAATAATTTTTTTTATACTAATAATGGCGGCGATCAGCAATTTTTATCGTGACTGCGACATTATGGCGGACACATCGGACATTTTTGACACATTTTTGGGACCATTGTCATTTATACAGCAATCAGTGCTATACAAATGCACTGATTCCTGTGTAAATGATACTGGCAGTGAAGGGGTATTTTGTAATGAAATGTTAGGAAACATTTGACAGTTTTAGTCATGTGATCTGGGGGCGGGGAGCTCTGGTAGTTGTAAGATGGATGCTGCTGAATAAACACCAGGCTCATGCTTAAGCTCATTGCTGTCTACCTCTACTTGGTGTTCTGGTTACTGGCAATTGCGTCTTGATGAAGCCAGCAGTTACTTGACCACTTTCAACTCCCCTTTGGGTCGATGGTGCTTCACAAGGGTACCTTTTGGCATAGCATCTGCAGAGAAAATATGTCAAAAGAAATCACACAAATTGATCGCTGGTCTACAGGGTGTTGAAGTAATAGTTGATGATTTGCTGATCTATGGAAAGGATCAAATGGAACATGACAAAAACCTTACTGCTTTGCTCAATCAGTGTTGTGAGAAGACTCTTAAACTTCAATCACATTCAAAATAGATACAGGAGCACAAGTAAATTGTGTGCCAAGCCACATATGCCCGGAACACCTTAGTAATGAATCCCCCTTAGAGACTCAGGACCTACCAAAACTAATGGGATATGGGGGTGAAAAGCTGAAAGTAATGGGTTGCTGTCATGCAAAATGTTCATACAAGGGATCTGAAAAGGTTGTACAATTGTTTGTGATAGAAACACAAGCCCCAGCCATGCTAGGTCTCAGAACAAGTAAAGATTTTGGACTTGTGAAGATCATAATGACTGTGGAGTACTGTGATCTATTCCAGGGCCTGGGGTGCCTCCCGGGTGTAAACCGCATATAGATAAAAGAAGGTGTTAGCCTGTTATTCATGCCCCAAGGAGAATAACTTTAACTCTTGTGGATAAAGTCAGACAAGAACTCACTAGGATGGAGAAGCTGGCAGTAGAAAAAAAAGTCACAGAACCATTGAAATGGGTCAGTTCTATGGTTGTGGTAGAGAAGAAGAACACAGGTGCAATTCGCATATGCATTGACCCACGTGATTTGACCAAAGTCATAGTGAGAGAGAACACTACAAACTCCCCACCATAGAGGATACAGCGCACAAGCTAGTAGGAGCAACAGTATTTAGTGTACTAGACGCCCATTCTGGTTACTGGCAATTGCATCTTGATGAAGCCAGCAGTTACTTGACCACTTTCAACTCCCCTTTGGGTAGATGGCGCTTCACAAGGGTACCTTTCGGCTTAGCATCTCCACAGGAAATATTTCAAAAGAAATCACACGAATTGATCGCTGGTCTACAGGGTGTTGAAGTAATATTTGATGATTTGCTGGTCTACGGAAAGAATAAAATGAAACATGACAAAAACCTTACTTCTTTGCTCAATCTGTGTCGTGAGAAGAATCTTACACTCAATCCAAACAAAATGCAAATTGGGGTAGAAGAAGTTACATATTTTGGACACCAACTAATCAAAGAGGGCTTGAAGCCTGATCCAAAGAAGATTACAGCAGTTCTTAACAAGGCCCCAACCTCCAGAAAGGAGCTGGAGATATCACTAGGCATTTTCAACTATCTATCCAAATTCTCTCAGGGCCTTGCTCAACAGATAGCACCGCTACGTACACTGCTACAGAAGGATGCTGTTTGGTGTTGGGATGCAAACATGGAAAAGACTTTTGACAAAGTGAAAAAACTGATGACTAAACATCCAGGGTCAATACTGAAGTATTTTGATGTAAATTGTGCCACTGTACTTCAAGTGGATGCATCCCAGTTTGGGTTAGGTGCTATACTGACTCAACAAGGACATCCTGTGGCATATGCCTCACAAGCACTGGCCACAACGCAATGCCAATTATGCCCAAACTGAGAAAGAGATGCTGGCTATTGTGAATGGATGTAAGAAATTTCACCAGTACAAATATGGTTGCCCGTTAGTTGTCAAAACAGACCACAAGCCATTGGAGTACATCCTACAGAAATCGCTAGCTTCTACACCTCCACGTCTGCAGGGGATGGTTTTGAAATTACAGCAGTATGATCTCACAGTAAAGTATAAGCCTGGAAAGGAAATTCCAATGGCAGATACCCTGTCTACGGTGTTTCTAGAAGGACATGAAGCACGGGGTGAACCTGAGTTGGAAGAACAGGTGCATACAGTACTAGTGAACATTCCAATATCGGATGTATGGCTGGAGAAGATAAGACAAGACACCAAACAGGATAAAGTCCTAGAAAAAGAACTCATGTCATGTGCAATGGCTGGCCAGAAAAACAAAAGAAGCTGTGTCCTGAACTATAGGGATTCTGGCCTGTGAAAGATGAGTTATACATTAATTCGGATATCATATTTATGGGTGACCATATTCTACTTCCTAAGTCACAGCAGGCAGAAGTACTGAAACAAATCCACCAGGGACATTTGGGCATCACTCTGTGTAAGCGCAGAGTGCAGGAGTTGGTCTACTGGCCCAATTTGGACTTTGATATTGAGACACTTGTGAAGAAGTTTGAAACCTACCAGACATTTCAAAAACACAATGCAAAAGAACCTCTTACACCGTGGAATGCTCCTTCACGGGCATGGCAGAGACTGGCTACAGATATTTTTAATTTTGAGGACAACCATTATCTGATATTGAAATTTAAAATCATCAACAGTCATGTGGGCCTTCAAAACAATACTTTCAAGCCATGGAGTGTGTGAAGAACTTGTGTCTGATAATGGCCCACAATTCTTGTGTTCTGAGTTCCAGTGCTTCCTGCGTGAACAAACCCACAAGCCCCTATCACCCACAGGCCAATGGTCTAGCAGAGAAGTATGTTGGCATAGCCAAATCCATTATACTGAAAATGCAATCATCAGGGCAGGATGTGTACCTAGAACTGTTAAACTATTGTGGAATACCTATTGAAGGTTTATGTTCACCTGCACAGCTGCTAATGGGTAGAACACTGAGGACCACAGTGCCTATTGCACCACAGAAATTGCAGCCTCAGTCTATTTCACAGGATCAAGTAACAGCTCAGAGGATCATAAACATGAGAAGGCAAAAACTGTACTTTGATAAATCTACAAAATCCCTTTGTACACTCTCTGCTGGGCAAGCTGTGCAACACAGAGTTACTGGGAATACATGGGAACCTGCTCGAATTATCAAAGAAGCCAATTCACCAAAATCATATATAATCGAGACCAAGCGTGGACAGAAACTGAGATGAAACAGGCGTCATCTTCATCCAGACACTGCCGCGGATACATCATTAGAGGAACTGGATGACAATGGAGATAAAGAACAAGCCCATGATGGCACAGAAGTCCTAAACACGGATACCTCGGGTCTACTGAGGATAACGAGGACAGCATAAACGTATCAGCATGTGATAATGCTGGGAGTGACTCTCAACTGCACACCAATCCCACGGATGATGAGCCAGCGGTTACTTCTTCGCTATGGTCGAGCTATTAAACCAAAAATATGGAGGGAATTTGTCTCATATTAAATGTTTCATACTTGAGAGGGAAGATGTAATGATGTGTAGGCTTTATGTTATATTTCAAGTTAAATTGTTATGCCTAGTTCCTTTTGCATGTTAGGAAACAGTTAACAGTTTTAGTCATGTGATCTGGGGGCGGGGAGCTGTGGTAGTTGTAAGATGGATGCTGCTGAATAAACACCAGGCTCATGCTCAAGCTCATTGCTGTCTGCCTATACTTGGTGTTAAAACATCACATATTTGACATGGGGAAGTCACTGTCTCGTTTAAACATTGTTGAATGCATACAGAAAGGTGAAAAGAGGCAAGAAGCAAAGCAAGACTAACAAAATCAATAATTTAAATTAAATAGATAATGAGGTATCAACTTTGTCAATTGTCCTTTTAAATAAGCCCCTAAAAGTTTATGGACTGCTATTACATAAGCAGATTTGTGATTTTGATTTAATGGCTCATTAATTCCTAGCCCTTAACGAACAATAACAAGTTTGCTGATTTGCCGGGAGCTGTATCATTAGCAAACCTCTTCCTCTTGCAAGAAGACCTAAAAAGGTGCAAACCTGTCATAGTCACTCTTATTAAAAAACAAAAGTAACAGGAGGGAGTGTGCGTAGTTTCAGGATAAAAAGATACCATCATTATTTCAGTGGAAAAATGCAGCCTTGGTTAAACTACACTATATTACCAAAAGTATTGGGATGCCTGCTTTTACAAGCACATGAACTTTAATGGCATCCCAGTCTTAGTCCGTAGGGTTCAATATTGAGTTGGCCCACCCTTTGCAGTTATAACAGCTTCAACTCTTCTGGGAAGGCTGTCCACAAGGTGTAGGAGTGTGTCTATGGGAATGTTTGACCATTCTTCCAGATGCGCATTTGTGAGGTCAGGCACTGATGTTGGACAAGAAGGCCTGACTCGCACACTCCTAAACCTTGTGGAAAGCCTTCCTAGAAGAATTGAAGCTGTTATAACGGCAAAGGGTGGGCCAACTCAATATTGAATTCTAGGGACTAAGACTGGGATACCATTAAAGTTAATATGTGTGTAGTGTATATTTATTGTAACCTAATGTAACCTGCTTTCACTTATTGCTGACCATGTTGTTACTGCAAGGCTGACCAAAAACACCTCCAACAATGCAAATATGTGTGGTTATAATATAATACTTCGTCAAGCAAATTTATAGTAATGCGACATAATTCATGATGCAGCCATTACAGTGACCTAAATTCATTAAACTGATTGGTTACTATATGTTTTCATAGCGTAGTTTGCTCTACTAGCTACACTCCATACTAAAAAAGTTTGTATGAACCCCATGCCAAGTTCACATGAGACTGAAATTTCAGTCATCAGTGCCCTGATTACAATATAGCAATTCAGTGTCACCAATCAGTACCCACCATTGCCAGCAATCAGTGCCCACCAGTGGCACAATCGGTGCCCACCACTGCCACAAATCAGTGCCCATTAGCGATGCCAGTCAGTGCTGGCAATCAGTGCTGCCCATCAATACCCATTAATGCTGTCAATCAATGCCCATCAGTGTCGCCGATCAGTGCCACCCATCAATGCCCATCAGTACCGCCTATCCATGCTGCCTATCCGTGCCCACCAGTGCTGCCTATTAGTGACCTGTTAGTGACCATCAGTACCACCTAACAGTGCTCATCAGTGCCACATATCAGTGCCACATATCAGTGCCCATAAGTGCGACATATTAGTGCCTCCTCATCAGTGCCACCTCATCAGTGCCCATAAGTGCTGCCTCATCAGTGCCCATAAGTGCCACCTCATCAATGCCCACCAGTTCAGCCTATCAGTGCCGCCTCATCAGCGCACATCAGTGAAGGTGAAAAATTACTTAGTTACAAAATGTACGGACAGAAAAAAGTAAAAAAACATTTTTTTTTCAAAATTTTTGGTCTTTTTTTTGTAAAAAATAAAAAACCCAGCAGTGATTAAATACCATAAAAAAAAGCTCTATTTGTGTGAAGAAAATGATAAAAAATTTGTTTGTGTACAGTGTAGCACGACCGCGCAATTGTCATTCAAAGTGCGACAGCGCTGAAAGCTGAAAAATGGCTTGGGCAGGAAGGGGGTGTAAGTGCCCGGTAGGCAAGTGGTTAAAGGACAACATGGGTCAAGAGTTTGCAATTAAAGTATGTGAGTTGAATTTAGCACTGGCTCTACCTTTTAAAAGGTAAAATCTGGGTCTGGAGTTTGCAGTACGTGATTTGATTTTGACATTTGTGAATACAATTTATGTCTGATGAACATACATATCTTTTTAGAATCCTGGTGGTAGTAAAAACCTTTTTCTTAATTTATACCTGCAGGTAAGCCTATAAGAGGGCTTACTTGTAGGTACAGTAAATATCTCCTAAATGTGCAACATGATGTCACCAGCAAATGTTCACTGTGCTCTAAATAGATGGCGTGCGGTGACAGCGCACCACTGGAGGGCTTTGTTTTCAGGTAAGTCTTTCATAATGTGCTAGTGTGCGATGCACACTAGCACATATTGCAGGGAGAAGATTTTTTGGTTTCCTTTTTTGCGGCTTACTACTGCTGTAATCTAGTTTGTTGAACATTGAAAAGCTTATTTTGTTTTGAGGTCAGATTGCAGCCTTAGCCACCTCCTGTTCGCGCTATAGCCAAAAGATAGCTAAAGGACAGGCTCACATTGCCAGGGGGGCATCTATGGATATCCTCCCCTGATCTCACTTCTTGTGTGCCCCCTGCGGCATGCATGGGCACAGATCTGATGATCACAGATCGGGGTAAAGAGCCGATCATAGCGGTTCTTTACCATGTGACCAGTTTGTTCCAATCAAAGCTGTTCACAGTTTAAACAGTTTTTGCAAGTTATCGGCAGTCCTCCCCTCCCGGAAAATCCACATGGGACATCTACACTGATAATCAGGGCACTGATCATCAGTGTCCTGATGATCAGTGCAGCCCAAACAGTGCTGCCACTCTGTGCTAACAAGTGCTGCCAAACAGTGTCCATCAGTGCTGCTAATCAGTGCCCATCAGTGATACCTGTCAGTGCCCATCAGGGCCACATATCAGTGCAGCCTCATCAGTGCCTCCTCATCAGTGCCCATCACTGCTGCCTCAGTGCCCATTAGTGCAGTCTATCAGTGCAGCCTCATCAGCGCACATCAGTGAAAAAGAAAAAATACTTATTTAGAAAATTGAATAACAGAAGCTAAGAAAAACTTTTTTCAAATTTTTTTCAATTTTCATTTTGTAAATGAACAAGAGAAGAGAATAGGTGAATAAACAACAGTATGGCTGCTTTGCATGAGAAGAAGGAAAAATGTTTGCATGGAGTTTTGCTTTAATAAATACACCTTTAAGGTTGTATAGAATGAAGATGTGTACCGTTGAAAAAAAAAAAAGACTGTAAAAAAAATGGAAATAAAACATATTTCCTGACGTCAACATGGCAGCATACTAGTGATAGAGCTCCGCCTCTTGACCACTCCCCCAGGACAAGTGAATAGCATAAATGAAGGCATGGTTAGCCGCCACCCCATTCTTCTTTTTCTCCTCATACCTCCACGTATCAGTGAGGAAGTAAGGAATGTTATGTCCCCCACCCTGCCAGTGAGCAGTAACCGGCTGGGTTCAAGCCTCTCCCAGTGCGTAGTCCCAGTGCTTGGGCTGCTAACATTGCGCTGGAAAGCCTGAGAAACCCTGGTCTGTGTGGTCTTGATGGGTCCCTGCAGTGTTTCCTCTTTAGGAACAAAATCTGCCATTCAGCATGACTTGGTTCTGAAGCTTTGGGGGGGCAGCCTGTCATTTCCTACTCTATGGGCTTCCTTGACCGATAGGGTATGACTACCTGTTTTTATTCAGTTCTGTCTCTTCTCCCTTCTCATCTGGCTTTAAGTAGGCCCCGGGTGAGTGAGGAGCAGGTTGCACCATGCAGTAGATGTCCGGGTCTCCCTATAGGCGTGGGGCGGCCGCCATGCGCTGTATTTACCAGCCTAGGGCACTCCCGATGATGTCAGAGGGCTGCGCCCGGTTCGCACATGCGCACTGGCCGACTGAAGCTCTTGGCGCCATTTTGTTTCTGGGAAAAACTATTAGTTTTGCCCACAACAAGAGGAGCTTGGGGGCGGGTTTTGCCTGTTCCAGGATCACTTAAAAGTGTCAGTGGGCTGCTGTGGGACGGGCAATATACAGCCTCCTGACTGTGTCTCCTGACTTTGAAGTTTGTTCCTGGATCCAGTCTCAGCAACTTTCTGCGACGCCATCTGCTGGTAGGAAAGTTTTCTGTTTAAAAAAAAAAAAGTACATTCTTTTCCTTCGGTTTGTTTCAGCTGTTTGCTTTGTTGTAGTTTTCAGACTGTCATGTTAGAAGATTACGGGCAATCTCTATCCTTCTATTTCTTTTTTCAGCTATCTCTCTTTTTTCCGCTGGTTGTCCCTTATTCTCTACTACCATGAGTCAGTCACTACTTATGCAAGACCCTCAATATTTAAGGTAGGGGGACCACCAGTTGGTAAGTTCTCAGGTGACCTTAAAAGAGTGCCCTCTAATGCGGGTTGCTTTGATCTGTTTCAGCCCTGCATGCTCACGCTCTCGGAGTTCAAGAACAAGAGAGGACAGGCCTTCTTCAAAAGGAGCAAAGCTCCAGTCATCGCTCCCAGTCAAGGAAAAATCCAAAAGAGCCCGTCGTGCCTCCTCTTCTCCAGAAAAATACAGGCGTCCCAGCAAGAAATCATGCTGCGCTTGTGGCGCAGTCCCCCTATCCAATAAATTGGTGTGCAAAGACTGTCTAGAGGAGTTTGCAGGGGACTAAAGAAGGTAGTATGAGATTCCTTATCTGAGTTTACATCAACCCAGCCACCCGCCCAAAGGGTCCCATTAGAAGATCAGCCGGGGACTTCAGCAAGCAGTATGACCATGCCCAGTGGGATGTCCTTGCAGTCTGCTCAGCCTGTGGAGAAGGATAGTTCCTCCTCATCAGAGGAGGATCCAGAACAACTTGGGTTCAGTCTCTCTCTGGTGGAACCCTTCATTCTGGCAATAAAACAGGCGATCGCATGGGAAGAGGAGGAAGTGCCAAAGAAGGCAAAATCCTATTACCTTTTTTACAGAAACGTCAAACCTATTTTCCATTCATGGACAAAATCAAAGACGTCCTAAAGCAGGAGTGGCAAAAAATCTAAAGGAGGTTTTCACTCAACCGTATGCAGAAATTATATCCTCTACAGGAGATAGAGGGAATATCACTTGACTCACCACCTACTGGCGATGCGGCAGTCGTCCGCTTGGCAAGGAATGTGACTCTACCTATGGAGGATTTGTCCTCTTTCAAGGATTTGATGGACAGAAAAATAGACTTAGATCTTAAAAAGCCTATCAGGCAGCCTGCCGTCCAGCTGTAACCCTCACCTCAGTGGCTAGCGCCCTGAAAGTTTGGATTCAGAATATCGAGTCGGCAGTGAAAGAGGGAACGCCGACTCGAAAGTAGTAATACCGGTTCCCTCCTTGGAAAAGTACTCAGGGTTTTACTCCACCCTTTTCATGGTACGCAAGAAGGATGGAGGATGGCGCCCAGTTATCGACTTGAAGGGTCTAAATAGTTTTATCCTGTTGAAGAAATTCAAAGTGGAGTCCATTCACACCATCATTCAGACCATACAGCCGGGCGACTGGATGCTCTCCGTGGATCTACAAGATGCGTACCTCCATATTCCAATCTTGCCAGCCTTCCAGAGGTACCTAAGGTTTGCAGTCGGCCAGACGCATTTACATTTTACAAGCCTTCTCTTTGGTCTGTGCACGTCCCCAAGAACCTTCACGAAGGTCCTCATTGCCATGCTAGCCCCACTCAGGGTACAGGGGCTTTGAGTCCACCACTACTTGGATGATGTCCTACTACTGGCAAGGGATCAAGAAGAATTAATAACACACAGAGAGATCCTCGTCCACACTCTGCAGAAGTTTGGGTGGATCATCAACTTCAAAAAGAGCCATCTTATCCCAACTCAACAGTTGGTGTACCCGGGAGCACTGTTCGACACGAAGAAGGCATCCGTGTCTATTCTGCCTGAGAAGGTGATCAGCAAGAGAATTTTAGCAGCAGCAACTTCCATTCGCCTTTCAGTGCCTCAGTCTTCAAGGCACCATGTCATTGTGCATTGCAATGGTTCCATGGGCCCACTGGCATCTTCGTCAGTTTCAGCTAGGCTTCCTATCACAGTGGAAGAAGCAGAGCCTAACACAACTGATAACGGTATCTGTCGTTATGAGGAAGAGCCTGCAGTGGTGGCTGAGAGTGGAATCCCTAAAGAAGTCACGTTCCTTGGGTCCTTTAAGTTGGACCATTGTTACGACCGTTGCCAGCGAGGTAGTCTGGGGGGCACACTGCAAGGGTCATTCAGTCCAGGGTAGGTGGAGCTTCCCTGCCAGGGGATTGGTCTCCAACGTACTGGAGATTCGAGCAGCATTTATGGCTCGCCAGGCTCTACGCCACAGAATCAAGAATTGCCCAGTTACTCTACAAATGGACAACAGGGCCTCAGTGGCCTATATTCAACACCAGGGAGGAACTCGCAGCAGCACATTGATGATGGAAGTAGAACCCATAATGACACTGGGCGGAAATACACATTGATGATGGAAGTAGAACCCATAATGACACTGGGCGGAAATACACATACAGTCTTTAAGAGCAGTCTACCTTGCTGGGAGGTTGAATGCGCAGGTGGATCATCTTTCACAGAAATTCCCAGATCAGACGGAATGGGCCTTACATCCCAGAGTATTTGCTTAATTGGTTCACAAGTGGGGTCTACCGCAAATCAACCTCTTTGCTTCTCACAGCAACAGCAAGCTTCAGAGATTCTTGTCCAGGTTTCAGCATCCCCAGGTGCAAGGAACGGATGCGCTAGTCACACCCTGGAATTGCAGCCTGGCTTACACCTTTGCTCCAACAGCTCTAATAATGAGGTTCCTCCTGAGGCTATTGAGAGAGCAGGTGACAGTCATAGCCATCCTCCCGTTCTGGCCGCGGAGGCCTTGATTCCCTTTAGCAATACACCTCAGCAAACAACATCCAATCCCCCTGCCAGTATTTCCACACCTACTAGTACAAGGCAAGTTCCTGCACCCGAACATACGCAGGCTGGATCTTCGGGCTTGGCTATTGAGAGGGGGAGGCTGGAGGACTTAGGGTGCTCCTCTGGAGTTATTGCCACATTACTGAGGGCCAGAAAACCCACTACTAATAAAGTCTACAACAAAATCTGGGACAGATTCAAACTCTTACTAACCGAGAGAGGTCTCGATCCAGCAACCCCACCTCTATTGGTGGTGTTGGACTTCCTTCAGTCGGGCCTAGACATGGGCCTTAGCCTCAGTTCATTAACGGTGCAAATATCTGCAATATCGGCAATAACAAAGCTAAAATGGGCTGAGGAACCGCTAATCAAACAATTCTTAAAAGCAGTTGTCAAAATTCGCCCACCGATTAAGAGAGTCTTTCCTCAATGAGATCTGTCAGTTCTACTAGACTTTCTTTCAGCCCATCCCTTTGCTCCAACTGAGGATTGTTCCCTTTGGGACATAACGTACAAGGCAGTTTTCTTAACAGCAATTATCTCTGGTAGGAGAGTGTCGGAGCTTCAAGCCCTGGGAGCCTCAGAGAGGCATATAAGATTCTTTCCAGATCGGGTCGAACTAAGGCCAGTCGACCATTTTGTTCCAAAGGTAGCAACACCCTTCCACCAAACTGGTATTTGGGCCTTACCCAACTTCCCAGAAGAGAGTTCAGGAATTCTGCATGAATTGGATGTCTCCAGAACGTTAAAGACATACCTATCTGTTACTGCACAATTTACGTCTCTGGAGAAACTCTTTATAGTCCCAAAAGGGAGGTACCGGGGGAAGGAAGCCACTGCAAGAACCTTGGCAGGATGGATTGTCAAACTCATACGTAGAGCCTACAGAGCAAGGGGCGGCGATCTTCCTACAGTGGTGACTGCACACTCCACCAGGGCGGTGGCAGCGTCCTGGGCGGCTCATTGGAAGGTATCTATGGCAACTATCTGTAGTACAGCATCTTGGTCTTCGCGAAATACGCTCTTAAGACATTATAGAATCAACCCAGGTGCTTTGTCGTCTGTAGATTTCGGAAGGAGGAAAATCCATTCTTCTGTTATGATTTAAAATAAATTTGGTTTGTCAAGCATTACCCACCCTGTCAGCTAGTTATTTATCACTAGTATGCTGCCATGTTGGCGTCAGGAAAATGGAAAATTGTATCAAATACTTACCGTAATTTTCCTTTCCTGACTCCAAACCATGGCAGCACATGGGCCCACCCATGTGTGTTCCGGTATGTGGCTTGTTACAAAGAATGAGGTGGCGGCTAACCATGCCTTCATTTATGCTATTCACTGGTCCTGGGGTAGTGGTCAAGAGGTGGAGCTCTATCACTGGTATGCTGCCATGGTTTGGCGCCAGGAAAGGAAAATTACGGTAAATATTTGATACAATTTTCCGTTTTTAAATATATACTAGCAAATACATAGTCTTATGACAGTTCTGAGTATAAAAGGAAAAAAGAAACATATACAGATGACATAAAGTGATGAATTTGATAAATCTTAAAGGAAATGGTACTGAAAAATATTTTCAAAATGTAAGAAATATAACAAACACTGAAAAAGTTATGGTGTTTACAAATACTTAAGCTAAAAAAGGGTTTCCTAATAATAAAATAAATGCCAGAATAGTTTTCCAAGTACGTAAAATCCAAAAAGTGGAAACACATGTTTTTCACTTGCCTTGATCCTTGATGGTGGAATGATGTAGAACATACTCCTCCTTCAATAACTTGTTCAATACAAAAGATCATATCCTTAAAAAGTGTATCTCCAATTTTGCCAAGAAAAAAAATCCTATTCAGGTCAACTACTGTAAATACACTGCAAGGTATTTTGCAAACTTTATTACAGAGACTTACCTGCCGTGCTGTTGAAACTGTCACAGGGATTACAGTAATCTTCTTTCTGTTCCAGTGCTGTAATTGGAGAAAACTGGTTCACAACGTCCACATTGTCCCCACTGTTTTTAAATTTAGAAGGAAACAATTTGAGTTTTTGAGCAGTATTAGAAAACCATAGTTCCAACACTGTAGATTATAACATTAGGATAATGTTACATGGCACAAACACCTGGACCAGATGTCAGCTATCCATGTGTAAAAGATTTATGCTTTGTATATGGTAGGTTACTGTCATTTATTTTTTAGAAAGTCTGATAACTGGGTCAGGTCTGAAGATGGTATTACAGCTAGTGCAGCATTTTTTTAAAAAGAATAACATACTTGATCATTTTTGAGCTCCTGACAGGTTTACTTTAAGCTGTGGAAAGCCACATGATAAAGATAGGTCATGACTTGCACATCATTTCAGATTCCTGTATCCATGGATAAACTAAATGTTTTAACATGGGATGTAAAGACATCCTATGTTGATTCATTTTTCATTATATGTTAGGTTTTAAAAGCGCATTTGTGAAAGGCTTATATTAAAGCCCCAATCTAAAACAGCTTTTGTGTCATTAGGGGAGCATGAAGCCCCACATTTAAAATACTTGCATGCTCATAATCCTTCAGGCTTAGGTATTTTAAGTAATTGAGGTGAATCCCTAGCTCACGTCAAAGCAAGCATCAAACAAATATAGACACATGCAAGGTTGGTTATATAGAAAACACAGCGTTTCCACCATACTCTAATGATAAAAGCTCTTGACAAGCTGACCTGTTTATGGGAATGGCCCAAACTATATACAAGGCACATTGCTTTAATTCAAAATTAGTAAAACACTAGTAGGGTGTGCCATGCAGGGACAAAGCTGGACAACTTGACAATGACAGCAACCTCTCGTGAGCAGCACTTTTTTATTTTTTTATTTCTTTAAGGAACAATTTATTTTTGGCAGACATATCTTCTATTCTTTCCTGGGCATTTTCTATAATAATTCATTTTTTACATCAAGTAAGTCATAAGTGATCAAAATTTAAGGGCCCCTTTACACCTATGCCAACATGCTGCAAGGTGTGAAAGGGCCCTTATAATTGCACATTAAACTGCAGTGTGTAGATGTTAACCTGTGATAAAGGAAATAAAGGGATTTCTACCTGAAAGGCGTTTTAAGTCAGTAATATCCATGTGTTTTATAGAATAACAATGGACTAATGTGAATAGGTTCTTAGTGTCAAAAGTCTACCATACTTAAAAGTGAACTTGTGGCCAAGCCATAAACATTCACGCGTTCACATATTCTAAACAAACAGTAAATGAGTTATGACTTTTATAGTTGCAGATACTGTGGAACAACACATGCAGAAGGTTTCAAGGTGCTCATTATCAATGCATCTTCTCCCAGAACACCTGCTCTGTCTTTACATTAGTAATTAGGAGGATGGTAGGGGAGCTGAGCTGGCCTATATAACCACTTCAGTGCTTCTGCTGAGAAATTCAAGCATGAATTCAAGCTACAAAGGACATTTACAGATTGTGTTCACACAGATTTACCACCTGTGAAGAATATGCAATATGTCCATAGCCTGGTGATGGATTCACTTCAAGAATCATGTTTAAGCACCCATCATCCCAATATTAAAAATTAAAGTTAGGCATACACTGGTTGGGTCTGTTTTCCCTGTATAAAACTTTCCTATTTTACACTTGTTAAAATTGTCCTGCTGCTGGCCAATTTTACACTGCTATGTCATTTGCAGTCTCTTCCTTTTTTTCTTACTGTACTCTTTGTCTCCAGTTCACTGCTGCTGGCCAATTTTACACTGTTGTATCATATCCAGTCTATTAATTCTTATTGAGAATCTCATAGCTGTTGGGCAGTGTCTGGACAGTTTTGCATCAGCAAGCAAATTGACAGTACATATTTATTTAAAAAAAAGGAATGAAACAAATGGTGTGGGTTTTCTCGTATTTCAACCAGACCCTTACCCAGGCGTGCAGCCTGGGTGGTCAGGAAAGTGTAAGCAAGGAGCATGACCCCATTTTCTGTACCAGACCAGCCCCCGCCTTTCCCCCCCTTGGAAAGTACCTCCCCCTAATGTTAAAAGATATGTGGCCTCTTTTGGAACAGGCATGCTTGCTGCTGTTCCTTTCCTGGCCATCCTGGCTGAATAAGGGTCTGGTTAGAACAGAACCCCATGCTGTTTTTTTACATTTTATTTACTACATACAAATTGAAATGAATCATTTAAGGGTGTGACTGCTTATGTAGGCCATAATTGTGAAGGAAAAAATGAATTCTACAACCAAATATGCACTGCCAGTGTACGCTGTTGCATAACATCACATACAACTTTAAGGCATCTCAACGCATATTATTTAAAGGATTTGTGCATTTTCTGTGTTGCTCCTGAAGTTGCATGAAAAGAACTTCTCCCAGCTGTGTTTTTTTTTCTTTTTTGCATTGGTACATGTACCTGGAGGTGCCTGGCTTTCTATACCTTTTTGGTAGTAGTTTGCCAATTAGTCCTAAAAAGGAGGCATAACTTACTAGTAAGATTTGCCTCCCACAAACTTCAATAGGATTCAAAGCCAATTCTGGGTTTCGCAGACATCACACTGGATTTGACAACCCTCTGCAAACCGAACCGGGGCAGATTCACTCATCCTTACTCCTCTATTTTATTGTTGTATCGCTATAAAGATCATGGAAGAGAACTCTCTGCACTTGTAGTATAGCAAATTTGGCTTTTACTTTTCTGATATATGAATACCTGGTCCTCCACTAAGGCGTGGGCTTTCAATATATATTATTCCTACTATGATAGTCATGTCCTTCATTTAAAGCAGAATGCCACACTTTTTTTTTCTTTAATTTTCAGAGGAATGTGGAAATGTGAAAGCATCAGTTTCAACTGCTGTCTGTATTCCTATTATGAAGGAGTACCCCACTTTCTGCCCAAGTGACAGTAGTCACAGAGACGGGAAATCTCTTGATATCTCTAGGGATATGGGGTGTAATAAAACATGGTTAAAATGATTAGGGAAGAACCTCTTTAAAGTTTGTATTGCTAAGAGTGTTTCTCTCCACTTCTTCCTGGACTTGAGGCAGAGGTAACTAGTACAGTAAGTGAAGGGTAATCTCCCTTATGAAGACTCACAGAATGAAAACCTGATGAAAGTTCAGACCCTTCTACTCTCAAAAAAATAAAAACAGGTTTAGTTAACACTTTTTTCTCTTTTTCTCCCAATCATTGCAACCAACACATGAGCAGATACAGGTAACCGACAATTCACTTTGTGTATTTATGACTGTATTTTGCCTGGAATTTTCCTTTAAACCCAAAATGACATGTTTGATAAAAACTGCAAAATGTTATTGTTATATAATGTTAAAGCTGAACTGTGGGCACATATAAAAATAACATTAATTAATGTGGTTATGTATGCATAATGATAGTTACAAAATCAGTGTTAGTACCTAATTTATGTTGTAATCAGTCTCTTGCTATGCACTGTACCGCAGATCAAATTGTGAGAGGGTGGGGCAGTAATATGGACCAATCAGGTGTGCTTTGTGCACATGTTCAGAAAAGGAGGAGTAAGCAGAGGGATCAGCTCCTTCACTGTCCAGTTACAGGCTGCATGAAGGAAAGTGATCTAGCTGTAATGCTATAACTGTATAGAAAAATCACTTCAATCCTCTGGCTGTGCTATCTGATAGGTCTGCAAAAATCTCAGTACTGGTTGGATAGAAAAATTAGCTCCCATATTTTTAACTGTAAATGTACATAGTTGTTTGCCTGAAGTTCAGTTTTAATTTTAAGGGATCTTTACTATTTCCTATACAACGTCAAATATACAGTATGTACTATACCCTGTAAAAATAAATGTAAGATCAGGATTAAATGAACTTAAATGAAATGAAAAAAATCAATCCAGAAATATAACAGTGACCCTTAAAGGAGGGTCTACTGGCCTGAGGTTTAATAATTACAGTAGCTACATGTGGCTCCATCACCCATAATTCCATTTTAGAATGTTCACAGTAACTAACATCATCCATACCAAACAAGAATGAGTCCTCCATTTTTAAAATAACAGCACAATAAAGGATTTCAAGCACACATCATGTCATCTAAAGTCAACGTAAACACTAAGGGGTTATTATGTCATTACAGACACAATTTTCAGATTTAAAATGGTTAAAAAAAAAAAAAGGATCGATATAATCACAGAAGCCGTATATCCCTATATCCTCTTGAAAAGAAGCATGGAAACCCTATGCTATGATATCACATAGAACATCTTGGAAAGCTCTAAATTGCCGTTGGTGAAACTGAATTCTTGTGTAGGTCCACTTGCTGTTCCATTGCTCAAGAGAAGTCCAAGTACCCAGTGTCACTGAAACTAAAAACGCTTTATACTGTAACTCCATGTCACATGACTGAACAGCGGTTGCGGCGTAGTGCTCCTTGGAAGCGTATAGCAGCATGTACATGCTTGCATCTAGCACAGCCTACACTTTTAAGCAGTTCACTGAAAAGTAGTAATATGTGCCAGTTATACTTGGCTGAGCATTCAATGTAGCCACATTTCCATGTCTTCTTCACCAAATGTGACACGTTCCATCGTGGGATAACACGGCCTCGCTGCAGGTCACGTTTGTTGCCAACTATGATAATAGGTGTCTCAGATGTGCCAATCACTCTGTGGAAATGACAAAAGAATAAAAAACTGAAATGAGACATACCAGATTCTATTAAGGTGCAATTAAGAAAAAAGGAGCCAGCTGAGCGGGGATAAAAATACTAATAAAACATGTTCACAAATCAGCATAAAAATATGAATACTAGGCTTACAGCTGTGTGCAACAATATATAGTGGTGATGCTTATTTGTTCAAGCTCCATCTATTATGCTGTGTCATTATTTTAATATAAATCAATGCTAGAATGTGCTACTGGAGGATGCATGTTGTCTGCTTCATATGCAGAAATACCTTGGATAACCAAACAAGAGAATGGAGAAATGAATTGTTGTGTTTTTGAACTATAAGCCCCCTGTTCACATTGGAGCGATTTAACATGTCAAATCGCATGCCAAATCACAGCCTATTGCCACTGGTGTGAACCAGTGTGAACATTGCACTAGTGTGAACCAGGCCTAAAGAGCATTATGACCTCTTTCAAAATCCTCGGTACTATCCTCTCTGAATTTACCAACAAACGGATCTAAGTAGCCAGAGAAAACACAAAAAAAAAACCCAAAATAAAAACAGAAAATGGTCATCACAGTTTGAAAATGTTGAGTCTTGATGTTGCCCTCTGCTGCTCTATGCACTGGCTTACAAGTGCTTAATGGTAGGAACAGCCCAGGGTATGGCTGTGAAGGGGGATGGTGGCCACCATTATACACAGTCATTAAACACCCTCTATATCTGAATGTCAGACGTATGGGGACTCCATTGTAGCAAGGCATAGATAAACTATATCTCCTTCTCGACAAAGTCTTCTCAGTAAATATATAGTACTTTAATATTTTTCTTTAGATTGCCTTCTTTATTTTAATACTTCAAATGTTCTTCCCAATACTATACCATACAAGTACATTAGAATTTATTTGCAGAGAAGCAGAAAATAACATTTCAGAAACCAACCACAAAATATCTGCCTTCACTTGCAAAACTTTACCAAATGACAGCAAAGCTATACATTTGGCTTTTCCATGACATTAAGAAATTTTCAAAACCACATCTAAAAAATGTAGACAGTTTCAGATAAGACCATGACCTCAGGAAAGAATGGGGGCAGATACTACTGTTGGCTTCACTGCAGAAAGGCTTAGCATTTCCATATCTATATGGCTGGAGAGGCATCAACTGTAGTATAAGTTCTGAAACACTAAAGGTCACCTGACATCCCTTCACATCAGCCACATAGATAGGGAAGCTGCTATTGTGAGTACAGTGAAGTCTGAAATTGATATGATTGTACTAAGTAATAATACCTGTGAAAAGAAAATTGTATTTTTATTACAGCTTACCTGTAAAATCCGTTTCTTGGAGTACATCATGGGACACAGAGCCTTAAGTAATTACTTAATGGGTTATAGGCCACCTTCATGTGTTGACATTTGTAAACCCAATCAAAGGAAGTTTACTCCCTTATACTTAAATCCCAAAAAAGAGGGGAGGGACCTCTGTGTCCCATGATGTACTCCAAGAAAAGGATTTTGCAGGAAAGCTGTAACAAAAATCCTATTTTCTTTATCGTACATCATGGGACACAGAGCCTTAAGTAATTACTTAATGGGACGTCCCATAGCAATGCCACTTGAAGGGTGGGAGAAACAACCCGCAGGGTACACCCAGACTTGTGGATCTATACTGCTATTTGCAGCACACTGCTCCCGAAGGCGATATCCTCATACCTCCTTACATCCACCTGATAACATTTTGTGAATGTATGCACTGAAGACCAAGTTGCAGCCTTACAGATCTTAGCCATGTGTCATGGTTATGCAATAGAGTTTTCTCTGTCAGCTTACCTGTCTCCATGTGTTCATCTCTAAAGACCAGCTGCCTCTCACCTGACTGGTTTTATAACCTCTCCTCTAAGCATGGCCCCACCCCAGATCCTATCAGGGAACCCTATATTAACCTGTGCACTGCAAGCCAGCAGTGCTGATCAACCATTGTGTGTTAGCCTCCGTGTGTACTTGCTGTGTTTCCTACGTCTGATTCCTGTTACCGACTTTGGCCTGTTCTCGACTCTCCCTGTCTGCTTGCTACCCTGACCTTTCGCGTGTTATGTTTATCCTTGTCTGCTAGTCACCCTGACCTTTGGCTTACCCCTTACTTCCCTGTCGTTCCAGCCTGCTGCCTCCTTCCTCTTCTCCTGTAGTCTATTGTGAGCGTGAGCTGTGAGAACCTGGGGGCCGCGACCTGGAGCCAGACTGCAGCGCAGTCCATCCTCACCACTAGAGGATCTGGTGAACACCCACTGGCTCTTAGACTCCGCGCCCTGGGGAATCTATGCTCTAGCTCCCACTGGGATCCATGTTAGTTATCCAGTAGACCTGCTTCCTGAACCTTCCAGGGTTCAATCCGCAACAGTCAGTCCTAGGGTCCACTACCTTAGCGGTGAACTTCTGACTCCTTCAGAGTGCATCTGTCACCTGGTCCCAAGTGACCTGACACCATGGAGGCCTGATGACGCACTGCCCAAGAAGCACTAACAGACCTGGTAGAATGCGCCTTAACTTGAAACGGGGGAATCTTACCCCTTGGATCATAAGTTTGAATTATCATTTGCCGAATCCACTTAGTGACAGTGGATTTTGACTGCTGCCTGTCCTTTCTTAGGACCCTCTGGTAGAATAAATAAGACATCAGTCTTATGAATCTGAGCGGTTTTCTTTAAATAGATTTTCACTGCTCTCACCACATCAAGACAATGTAGTGACTTTTCTTCCCTAGAACATGGTTTTGGAAAAAACGATGGCAGGAAAATATCTTGGTTCAGGTGAAAACCTGAAATCACTTTTGGCAAAAAGCCTAGACGAGGGCGTAACACCACTCTGTCCTCATGAAAAATCAAATATGGCTCTTTACAAGAAAGAGCAGCCAATTCTGAAACCTTCCTTGCTGAGGATATAGAAACCAAAAATACCGACTTCCTTGTCAGAAGGACTAGAGAAATGTCGTATCGGTTCAAATGGCTGTTTTTGTAACACAGACAAAACTAAGTTCAAGTCCCAAGGGTTCAAGGGAGGTTTGACGGGCGGATTAAGCCACGTCACCCCTTGTATAAAGCCCCAGACTAAAGAATGAGTAGCAAGTGGTCTTTGAAATAAGACCGATAAAGCTGAGACTTGGCTTTTAATAGTACTTAAGGCCAATTTCATTTCTACCCCTAATTGTAAAAATGCAAGAATTCTGCCAATGATATATCTTCGAGGGTGCCAACCCTTGGATTCACACCAGGAAACGTAAGCCCTCCAGACTATAGAGTTATAGTTCTGGAAGCTGGCTTCCTTGCATTAATCAGGGTAGAGATAACTGACCCGGAAAGCCCACGTTTCTTTAGAATGTGGGTTTCAATAGCCAAGCCGTTAAATTTACAGACCGCAAGGAAGGATGGAATATTGGTCCCTGAAAGAGCAGATCTGGCCGTAGTGGGACGGACCATGGGCCCTCCACTGCCATCTTTACGATTTCTGCGTACCATGACTGTCTGGGCCATGCTGGTGCCAACAGAATTACCAGCTTTCTTTCCAGCTTGATCCTGCAAAGAAGTTAAGGCAGCAACTGAATAGGGGGAAATGCATAGATAAGTGAGAACTGATCCCATGGGGTTACCAACGCTTCTGTTCCGCATGTGAATGGATCCCTTGTTCTGGCCACAAATTTGACCAACTTCATGTTGAACCTGGATGCTAGAAGATCCACGTCCGGAGTCCCCCATCTTTGGCAAACAGCCCAAAATATGTCGGGGAGAAGAGACAATTCCCCTGGGAATAACTTCTGGTGACTTAAGTAGTCCGCCTGCCAATTCTCTACTCCCGGAATGAAGACTGCCGAAAGGCATGGGACATTCCTTTCTGCCTTTTGGTGCCCCCTTGGCGATTGATACAGGCCACAGCTGTGGCATTGTCGGATTGAATCCTGACAGGACAATCCCGTAAAGTACTGCCCGAATCTCCAGGATATTGATGGGCAAGATTCTTTCGGTTCTTGACCACTGTCCTTGGACAGTTGTCTTTTCTAGTACTGCTCCCCAGCCTGAAAGGCTGGCATCCGTCATTACCACTTTCCAGATGACTGGTCTGAAGGATCTTCCTTTCAGTAGATTCTGGGTTAGTAACCACCAAGCGAGGCTTTGGGACACTCTTGGGGACAGCTGCATTGGTAAGTCTAAAGCTTGAATTGTTTTGTTCCAAGCAGACAGGATACTGTTTTGCAATAGTCTTGAATGGAACTGGGCATAGGGAACTACTTCGAATGAAGCCACTATGGTTCCTAGCAACCTTAAGCAGAGGCGAATGGAGGGATTGCCATTTGACCTGACCCTCCACACCAGTTCTCTTATGGAGTTGATTTTTGCCTGAGGCAAGAACATCCTTTCCTGGGCTGTATCTATGATCAGACCCAAGTACTCCAGCCTTTTTAGCGGTATTAAAGAAGATTTCTCTAGGTTGAGAATACAACCCAAACTTTTAATATAGTTGGTTGTGGTGCGTATGCTTTGCTCCAAGTGAGCCACCGATTGATCTATAAGCAATAGATCATCTAGGTACGCTACGATTGTTATGCCCTGTGCCCTTAACCTGGCTAGAGGTGGGGCCAGCACCTTGATGAACACCCGTGGTGCTGTGCCTAGCCTGAAGGGCAGGGCTACAAACCAGCGTCAATTGTTGGTACTTTCCGTTTTTTGGAGAATTTCTCCTCCAGAGGATAGAGAATTGAAAAACCTCTTAGGAGGGAGAAAATGTTTATCTGGGTGATCCCATTCAGCAAAAATAAGCTGTTCAAGTAACGCATGTGCTGGAAACGCATGCAAAGGATGGGAAGGTTTTAAAGAACCTAAGGAAAAGGCAGAGTTTTTATGAGACTCTGTTAGAGGCAGCATGAAAGTGGAACAAACCATTTCTGTAAGAGATTTTATCAGCAATTTCTCAGATTGAGAAGCGAAAAAGGTTCATCTAACGTTGTTTCCTCTGCAGAGGAATCATCGGTTTGCTTTTCTTCCTGATCGATTGAGGGTAACACCTCATTGTGTGCCCACTGTTCCCCTTGCAAAGCTGAAGTGAGGGAAGGGGACCCAGTACGCTTCCTATCCATTTGAATGAAGGATGCGATTAAAACCGCTAATCTTTCTTCCAGACCCTGCAGGGTGGAGGAAAAGACATCTTCAGTCACGTATACAGGTGCTGAGATGTGAGAGGCAGCTGCACCATCAATTTGTTCCAATGGCTTACCCTGAGTTGCAGTAATTTGTAATTCAGGTGAGGATGACAGCGTGGAAATACAGCTCGAGATCCCAATGCCTGGGGGTGAAACCTTTACTTTTTTGGCTTTTGTGGTGTCTTCTTTGGCAGGCATAGTCCTAAGTACAAAAACAGAGACGCTATACAAATTGCACTAAATCACTGAAAATAGTCATGACTTTTAAAGACGCTATAAAGTTCAGCCTAGTGCTGGAAAAGAGTGTCCTTCCTGAATCAGGAATGCTAGTTTTGCAACCCATATGTGTCCCACAGCTTGTGTGTCCCTGTGTGTAGGCAGCTTGTTTCCTCCTCATCAGCAGAGGAGAGACTGTCACAGCTGTATTCATGTGCTTTTAGCCTGGCGTGCGTCCTCGTGGACGTTCACGGCACCTGTGTTTAGGCCCGCTCCGAAAAAATTCTGCCCCCTTTTTTATTTAAAATGTTTCCCGCGCCTGAGGAGTAGCATTTTTCGGGTCCCAGACCCAAAACGAGGGGGGGGGGGAGGGGAGGCAGAGATTTCTGCAGTGAGGCACAGATATGTAAATATTACAGCCACAGAAATAAACTTTTAGTGGTAAAATAGCGGGACCTCCGCATCCCCCACGGCGGAAGGGGGTAATGTAAGGGGGGTTCAGCGATGCTGTCCCCCTAACCCTCTGGTCCCATCAGGAGGAGAAAAGGACATTTTTTGCAGATTTCTTTTTTACCTTGCAAATCTCCCTCCACACACTGTGCAGCCAGACACTGACTAAGCTAACAGTGAAGACAACAGAGTAAGGTATGTGCATAGACTCCATCTAGTGGAGATTTTAAGGCATGACAACATTTTTTCATTTAGTGGAAGAAATACATAGATGTTTTTAATACCTAAGTTTCTTCCCTTACCTTATCCTCGCCGCTGGGTTTTGCTGAATTAACAGAAAATCCAACCTTCACCCATAACGGCGGGCTGCGTTTAGCAAACCTTGAAGGACTGGGTCCCTAAAATGGGGTTTCAACTGCCTTGGGCCATGTACAAGCCCCCCTTGAAATGTAACAAGACCTAAGCCCTGGGTTACAGGCAAAACCTCGTTCTTCGGATACGAGGTCCCAGGTACCATCCATCTTAGGCCTCAGTGGCACTTTGGATGGATCAAGCTACTTTTTATGGAGGAATTTAAATCCAGCATGGATCCCTCCTGGAGCTCCTCAGAGCACTGCTATACTCGTGACCAACACCTTAGACACTGGCGAAAAAACTGATGTGCTCCTGGAAGGAGGAGGGGTTATATAGGGAGTAAACTTCCTTTGATTGGGTTTACCAGTGTCAACACCTGAAGGTGGCTTATAACCCGTTAAGTAATTACTTAAGGCTCTGTGTCCCATGATGTACAATAAAGAAATATAAATATATAGACATTTACGGAGACAGTGTAGCGTTTAACTTTTTAAATTTTGGAATTATTCCAAATCTGGTAGAACAATGTGCTCAGTCATTGATGACTCTAAAAGAAAATCCAGAAGTGTTCTGAGAAGGCTCATAGATCCATGGAAGATGCCACTGTCCATTGATTTTAGCAACTCAAGACTTCTGTCACACTGGCATTGGGAAACCTACTATAGTGTTCACAGGACATTTTAAACACATTATGAATGCATATAACGATTTTTGTTTATAACAATACAATTTGAATTGTTTTTTACAGCGATACAAACAGAGTAAATGACATGACACTGGACCCCCTGCACATTACACAGCCCCCCACAGCTCTGGACCCCCTGCACATTACACAGCCCCTCCCCCTACAGCTCTGGGCCCCCTGCACAATACACAGACCCCCCCGCAGCTCTGGACCCCCTTCAAATTACACAGCCCCCCACAGCTCTGTACCCCCTTCACATTACACAGCCCCCCCACAGCTCTGTACCCCTTCACATTACACAGCCCCCCCCACAGCGCTGGACCCCTTGCACATTACACAGCCCCCCCACAGCTCTGGACCCCTGCATGTTGCTTAGCTTTGCCCGTTCCTACCTTACTCTGCACTTTTCGTATTCACAAGATAATGATTGGTTTCTAGGACCACCTAGCAATCAATCACCTGCTATTCCTCCAGCATTTCCCGTCCTCTATTCAGCGCTGCCCCACTTTCTCTCGCTCTGCCTCCCCTGCTGTACAAGAGAGCGAGAGACAGTGTTTTCTTTCTCCTGCTCCTGAGTGTCACCCGGGTAGCGGTACACTCCGCACCTGGCCCAGGCACTCCCGCACCCTCTCACAGCTGGGCTCTCCCTGCGCTGTCAGCATGTCACATCGCCGCTGTGCTGCCAAGCCCGCCCCGCTGTCACTGTTTCATACAGGGGAGAATGGGGGCGCCGCCTGACACCCCCCAGTGTGTGGCACCAGGGGCGGACTGCCCCCCTGCCCCCCAGTTAGTACGCCACTGCCTCCGCCCCGGTTTCATGTCTTTTGCAGACTCTTCTAAGGTTTTTTTCTAAGACTGATGTTCAGTGTTAGTTTTCTGCCACACACAGTGTTTTGCTTTTAGGCCAAAAAGTTAAATTTTGGTCTCATCTGACCAGAGTACCTGCTTCCACATGTTTACTGTGTCCGCCACATGGCTTCTCGCAAACTGCAAACAGGACTTCCTATGGCTTTCTTTCAATGAAAAAAAACATAAAAACTAAATAACCAAAGCGCCAAAGATAAAAACTAATAACAATAATCTAATAATCAGCTGCAGTGAGAAACTTGCTTTGCAAATATACTAGTAAAAATCAATACACCGCGCTATGTGATAAAAGATTAATAGTCCTTTGTATCAGACTTTAATATAGAGCGATGTGTTTGTTTTTTAACCACTTCAGCCCCGGAAGGTTTTACCCCCTTCCTGACCAGAGCACTTTTTACAATTTAGCACTGCGTCGCTTTAACTGCTAATTGCGCGGTCATGCAATGTTGTACCCAAACAAAATTTGCGTCCTTTTCTTCCCACAAATAGAGCTTTCTTTTGATGGTATTTGACCACCTCTGCGGTTTTTATTTTTTGCGCTATAAACGGAAAAAGACCGAAAATTTTGAAAAAAATGATATTTTCAACTTTTTGTTACAAAAAAAATCCAATAAACTTAATTTTAGTCATACATTTAGGCCAAAATGTATTCAGCCACATGTCTTTGGTAAAAAAAGAAATCAATAAGCGTATATTCATTGGTTTGCGCAAAAGTTATAGCGTCTACAAACTAGGGTACATTTTCTGGAATTTACACAGCTTTTAGTTTATGACTGCCTATCTCATTTCTTGAGGTGCTAAAATGGCAGGGCAGTACAACCCCCCCCCAAATGACCCCATTTTGGAAAGTAGACACCCCAAGGCAATTGCTGAGAGGCATGTTGAGCCCATTGAATATTTTATTTTTTTGTCCCAAGTGATTGAATAATGACAAAAAAAAAAATATTTTACAAAAAGTTGTCACTAAATGATATATTGCTCACACATGCCATGGTTATATGCGGAATTGCACCCCAAAATACATTTTGCTGCTTCTTCTGAGTACGGGGATACTACATGTGTGGGACTTCTTGGGAGCCTAGCCGCGTACGGGGCCCCGAAAACCAAGCACCTCCTTCAGGATTTCTAAGGGCGTAAATTTTTGATTTCACTCCTCACTACCTATCACAGTTTTGAAGGCCATAAAATGCTAAGATAGCACAACCCCCCCCCCCCCCCCCAAATGACCCAATTTTGGAAAGTAGCCACCCCAAGCTATTTGTTGAGAGGCATGTTGAGTCCATGGAACATTTTATATTTTGCCACAAGTTGCGGGAAAATGACAAACTTTTTTTTTTTGCACAAAGTTGTCACTAAATGATATATTGCTCACACAGGCCATGGGCATATGTGGAATTGCACCCCATAGAAAATTCTGCTGCTTCTCCTGAGTACGGGGATACCACATGTGTGGGATTTTTTGGGAGCCTAGCCGTGTATGGGACCCCAAAAACCAAGCACCGCCTTCAGGATTTCTAAGGGCGTAAATTTTTTATTTCACTCCTCACTACCTATCACAGTTTTGAAGGCCATAAAATACTAAGATAGCACAACCCCCCCCCCCCCCAAATGACACCCTTTTTGGAAAGTAGACACCCCAAGCTATTTGCTGAGAGGCATGGTGAGTATTTTGCAGCTCTCATTTGTTTTTGAAAATGAAGAAAGAAAAGAAAAATGTATTTTTTTTTTCTTTTTTCAATTTTCAAAACTTTGTGTCAAAAAGTGAGGTCTGCAAAATATTCACCATACCTCTCAGCAAATAGATTGGGGTGTCTACTTTCCAAAATTGGGTCATTTGGGGGGGGGGGGGGGGTTGTGCCATCTGGGCATTCCATGGCCTCCGAAACTGTGATAGGCAGTGAGGAGTGAAATTAAAAAAAAAAATTACACCCTTAGAAACCCTGAAGGTGGTGCTTGGTTTTCGGGGTCCCGTACGCAGCTAGGCTCCCAAAAAGTCTCACACATGTGGTATCCCCGTACTCAGGAGAAGCAACAGAATGCATTTTGGGGTGTAATTTCACATATGCCCATGGCATGTTTGAGCAATATATCATTTAGTGACAACTTTGTGCCAAAAAAAAAAAAAAGTGTCTTTTTCCCGCAACTTGTGTCACAATATAAAATATTCCATGGACTCGACATGCCTCTCAGCAAATAGCTTGCGGTTCCAAAATGGGGCCATTTCAAAAATGGGGTCATTTGGGGGGGGTTTGAACTGTCCTGGCATTTTATGCACATTTAGAAGCTTATGTCACACATCACCCACTCTTCTAACCACTTGAAGACAAAGCCCTTTCTGACACTTTTTGTTTACATGAAAAAATATTTTTTATTTTGCAAGAAAATTACTTTGAACCCCCAAACATTATATATATTTTTTAAAGCGAAGGCCCTACAGATTAAAATGGTGGGTGTTTCATTTTTTGTTTTGACACAGTATTTGCGCAGCAATTTTTCAAACGCATTTTTTTTGGAAAAAACACACTTTTTTTAATTTTAATGCACTAAAACACACTATATTGCCCAAATGTTTGATGAAATAAAAAAGATGATCTTAGGCCAAGTACATGGATACCAAACACAACATGCTTTAAAATTGCGCACAAACGTGCAGTGGCGACAAAATACATACATTTTTAAAAGCCTTTAAAAGCCTTTACAGGTTACCACTTTAGATTTACAGAGGTCTACTGCTAAAATTACTTCCCTCGATCTGACCTTCATGGTGATACCTCACATGCATGGTGTAATTGCTGTTTACATTTGACGCCAGACCAACCCTTGCGTTCGCCTTTGTGCGAGAGCAGGGGGGAACAGGGGTGTTTTTTGTTTTTTTTTTTGCTTTTTTATCTTATTTTTAAACTGTTCCTTTCATTATTTTTTTTTGTTATCATTTTTATTGTTATCTCAGGGAATGTAAATAACCCCTATGATAGCAATAGGTAGTGACAGGTTTTCTTTTTTGAAAAAATTGGGGTCTATCAGACCCCAGATCTCTCCTCTGCCCTCAAAGCATCTGACCACACCAAGATCGGTGTAATAAAATGCTTTCCCAATGGCGCTGTTTACATCCGGCGAAATCTAAGTCATGAAATGCTCGTAGCTTCCGGTTTCTTAGGCCATAGAGATGATTGGAGCCATTCTGGTCTCTGATCAGCTCTATGGTGAGCTGGCCGAATCACTGGCTGCATTCTCGGGTTCCCTGTTGGGACAGGAGAGCCAGAGAAAACCATGGAAGACAGTGGGAGGGGGGGACATTCCCTCCCACTGCTTGTAAAAGCAGTCTAGAGGCTAATTAGCCACCAGGATTGCTTTTACATGAAAGCCGACCGCTGGCTGAAAAGAAGGATACCAAGATGATACCTAAACCTGCAGGCATCATTCTGTAATAACTACTCAAAGTTGAGCAACATACCAGTATGTTGCTGGTCCTTGTTGGGCATATATTGTAATCTTTTTTTCATACAGCCTGTGAACTGAACGAAAAAAAGAGATTGATTGGTGGGTATGTCCACCATTAGAATACCTCCCTTCATCCACCCACTTCTAATGATGGGCATACATGCACCATTTACATATGCCGAAGCATGGGGGCATCCGCCCCAAAAGTTAGGAGCAAATCGCTCCTCCGACCCTGCTGCCCCCATGCTTCGGCATATATGCTGAAGTATGTAACTGTGGTGGTGAAATCACCTCCGACAGCGCTGGAGTCACAGCTTTATGTATCGTGGGAGCAAACGCTGTTGCTGTCAAGATAAATAAATCCTCGCTGCAGCTGAATGGCGTACCTGAAAACAAAAAAATGGTTAACAATAAAACACAGTAAACAATAAAGTATAAAAAAATTACATACCTGAAAAGCAAACATGATAAAACATAACAATAAAACATTGCAGAATAGAATACAGTAAAAAAGAGCAGAACAATAGAGAGAACAGAGAGAGAGAGAACCATAAAACGACAACTATTTTTGTTTTTTTTATTTTATATTTTTCTTGTGTATTTTTTTTTTTACTTTTTTTTATAACTGTAACTTTTATAACTGTAACCGGTTCCAGGTTTGGGTCTCTCAAAATGCGATGGCATCTTGGGAGACCCTGTGAAAGTGTGCCTAGTCTGTGCAATGCTGTACCCTACGCTAAAACTCAACTAGTGTATGGTAGCGCTCAAAACATTCACCAATGCAAAGACCAGGATTGTCAGGACAGGAGGGACAATAATAGCGTGTGTCACGCCTATATCCGCGCTTTCTGCAGACACATTTTCTTTGGAGGGCTTGTTGGGTAGGGGTACACGGGAGGACATAAGGAAAATGCCTCTCATGCAGCCGGCTTACTGCATTTGGATTGGGAAGGTGAGGTGGAGCACCGTCTGGAAACAGAAGGGCTCTGACAATCTCTTCCTGGAATTTTAGGAAGGATCCAGTCCGTCCTGAAGCTCTGTATAGCACATGAGCGTTCAGCAAAGCCAATTAAAATAAGTATACAGACACTTTTTTATACCAGCGCCTGGCCTTACGGGCAACTAGGTACAGCGCCAACAACTGGTCGTTGAGGTCCACCCCTCCCATATTTTGGTTATATTCGTGGACACAGAGGGGTTTCTCCACAACACCAGTCGCCGTAGTAATTTGGACCGTCGTGTCTGTATGAAGGGAGGTAAGAACGAAAACATTCTTATTATCCCTCCACTTCATAGCGAGCAAATTATTACACTGCAAGCATACTATCTCCCCCAGCCTAAGACGGGTATCTACAAGCCGCTGGGGAAAGCCCCGGCGATTAGGTCGCACGGTGCCACGTTAAAAAGTGGCACGCTCGTGTAATAATTGTCCACATATAAGTGGTACCCCTTTCCGAATAAGGGTGACACCAAGTCCCACACAATCTTGCCAGCGCTTCCTATGTAGTCAGGGCAGTTTGTCGGCTCTACGTGACTATCTCTTCCCTCGTAAACCATAAATCTACATGTATAGCCTGTTGCCCTGTCACAGAGCTTATACATCTTGACCCCGTATCTGGCACGCTTGCTGGGAAGGTAATGTTTGAATGACAAGTGGCCAGAAAACTTAATCAGGGACTCATCAACGCAGACAACTTGATGGGGAGTAAACAAGTCTGCAAAATGTTGGTTGAAGTGGTTTATGAGGGGCCGAATTTTGTAGAGCCAATCGTATCCAGGGTCTCCACGAGGACGACAGAGTTCATTGTTGTTGAAGTGCATGAACCACAAGATTTGCTCGTATCGTGCCCTGGTCATGGAGGCAGAGAACAAGGGCATATGGTGAATTGGGTCAGTGGACCAATATGACTGCAACTCACTCTTTTTAGTTATGCCCATGTTGAGGGAAAGGCCCAGAAAGAGCTTAAATTCGGAAACTGTAATTGGTCTCCAATCTCTGGCAAAGGAGGACTGGGGAATAGTGGCGATGTGTTGACCAGTGTACAAATTGCTTTGGTCCACAATAGATATATAGAGATCTTCGGTGAAAAACATTGAATAAAAATCAAGTGGCGTAAAATCAACTGTTTCCACCTGAATGCTGGGTTGGCTAGTGAATGGGGGAAGTACGGGTGCTGCAGAAGTGGTGGGTTCCCAATTAGGATTGGCGAATTCAGCAGGAAGGGCACTATGGGCACGACGGGCCTGTGTTCGTCTTCTTGGTGGCAGCGGGACACTACTTGTGCTTGCCACCTCGCCAGCTTGAACTGCACTTATGGGACTCGCCACATCACCAAGTGTTACTGCAGTGCTGGATGTACGACCAGGGTGTACCAGGCCGCTGGTGCTTGCCAGTTCACCAGAAGGAATAGCGGCGCTAGTACAGCTCTGCTCCATACAAGAGCCCTGCGGTTCTTGCACCTCAACAGCAGAAGAAGAAGATGGGGGCCTGGTACGCCTGACCTTGGCAGGGACCACAACTCCGTCGTTAGAGCTATCTGTCATGGAGCCGCTGCTGTCTACAGGTTCGTATTTTGAGCCTGAATCTGACAGATGAGTGACTTCCTCTTCACTATCTGTCATGCTCAGAAATGTGTAGGCCTCTTCACTAGTGTACCTTCAATTTGCCATTTTGGGCTCTAAATTTAGTGGTACACTAGTGAGATTCACAGGCAAAAAAGCTCCTGACTGTTAGCGACTGTATCATAATGCTACCAAAAAACTGTTAGCGATCGCAGGGATCAGGCTTGACTCTGCGAACGCTGCAGTTATGCGTTTAGTGTTTTGTAAGTGACAGTGATCGATCGATACTGTACTTGGGTGGGCTGGGGTGGGCTGGGCTGGGTGGAGGGGCAAAATGCAGCTGCTAGCAGGTATCTGGGCTGATCCCGCTAACACTGCGTTTTTGGGGACCCTAAACTGCTGGGGATGCTAGTATAGATCTGATCGGATCAGATATTGATCCTTTCAGATACTATACCACTAAGGGAGGTGTATGGTGCGTGCGTGTGTGTTAGCGGTACTGGCACTAACCTGACGCTGCCTGGGGTGATGCAGACCCTATCTGACCCTAAAAGTTAACCTATATCACCGCCGGGCGATTAGGGGGTTAAACCTTTATTAGGTAATAAACGGCGGGTGCCCTGAAACTATTATAAACAAACTAACTAACCAGCGTCACCCGTAACAGTTATACGGTGATCACTGGTGAAAGGGTTAACTAGGGGGCAATCAGGGGGTTAAAACCTTTACTAGGTAGTATATGGGGGTCCCTGACGCTATAAAAAGCTGACAGCGAACCTAAATACTTACCTCCCTAACTAGCGTCACCTGTGACACTAATACAGCGATCAGAAAAACGATTGCTTAGTGACACTGGCGACAGGGGGGTGATCACGGGGTTAAAACTTTATTAGGGGGGGTACCCGAGACCTAAAGGGGCCTAACACTAACTGCCCTCCCACTTATAACTGTCACAAAATGACACAAATGCAATAATCAGAAAAAAAAAATGCTATTGGTGTCACTGTGACAGGGGGTACAGGGGGGTGATATGTGTGCCTAGAGTGTTCTACTGTAAGTGTTGTGTTTGGTGCACTTACTTGGATGTCTTCTCTCCTCGGGAGCCGGAACGAAAAGGCTTCCCGAGGAGCGATGACATCACTTCCTCTGCCGCTGTTTACATTACAGCAGCAGAGGAAGCCTGTCATGAGCGATCGTGAGGGGGTGCCTATGAATCAGTGGCCTCCACCTCGGATCGCTCCTGACATGAATCCAACCGCCGCAGGCTCCGGGGGGGGTTCGATCCTGCGGGCAGGCAGGGGCGTACAGGTAAGCACTTATGGCTGCCCGTGCCATTGTGCCGACGTACACGGCGTGCGGCGGTCGGCAACTGGTTAATGTTTTAAATAAATCTTTAAACGATATTGCGCAATGAGGTCCTTTTCTTAATATCCACTTGCATGAGGTTCACCCACTTCAGGAACTGCCAGCACAAAGATATCTCCAAGGGTCTCCCCACACGCCTGTTTGACCATACTAGAGATAGTTGGTCTATATGGAAGGGTGAGTTTACATCCATGTGGGGGCACCTTGTCTGAGCACTAAGCAGCACGGATCTGTTACTTTTGAGCACGAGCACTGTTCATCACATCAATTGGGACTGTTACAACAATATTATAAAAAGTTATGAGTCTGTTTATTAATCTTTTATCACATGGCTTTCTTCTTGCCACTCTTCCATAAAGGCCAGATTTGAGGAGTGCACGAGTAATACCTGTAGTTGTCCTGTGGACAGATTCTCCCACCTGAGCTGTGGCTCTCTGCAGCTCCTCCAGAGTTACCATGGGCCTCTTGGCTGCTTCTCTGATTAATGCTCTCCTTGCCTGGCCTGTCATTTTAGGACGGTCATGTCTTGGTAGGTTTGCAGTTGTGCCATGCTCTTTCCATTGTTGGATGACGGACTGAACAGTGCTCCGTGAGATGTTCAAAGCTTGGGATATTTTTTATAACCTAATACTGCTTTAAACTTCTCCGCAACTTTATCCCTGACCTGTCTGGTGTGTTCCTTGGCCTTCATGATGCTGTTTGTTCACTAAGGTTCTCTAACAAACCTCTGAGGGCTTCATATAACAGCTGTATTTATACTGAGACTAAATTATACACAGGTGGATTCTATTTACTAATTAGGTGACTTCTAAAAGCGATTGGTTCCACTAGATTTTAGTTAGGGGTATCAGAGTAAAAGGGGCTTAATACAAAAGCACAAATCCCAATAACATACATTTAAGTTTTTGGCTGTATCATAACGAAGCAAATCATTACAGTAGAAATCCGGTTAAATCATAATCTAATCAAATAACAGTTTACACAAAAAGAGAGAACGTTAAGGGTAACTCAAATTACCTTGCAATTATACCATATTATCAGTGATGAGTCATACTGATATCAATGTCAAAGAAGTTACAGAGAACATATTTATATACTAAATACACAAGAGTAATGATTTTTAATAGTAAATTCCACACTGCCTTTCGTTTTTTTCACTTTAGTTGCATTTAGAGAAAAAAAAGAATTCTGTGGGTCTAGTTTAGATACTCTGAAAGTGTCTATACAAATGTAAACGCACATAAAGGCAAATACATCTAAATGTAGGAGAACCTGATCTGGGAAGCATAACATTTTTTTATACAGTACTTTTCAGACAATTTTTCCTGCGTTTATATAACCTAAATGCAGGAGGCTGGTGTAAATGTAACCTTAAGTTTGTGATCTTCTATTAGCAAGCATGCAGATAGACTAGACTGGCGCTAACATTGCTACTTCTGTAACCAATCTTTTATTGTGTAAGATAAGTAAATGTAATTTTATTTATAGTTTTATGTATGTTATTATTCACCTGCAAAATGTTGAGAGGCTTAAACTAAATCTGAGTAATGCCTGGTACACACATGGCAAAATTTTTTTTCGTTTGACTCAGTGGGTTGAACGAAAAAACTGAAGAGCTCACAAGGAGCTTGCTATACTAACTATGCATTGGGGGTTATTTACGAAAGGCAAATCCACTTTGCACTGCAAGTGCACTTGGAAGTGCAGTCGCTCTAAATCTAAGGGGTAGATCTGAAATTAGTGGAAGCTCTGCTGATTTTATCATCCAATCATGTGCAAGCCCACAATCCAAGGTCCCTAATTCACATTCATATATTAGGGCCAATTTTTTTTTTTTGGACAGAAACCAATTAACCTACCTACAATTAATAAAGAAATAATTACACAACTTATATTGCTATAAACAGTCCATACACATGAGCGTTGTAAATCAAAACAATCCAAAATAGGCTGTGTTCAAAAAATTTATATATAAATTGTGTTCAGAGCAATAAATACATGTAAAACGTGATAGTCCAAATAATTGTGCAGGTGCTTCATCCACAATAACTTGACCCCTGTTACCACAACGTGCCCAAACAATAATATAATGGTGAATTAGTGACCACCACCAGCCACCTTCAAGTGAATTGGCCGCTCAACTTAGGGAATGACCGTATGGTCAAATAACGCGTTTTGTCATAAATAGCCGGTCTTCAGATTCTGTACACTACACCATATAATTCATGTCACCAGCATACCTTTCGATGGGACTATCCTTACCTCTCTGCTGGGTATATCTAGGTTCTTTCCTCACGCTTCCCGTTTACAGCCCTTTAGGTCCCCAGCCAGCATACTGCAGCATGGTCTTATTTTTACCAGGTGACTGATATTCCAGAAATGCCTGTTCCTTTTGTTAGATAAGCTGTAGGTAGCGATGAGGGACACTCAGCAACTTTTGAGTGTTTTGTTAGTTTTTGAACCTTAAAGCCCACTTTAGTCCTGTTGTGGTAACACTTGTATCCTGTGTTTCAGTATGCATGCAACACAGCCTCTTTTGGAGTTTTTTTTAATTTATATTTTTTCAACACTCGTGTGTGGACTGTTTATAGTAATAGAAGATGTGTAATTATTTCTTTATTTTTATGGTATATTACTGCAATGTGTATGAGCAATGTGTATGAGTACATAAGAGTTTGTGAATGAGCGTACCATTCACACATCTATTAATGTCCTAATTCTGCTACCACCATTGAAATCGAAGCTGCAAAAATAAACAAAAATTTTTAAATCAATTAATGTCTTGAACATAATATTAGAATTTCCTCATTTACAGATTATACTTATACAGTAAAATATTTGGCTTGTATCTTCTTGCTAAGCTACAGTATTTGGGAAATGTTACAGCATCTGTAGACAACACAGTGAGGGGGATTTAATAAAACTGATGCACTCAGAATCTGGTGCAGCTGTGCATAGTAACCAATCAGCTTCTAATTTCAGCTTGTTCAATTAAGCTTTGGCAATAAATACTTGAAGCTGATTGGTTTCCAAGTAGAGCTGCACCAGATTTTGCACTCTCCTATAAATCAATCCCAGTGTGTTTGCTTAACTTGTTTGGATAACCTTTGAAAAATCTGAACTACTTTTGTATATAGCTAAAATAGGTTGCTCCTGTCAAAACAAGACAGGATTACAAAATTTCAAAACAAATTTCAAAAGCCTGTCAAAACAAGACAGGCTTACAAAATTTGGTTAGCACGACTAAAGTCCACCTACAAGAACCTTTATTTAGTATTGAACATAATGGGTAAGGGTTAGAACCACTCTCTTCTTTATTGCTTTTTGTGTTCTGAACTCAATTACTTCTTGTCCCAACTCAACACAAAGAATATTATTTGGAATATAATACCATTTTTATTGTCATCTCTTTTACCATTGGAGATATTTCTCCTTAATTCCTGTCCTGGTAATCTGCCAGTGACTCTAAACTGTGTATATTAGATTTAAATAAGTGCCTGTGATCAGTGCAAAGACCACACGTGACAAATTAAATCGTGGCGCTATTACTCAACAAATCGATAACAGCATCTGAGTGATATTGACACTAAGTCACGTTTATTTTTTTGGTGTTTTGACTTATTGTTTAGACACATTTTTTTGGATGTGGATTCATCAATAGTATGTTTTCATCGTAGTACTATTGCACACATCTATCCAATTTTTGCACTATATATAGATGAACACCGGTCAAAAGGTGTTTGTTAGATTTAGTTTTTTACCTTAGAGGTGATATAGATTTGTTGAGTAATAGCGCCACGATTTAATTTGTCACGTGTGGTCTTTGCACTGATCACAGGCACTTATTTAAATCTAATATACACTGTTTGTTTACAATAAGTGGCAGCTATAGGTAGGAACTTTTAACCAGGTGAATAAGATCATCAGTGTTAACCTTCCTAAGCGCAGTGGGGGTTGACCTAGTATAGGAGGGATTTTTTTACCTAGGAAAAACCGCATATTTATAGTGACTCTAAACTGCCTGCACAACAATTTGGCTATAGTTCGGCCTTAAAGCCTAAGAGTCTGGACCTGGATTTGAACCCAAGACCTCTGCTGTGTCTGGCAGCGACTCTTCTTGCTGAGCCACCTGAGATGCTGGACAGCCTGTCTGATCCATAAGACAATCCTGGCTTGAGCCTTATTTCTGCTGAACCTAGAACTCCCTGCCATAAACTTCTTATTTAAACCATGACTTTGCATTTGCTGTTTGCCAAATTTTTGTGTCCTCTCCAGCCAATATCTCCCTCTTGTCACTTCTGCTGCCATCCATATCTTCTCTACCATTACCGACTTTGGTTGATTCCATGACTACGCTTCCGTTCATCCCAAACTGAAGCTATTTGTTAATGACCTTGGCTTGATCCTCGACTACGCCTCCGCCTGACTCTAATGGGGCGTACACACGGTCGGACTTTTCAGCTACAAAAGTCCGACAGCCTGTCCGACAGACTTTCGACGGACTTTCGACGGACTTGCGGCGGACTTTCTAACGAACAGACTTGCCTACACACGATCACACAAAAGTCCGTCGAATTCTTACGTGATGACGTACACCGGACTAAAATAAGGAAGTTGATAGCCAGTAGCCAATAGCTGCCCTAGCGTGGGTTTTTGTCCGTCAGACTAGCATACAGACGAGCGGATTTTTCGACTGGACTCGAGTCCGTCGGAAAGATTTGAAGCATGTTTCAAATCTAAAGTCCGTCGGATTTGAGGCTGAAAAAGTCAGTTGAAAGTCCGGAGAAGCCCACACACGATCGGATTACCAGCCAGCTTTAGTCCGTCAGCGTCCGTTGGACTTTTGTAGACGAAAAGTCCGACCGTGTGTACGCGGCATAACACTCAACCACTTGTTACTAACCTTTGACATGTAACTGACCACGCTTTGCTTGTTCCCTCCCTGCAACTGGACCACAACCTGGCACTCATGGTGGGGTGATCCTGAGGACCACAATCTGGCACTAGCACACAGCAAAACCAATCTCTACCATCAGGGGCTATGGTGAATACCAGCTAGTGCTTACGCCCCGCACCTCAGGTGAGCCTGCGTCATCTGACAGGGTGATTTGTGCATGTATTTATCGAGGATACAAAATAAGGTAGTACTGAGTGTTACCAGGAAGGCGGACTTTTTAGGCTAAGAAACAGTGGAGAAGATATAGCAGTATAAAAGATCCTGAATATGCAGCGATGGGATTATATTGAGTCTTCAGCATTGCTGATACTAAATCTTGGATCTAATTGGTGCATCCCGTGTTGGCTTTCCTCCCTCTAATGGCTGTTCCCATAATTAGTAACACTATCTACATGCCCCTGCTGAGATATTTAGCTATATCCAATATACTTTCTAACTGCTGATTGAACTTTCTCATCCTACCGTGATTTGCATGTTTTTGCATTTCAATTTAAGATAGAGAGACATATTTCCTTCTCTGTCTCATCTGTGAACCTTGGCCGTGTCCTGAGGAAGCCTAACGGCGAAACGCGTAGACATACAAGGGTTCACTGCAGAATAATTATAGATGCTTTATGTTACAACTGTCATTTTGTTTTTTAGATATTTGTATTTTTCAATAAATTTATATTTTTTTATACTGCGATATCTTCTCCACTGTTTCTTAGCCTAAAAAGTCTGCCTCCCTGGTAATACTCAGTACTACCTTATTTTGTATCCTCAATGTTTTATGGACGTGGCTTATCTCTGGTGCACTTTCCTCCCCTTGTTTTGGGTGCATGTATTTATCCTGCTGGTCGTTGGGAATCTCTCAACTGCTATAGCTAATGGCCTCTGAGCCTGACCCCAGAACGTGATACTAAGTTTAGATGTATTTGCTGAGGCAGTGGGAGCCATTGGCTCCTGCTGCTGTCAATTAAAGCCAGTGGTGAGGGAGTGTCAACAGATGCAGACTGCGAGGCTGGGAGCGAGCCCGTACAAGTGCCCCCCATAGAAAGCATCTTCTTGGAGGAGGGGAAGAGCCAGGAGTATCAGCAGGGGACCTGAGAAGAGGAGGTTCTGGGCCGCAATGGAACTGCACAGAGCAGGTATGTATAAACTGGTTTGTAAATGCTCTTAAAAAAAAAAAAAAAATAACAATCACTTTAACCTCCCTGGCGGTATGATTCTTTCGGATTTTAGGTGCTGAAAGCGGTATAATTATTTTGCATGGAAATTTGGCTTTCTATATTGTAGGTCTGTAAATCTTAACAATAACACACTTAAATCTGTCCAAACCAGAGTCTAGTAGATATCCCGGGTATAATAAAGTTTGAAACACAAAAACATAAATTATAATATAATAAATAAAAATAAATAATTAAAAAAAATAAAAATAAATAGTAATAAAATAAATTTCCCCACGATTCACTATCGCTCAATTCTGCAAGTGTTCTAATTTACTATCGCTGTTTTCTAGCTGGTCTAAAGCCACTTTTGACGTAAAGGGACACTTTTTGGTTGCTATGGACAATCTCCAGTTTCCAGGCAGAAAGAACAGTATATATAACATAAAACTGCATGCAGGGCATAGGACAAAGCACTGGGGACAAAAGGGATGTGAAAAATTTCATACAGTACTGTAATCTGTAAGATTACAGTACTGTATGTGTTATGATTTTTACTTTTTTTTTTAATTTGCCGCCAGGCTCCGCCCCCGTGCGTCGCGACGCTCGCAGGGAACGGAGCCTGGCACAGAGAGGCTTCGGAGGAGGACACAGCCCGCGGACACTGCGGGGGACATCGCAGGATCCTGGGGACAAGGTAAGTAAGGAGGCACCAGGATCCTGCGATGTAATCCCGAGTGTGGCTCGGGGTTACCGCTAATGGTGCTGAATTTTAACCCCGAGCCACACTCGGGAAAACCGCCAGGGAGGTTAAAGACTTGAGCCAGCCATATGGGCAGGCTGATAGAACCCAAGTCGAGCCATTGATCGACTTTGGTACATCCAGCCTGTCAGATTTGTTTTTACATTCTAATACTGCTGGCAGCTATGGCCTTTGCAGTAATCACTGTGTTCTGCTGGCGGGGAAGCCTCCCCAGGCCCCCCCACTGGCAGAACACAAGAGTGCGGCAGGAGGCATTCCCCCATCCACACTGACTGTGTTGATAAGTGAATCAAGCAAATTTTCTTTCCTTCCACCCATGGAGTATACGAGCATGTCATAAATTTAGAGGCATTTGCTCTAATTACTGTTTTTTGTTGACCAACAATGACCTGATTAGGGATTATGTATCCAACACTCCTGGGTGTGTTTATAAAAAGGCGCAATCTTTGCATAATATTCTTGTACATAGTGGTTTTAAATATTCTAGAACTCATGTGGGCTTCATGGTTTCTTGCACCAGGGCCCTGACGGTTCTAGTTAGCCTCTAAATCACAGGGATTCTCAGGTGCAGGCAATGTGTTAACTGGAGTGGTGTACGTACATAGGTCTGAATATGGTTAGATGACCATATAGATGACATTCGCATTTAAATTCTTAGGTCATCTGTAGCCAGACATTTTGTACTTGAATATAATTGGGGTGTGAATCTGTTGAAATGCTCGGTAGTTGAACAAGGGGCAAAAAAATAACATGTATTTAGAATTTTGATCAAAACGTTTTGCAACGGGAGAATATGAGGCTATGGGAGCTTAAGGCAACATGCCCTCCAGAAATAAATTTAGTTTCAGTTTTTGTAGAACATTTACTTTTGCATAATATGTTTAATAAAAATTATTGTCTGTCTCTTTTTTCACATTTGTGTTTTTTTTTTATTGCTGCTGTTTTTTCTTTTAGTCAAACTTGCTTAATCTTTTCATTCTATAATTATTTCTAGGAAACTGCCTTAAAAGGCTGGTATTACGTCTAGACAATATGTGATGTTAGATAAATATTTCATCCCACTACTTTCATGTAAAATGTCTTACACAACTATTCGATATAGTTTGCCTTTAACCTCCCTGGCGGTATGATTATTTCAGATTTTAGGTGCTGAAATTATTTTGCATGGAAATTTGGTGTTTTATATTGCAGGCCTTAAATCACTTAAATCTGTCCAAACAAGTCTAGTAGACATCCCGGGTGTGATAAAGTTTGAAACACAAAATCATAAATTATAATATAATAACTAACTATAAATAATTATAACAAATAATAATATAATAATAATAAAAATTATTTAATAATGTAATCAAATCAAAAACACTGAAATTTGCTCAGTTACAGAATTGTCACTGTCATTACTTTCAGTGTTTGATGACGAATTTCCCCACAAATCGCTATCACTCAATTCTGCAAGTTGGTTCTAATTTATTATCACTGTTTTCTAGCTGGTCTAAAACCACTTTTGACGTAAAGGGACACTTTTTGGTTGCTATGGACAATCTCCAGTTTCCAGGCAGAAAGAACAGTATTTATAATTTAAAAGTGCATGCAGGGCACTGGAAAAACCACTAGGGACAAAGGGGATGTGTAATTATTTTATACAATACTGTAATCTGTAAGATTACAGTGTACTGTATGTATTGTGTGTTTTTAATTTTTTGAGTTTGGCGCCGAGCTCAGCACTCGGCACTAGCGGGGAGACATCACAGGATCCTTGGGACAAGGTAAGTTACTTTGCCTGGATACTGCGATGCGATCCTGAGTCTGCTTTTAGTACTGAAATCTCACCCCGAACCAAACTCGGGAATACCGCCAGGGGGGTTAAGCAATGGGGTCATTAAATAACAGCTCTTCTGCACTGAGGTGCCTCGTTTAAATTATTGTCAGGACACAATCCAGATGTGGTTTGTATGTTCTCCCTGTGCTCGCGTGGGTTTCCAGGTTCTCTGGTTTCCTCCTGTACTCCTGTACTCAAGGAACATGCTAGTAGGTTAATCGGCTCCTTTTTTGATTGGTCCTAGTATGTATGTGTGCGTACACATGAGATAGGGACCTTAGATTGTAAGCTTCTTAAGGGGCAGGGGACCTATGTGCATGTACAGTATATAAAGCCCTTAATAAATTGTCCATGCTCTACATAAACCTGTAATAAGTATATATTTTAAAAATTCACTTCGTACGGAGGTACAATATTTCAGAGATTTCTCAAAATTCTCAGAATCTCTTAGATATATATTATGTACTGTAGATATATTTAAAGTCTTTGCAATTTTACATTGAGGAACATTATTCTGAAATGTAGAATATGTTTAGTCCTCTGTACTACTATGAGTGAAAAATGTGCTGTGAAAACAGTGATTGAGGGTCTGCTGCTTTATAATATAATACTATTATAGGTAGAGGGAAGAGCTATACTATTTTGAACTATTTATATTATTCTGAAATTGTTTGACATCTTATAAATGCTGCTTTTCACAGATTGGTGAACCTCTGCCCATCTTTACTTCTCAGACACTCTGACTCTAAGATGTTCAATCACGTTACTGACCTGTTGCCAAATAACTTAATTAGTTGCAAAATGTTCTTCCAGCTCTTCCTTGTTGGTACCATTTACTTTGCCAGTTTTTCCCTGCCCTGTTGCAACTTTTTTGAGATGTGTTGCTGCCATCAATTTCATTATTTAAACAGTTTAAACATTTGATATACATTCTAATTTCTATTGTGAATAAAATATGGGTTTATGAGATTTGCAAATCATCAGTTTTTATGTTTTTTTCTTTTTTTTATTCTTTTTTATTTTCAATTTCCAGAACAGTACAAAAAAATACGCCCGCGCAAGGGCTAAATTGGCAAATAACAGCTGCCAATATAGTGCAGGTTACAAAACATATTCAGCAGAAGGAAATAAAAACTTAGAAAAATGAAAGAGCTACCTCTACCCATGTTTGTGTGTGTCCCATAGAACCATGTAAATAAGTAGTCAAAATAAAAATGTTTCCCCTCGTCCAAAGCCTCTCTTAAACCCCCCCCCCCCCCCCACACACACACACACTGTACCAATATCAAGACACCAACAATAGTGATAGCTCAATCTAACGACCACCTACATATGAGTTCTAGAGTCGTCCTGAAGCTACTTGGACTAGACTTTATCAAACTTTTTTGAGGCAACCCCTATGGAAATAGGTATCTTTTTATATAGGTAGGGCTGTATTAACTAGTTATTGCAGAACGTGATTGTTGGAGAGGAAGGTTTTTTCCAAGTGAGGTTAATGGCTTTCCTGGCATAGAATAATAAAAGCCCCAGTAGAGTCCGTTCTGCCACTGTTGGAGCTAAATCTTCAACCAAGCCCAGCAAACATATCCATAGAGAGGGTGAGAATTTTGTGTATATTTTACACAGTGCCGCAACTTTTTTGGAATTGAGATTGTAGATGAAGAGGCATTTGAAATCTTGTATACTCACTGAAAACTGTATGATGTTGGCACCAGCAATGGGTTTGTGCATCCTAACTATACTTATAGTTTGCATACGCCATGAGAAGCTCTGTGAGAAGTATATGAAGTTGTTACAAGCAACAAATCTGTGCATTATAACTATCTGCAAACAAGCCTGCACTGACAGAATATTGTAGCATAATCTTCTACATACAAACTTTTCAGTATACATAGATTTGTAGCTTTGCAACTTCACTGGGAATTATAAGATGTTGTCATTAGCAGCAGGTCCATGCAATTTATTCTTACCTGAAAACAAGTTTCTCACTGTTAAAATTATTAGAGAGGTTTTGTGTACATCTGGACAAAACACCCAGAAAAATACAAACATGGCTTGTTGATGGCTTCCATCTTTATCATTGTTTATGGCGCACATACTGGTAGGTATCAGCACAATATGGCTGCTGTGTTCTTACAAATATTTGTTGTGTATATCTGTTGGATATTTTTACTTCCCAGTCAGAAGATACCATGGAACAGAATATGATAGTGGACTAAAAAGATCAAATGTCACAGATATTTAGACATGCTTCATCTTCAGAATTATTAGTGTTGATTCATATGCGCACATGCTCCTTGAGAGTCATCTGATTATACTTTTACGGTAGACCGGTGAATTGAGGTCTTTAATAGGGTTTGTTACCATGGTTTTTAAATATGTATAACTATTTGGCTATTTATATTAATAAATATGCTTAGCTGTGAAGGCAGTTTTCTGGCTTCAGTTTTTGCTATTTATTTTTTTGATGTTTTTTATTGTTATTATATTTTTTTCATTATTGCAGTCTGAGTCTATTTAAACAGGTGTTGGGGATTTCTGGATTTTGCTATGTTTACTGTAGACTCCGAACCACTGTAAGCAATTAAAAAGGACCTGGAGTCATTATCAGTGCTGCTGTTGATATCAAGAGGGGACAGTGTACATAAATGCATTTCAACTGTGAATTTGGGTCCATGCGCACTGACTTAAAAATCGCTGCTGCTACGGTTTTGTGTTTTGCCTGAATAAGCAGCTCAATGTTATCATATGTGTCCATGCACATTAGGACAAGTACAGGCATATTTTAAGCTTAACATTTAGAGGCAGGAAAAAAAAACCTTTAGGTTTGAGTTTTCGATTGGAGTTTTCTGGCAGAAAAAACGCAAAACTCCTAAACTTGTCTAAACTGTGTAGAAAAAATGCTCTATATGAGCGTTTTTTTTTCTGCCAAGGCAACTGGCATTTTTCTAAGCCTACTGTGCATGAAGCCTTACATTGTTTGCTTACAGTTCGGCTTTAAGATATCATGTTAGTCTAAAGCCGGTCATAGATGGACTCTATCGACTTTTGTACAACCAGCCTTTTGGGAAATTTTCGCTTGATCAGTGCCACCAGCTATGGCCGGTGGTGCTGATGAGTGTATTCTGATGGTGGCTTTCCTGCTATCAAAATACAATAGCTCCATGGGAGGGCTTCCCCTATTCACCTTGAATGTGTGGATGAGGTAATGATCGATTGATTTTCTTTCATTCAACCCGCTGGTTGAATTAAAGAAAATTAATTGTGTATGGCCTGCCCCAGTAAGTTAAACTTTAAATGATCTGTATCTGAGCTGAATAAAAATGATCTTATATTGTCACATAAGTATCATGATCACATACATGCAAATGTCATTAAAGATTCCATTTAATTTTTCTCACCTTGTTTCCAGTATTTGTTGCCTCAGGGTCTTGATATATTCAAAGCTATCAAAGCAACAGATGTCATAGACGAGGATGTAAGCATGTGCACTTCTGAGCCCCCGACAGCATGAATCTGCCCACTCCTGCAAAATACAACATATGAGCACATCCTACTGTGCTTTTACCTAAATAGGCTACAATTAACATTTATTTCCACGTAGTTCCTCTGGCATTACACAGTGACTACACCTTTCACATATAGGTCTTGACCCCGCTGACTATAAATACAGTATGTGTGTGTATATATATATATATATATATATATATATATATATATATATACACACACACACACAAACGCAAAGTTTAAGGCACTTTAGGCATATGCCTGCAAACCCCTTGGTGTACTTGGGAGAACTGACAATGTTTAAGGCTGGGTTCACATATATGTGGGTCTGGTTTCGGTGCAGAGTCCGGTGCGGTTTTAATTTAGAGGTTCAGGTGCAAATTTGCCACTGAAATCAAACCTGAATCAGACTCAAAATGCACAGGACCATTTTTAAAAATTGCACCGCAACTGGCCCACATATATGTGAACCGGCTACATTGAAAGCCATTCTGGATCACATTATGCAAACCAGATGCAGTTCAAAATCCATCGGATTCGCATATACCTGTATGTGAAACAAGCCTTTTAGATTTTTCTGTTTATGCATGTGGGCTGTTCATAGATAAATTAAAAAAAAATTTTTTGCACTATTTTTGAAAGCATCCTCACTTTTTTTCGACTGCCTAAAACTTTTGCACTTTACTTTTCTCAGGTCATAATCACATAATGGATTCTTTGCGACAATACACAGTTCAGGCCCATTAAATAGGGACTTTTCTTGTTTTGTAATCAGATTAAATTACTGTGACAAAACTGTGATATGTTACATTATACTTTGCAGCATTAATGAAAAATCTGTATTGAGGTAAAGAATAGGCTGCCATTGGTAAAATCTCCTTTTGCAAGAAACATATTTACTCGTCCAATGGATTTAATACTTTTTTGGGTAACAAGTATGCATATCGGGAGTTCGGATTCCACTGTGACTTTCTGATCTCTTTGTTCCGGGTCAGTGAATTAGATACTAAATCCAGAGACAGATAGTTAGCATTTTTAATAGCAGATAAGTAATGGCATCCACTGTATTTCTCTTTAAAACACTGAAGGTGAGGAAACCTTTTAGTGATATAGATTGTAAATTAAAAAAAAAAACAAAAACATCCTGCATATGTTTTTTACTGAGTCTAGGAGCATATTTGCACTAAATATTCAAAACACATTCCTGCCTACTTAACAAGCTAATAGGTGGCAACAATCTAAAGATAACACCAGAAGTTGCATATTGTAAAGAAACATTACTTGCATATTGCCAGACAATAGCTGAAGATAAAACATGAAGATGGTGAATCCCCTGATAGGATGGTGTATCCACAAAGATGATGGATGTATTATCAACAATAATAACAGCAAAAATAATAACTACTGCTATAGAAACAAGTGTTCGCTGTGATAACGACTGCGGTCTGTCCATACACACAGCCACTCTCTGTAGTAGCCATGGCAAAGTTCCTCATGATAAATGCACTTGTCACAGAGGTTAGTGGCGTATTACACTGTAAAAACATCAGATGGTATAATTGAGTCTAACAAGACCTACAGAGAAGGCTGCAGAACATTTGCAGTCCGTATTTATCACTGTCCAGTTACAGTGATAAATGTACTTTTTACACTAGTAGTCTGGTGGCTTCTCACTTGAACGACTTGAAACTGCCAGCACAGTAACGACAATGACTGTGTCAGCTCTCTAGTGAAATCATGATTTTCTCCATTTTAAGCTGCTGTAGGAATAGGAGAAATTGTTTCTGTTTCGTTCTTTTCTTCACTTACTCCTCCTGTCACTATAACCTACGCACAGCTCCTTAACTGTGCTGTCGATGAGGGAAAGGGTCATCCCTTGTACCTGGGGGTTTGTAGCTTACACATCTCAGCGTGGGAAGTTGCTGAGGGATAGAGGGAATGGGGGAGGGTAACTTCAAAGAGTGTGAAGCGACATGCCTGTGGTGGGATTCCCCATGACTAAATTTGCAAACGTTATGTAACCAGTTAGATCACAGACAAGCCAGATGAAGGAAACATTGCAGTGGGTGGCAGAAAATGAGAATATAGTGTAGAAGGGAAACACAGCACAGGGAATTCTCATTATTACTTGAAGACAGATCTGTATCTGAACAGCTAGGGGAATCACAGCTATATGTTCATGCAAAACCTGACTCTCATACTTGTAAAATGTTTTATATGTATCAGTTTAAAATGTAGCCAACACACTATTCCCAATGCACACATTTCTGTGAAAGTGGCTGTATAAAAGTGGGTGCTGAAGCAACCAAGAGCTGGAACCGTGAACAATCAGAGCAAGAGATGTCACCAGCACACCATGGTTCTGCAAAATTGGGTCCAAAGCTTTATTCAGCAATCACATCGTTACAGCAAACATTTCAGAGCCATGCAGGACCCCTCCATCAGGCATGTGACGGTTCTGGCAGTTTTAAAATGTAGGTCCATAGGTTTGTGAATCTCATCTGAGCTCAGTTCTTTAAGCCAGATTCGGTTTAACATGGGGTACCTTTGAAATAACTTTCTTTTTGGTTTCAGGGAACCCTTGCTAATATTTACCATATCTACAGCTCACTTTACATTGAAGTAATGATCCTTGTGAACAATGTATCTTACATTTATGGTCAAAGGCAGAATCCACCCCAAACAGATAGCTAAAATGGCCACGGTGACCATTATTTAGGGTTGGCTTTCCCCTTGAAGAACAAGGTTAGGACTCAGGGATTAGAATAGGGACCTCCTCCAAAGGTCAGCAGGCGGATCCCCAGAGGTCAATGGTCAAGAGGCGTGGCTGACCCATCCCCACCAAAGTGTTCCTCCTACCCAAACTAAGTCGGGGAATGAACAAGTTGGGTAATGAACAAGTCGGGGAAAGAAAACATGGTTGGGAAAAAAACTATTACCGTATATACTCGAGTATAAGCTGAGTTTTGCAGCCCATTTTTTAGGCTGAAAAACCCCCCTCGGCTTATACTCGAGTCAGGGCAGGGATACTGGACATAAGGCTGCTTGCCCTGGGTGCCGCTTTTAACTGTGGCTCTCCCTCCGGAGACCACTGTGTCTTGGAGCTCAGTGTGAAACTTTTGGCCACGCTGTGAAAAAAGTCCCGCCCTCTATCCCCCTCCCTTACACAGCGAGAGACTGCTAAGTCTCGGAGCTCAGTGTGAAACTTTCAGCCGCACTGTGACAAAAGTCCCGCCCTCTCTCCCCCCTCCCTTACACAGTGGGAGACCGCTGTGTCTCAGAGCTGACTGAAACTTTCGGCCGCGCTGTGACAAAAGTCCCGCCCTCCTCCTAGACCAGCTTGTGTACTAGACAGAACACTGCATCTATCACATGAGCTGGTCTAGGAGGAGGGCGGGACTTTTGTCACAGCGCGGCCAAAAGTTTCAGTCAGCTCTGAGACACAGCGGTCTCCTGCTGTGTAAGGGAGGGGGAAAGAGGGCGGGACTTTTGTCACAGCACGGCCGAAAGTTTCACACTGAGCTCTGAGATACAGCGGGAGATGCCTGCTGTGTAATCCAGGTACTGATTGGATGAATGGGCACACAGTCACTACTAGTGAGATTGCAATGATGGGCACAATGAGGCGGCAATGATGGGCATGAGACTACAATGATGGGCACAGTGCGGCTGCGGTGATGGGCACTGTAAGGCTGCAATTATAGGCATGGTGAGGCTGCGGTGATGGGCACAGTGAGGCTACAATGATGGGCACGGTAAGGCTGCAATTAAAGGCATGGTGAGGCTGTGGTGATGGGCAGAGTGAGGCTGCAATGATGGGCATAGTAAGGCTGCAATGATGGGCATGGTGAGGCTGTGGTGATGGGCACAGTGAGGCTACAATGATGGGCATGGTAAGGCTGCAATGACGGACATGGTAAGGCTGCAATGATGGGCATGGTGAGGCTGTGGTGATGGGCACAGTGAGGCTACAATGATGGGCACAGTAAGGTTGCAATGATGGGCATGGTGAGGCTGCGGTGATGGGCATGGTAAGGCTGCAATGATGGGCACATGATGCCGGCAGCCTCTGTCTTGTCCATCCCGCACCGCATCCTGAAAATTTACCAGTAGCTGCCGCATTTCCCACCCTAGGCTTATACTCGAGTCAATAAGTTTTCCCATTTTTTTTGGTAAAATTAGGTGCCTCGGCTTATATTCGGGTCCTCTTATACTTGAGTATATATGGTATTATGGCAAGTTTGTGATGAAATGAAAATATCTCTACGTGCCAATGACTTCACTAAAATGTTGTAAGGTAGAGGACACGTCATCAAATCCAATCTCATGTTCATATTGGCATCATCCCATAAATGAATATGGGTTTTTTTTAAAACAAATGTAGTGGGACTTTAACCACTTCAGCCCCAGAAGATTTGACTGCTCAATGACCAGGCCATTTTTAGCGATACGGCACTGTGTCGCTTTAACTGACAATTGCGTGGTCGTGTGACGTTGTACCCCAACAAATTTTTTTTCCCCACAAATAAAGCTTTCTTTTGGTGGTATTTTATCATTTCTGCGGTTTTTATTTTTTGCGCTATAAACAAAAAAAGAGCGACAATTTTGAAAAAAAAAAACACAATATTTTTTACTTTTTGCTAGAATAAATATCCCCAATTTTCTTTTAAAAAAAGCTAAATTTTTCCTCAGTTTAGGCCGATATGTATTCTTCCACATATTTTTGGTAATAAAAATCGCAACAAGCGTATATTGATTGGTTTGCGCAAAAGTTATAGCGTCTACAAAATAGGGGAAAGATTTATGGCATTTTTATTTATTTATTTTTTACTAATAATGGTGGTGATCAGCGATTTTTATCGTGGCTGCGACATTATGGCGGACAGATTGGATACTTTTGACACATTTTTAAATTTATATTTTTTATTTGCTATAAAAATGCACTGATTACTGTTTAAATGCAAAAGGGAGTTTGGGACTTTAAAATGAAGCGGTTGGAATGTGGAGGGTTTAGAAAATATACATTTAATAATCATAGTAGATATAGTACAGGGATTTCATACATATATACACATATATAATTAGTACAAAGAATGAAGCATATAGGTGGAAAAATAAATGCAATGGATATATAATCATGCTAGGTAGATGGTAGTTGGAGTAATATTGGTACAGGACAACAATGGCCTAGGGTGCCAACTGTGACATGCCCGGTAGCTGGAATTCTAGTCGCATAGTAAATGATAGTACTCATAATAGGTACCAGAGATGGTGTGCCCGGGACCTGGTATTAAAATAACGTAATACTGATATTGATAAAATAATAACATCATCAAAATGCAAGTAGTTAAGATTGAAGCATCAAGTGTAGCTCGACGCGTTTCGTGGATGGTTTTCTCCACTCATCAGGAGCTGATGCAATGCGATCCTGTAAAATATATACATATATTAAACCTCGTATCTTAATAGAATATAATGAAGATTGTGTAGGGAGCAGATAAATAAATTTAAGGGGGTGGCTGGTGCAGATCTAAATAAGTGTAGGTAATTAACAGGGGAGTGTTGAGAATAGAGTGTGACTAATGTACAAAACGGGGTGTGCAGTAAAACAAGGCAGGGGCATGACAGGGCAGATATGCTGCCTCAGCTCCCGTGCCGGGGTTTGTTGCCTCTGGCTAACTCCGTGCCTTCTGTCATGCGCTGCACTCAGTGCCAGGGTTGGTAAGTGTGTGTTTTTGGGCCAACTATTTTTGAACATTTTTTTCACCCCTCTCTATTAAGATACGAGGTTTATTATATGTATATATTTTACAGGATCGCATTGCATCAGCTCCTGATGAGTGGAGAAAACCATCCACGAAACGCTTCGAGCTACACTTGATGCTTCAATCTTAATTACTTGCATTTTGATGATGTTATCATTATTTTATCAATATCAGTATTACGTTATTTTAATACCAGGTCCCGGGCACAACATCTCTGGTAGCTATTATGAGTACTATCATTTACTATGCGACTAGAATTCCAGCTACTGGCATGTCACAGCTGGCACCCTAGGCCATTGTTGTCCTGTACCAATATTACTCCAACTACCATCTACCTAGCATGATTATATATCCATGGCATGTATTTTTCCACCTATATGCTTCATTCTTTGTACTAATTATATATGTGTATATATGTATGAAATCCCTGTACTATATCTACTATGATTATTAAATTTATATTTTCTAAACCCTCCGCATTCCAACCGCTTCATTTTAAAGTCCCAAACTCCCTTTTGCATATACCTGATACCGGGATGGAGGCGACAAGTGCGCCTCATTTAAAGTCCCAAATTCCTCTCTTTATTCATATTGATTACTGTTTAAATGTCACTGGCAGGGAAGGGGTTAACAGTAGGGGGAGATCAAAGGGTTAACTGTGTTACCAAGGGAGTGATTCTAACTGTGGGAGGATGGGACTGCCTTGGTGAGGAGAGCGATTGTTGTTCATACTTAGTATGAACAACAGACCGCTCTCCTCACCCCTGACAGCACGTAGATCTGTCTGTTTACATTGACAGATCTCCGTTCTGTCTCTGTGTGGCGCGATCATGGGTGCCAGGTGGTCATTGTGACCGCCGGGCACGTGCATCGGCATCGCAGGCTCGCCCCCTAGTGGTCAAAAGGCGAGCCGACGTATAGCTACGACAGTTCGCCCAGGGGAGCCAACCTGTCGCAGTATAACTGCAGCGGCTGGTCGGGAAGGGGGTTAAATATACCAAATGAGAACAAAGTCAGGATAAAAATATACATTTTATTACACATAAAACATTGTCATAAACACAATAAAAACATAGTCATAAACACAATAAAAACATAGATCTGCATAAAGAAACTTTGCGATAAATACAAAAATATGTAAATCTGATGGATACATGTACTTGTAACTGGTCTACGCGTTACGTGGGATTCCCCGCTTGTTCAGGACCATACATATATTGCAAGTGTGTTATATAAAGAGTTTCTTACTCATTATCATAAATCATCAAAACAACAGAGGAGAGGAATATAGGATCTGCCTCAGATGTTTTGCCTACCGGCCCATAGGATATAGTCTGGACCTATTAAGGCAGAAGTAAACATAAATATCCAAAAGGGGGAAATAAATATCCGGTGTATAGCAATATACTCCGAACTATGTGAATCCCAATATCTATTTAAAGACAGAGTGGATAAATCCAAAATACCTAGAAAACCAGGCATCTCTGATGATCACATATGTTGGTATTGAGGTAGGTACATATCCACCTCTCCTCTGGCAACTTTGGGATTCACATCTTTCGGAGTATATTGCTATACACCAGATATTTATTTCCTCTTTTTGGATAATTATGTGTACTTCCGCCTTAATAAGTCCAGACTATATCCTATGGGCTGGTAGGCAAAACACCTGAGACAGACCCTGTATTCCTCTCCTCTGTTGTTTTGATGATTTATGATATTAAGAAACACTGTATATAACACACTTGCAATATATGTATGGTCCTGAAGAAGTGGGGAATCCCACGTAACGCGTATACCAGTTACAAGTACATGTATCTATCAGATTTACATATTTTTGTAGTTAGCGCAAAGTTTCTTTAAGAATATCTATGTTTTTAATATTGGGTTTATGACAATGTTTTATGTGTAATAAAATTTATATAGATTTTTATTTTGACTTTGTTCTCATTTGGCATATTTAAAGTCCCACTACTTTTGTTTTCAAAAATATCGACTTCACTAAAGTACCAGTCGACATGTCTATTGACTATGTCCAACTTAAACTGAATTGGATCAGGATCAACAACAAACTCACATTCAGAATACTTTGTTAATCCCCAAGGGGAAATTACTAAACAGAAAATCAAATGACCAACATGCAAATTACACCACTTGATCTAACATTACCCCAAAATCATTACAGCAATATAATATACAATCTACATAAAAACCTGGATTATAAGCCACATTAAATCCTCAGTAGCCCACAAACCAAATTTTGCTAAAATGTGGGACCCATGGATACACATCACTGGATTTGTAAAACTCTGGGTTGAGGAGGGGGTCAAACCCCTTCCCTCTGTTCCTACCCCACTGTCCCATCTATCTTTTTTTTTTTTCCTTCTCTACAACAGAGTTATATCACCCACAAATGCAGGTCTTTTGGTCTTCCTCCATTCACTAACTTCAAATAAGGGGGCAAGGATGAGGAAGAAACAAACTAACCTGTTCTGCACACCTACATATGATATTGTAATACTTATTATCAGGTAGCAATATGGGACCGCAACCATATTGTTGATGTTGCTGTTGAAAAGATGCTTTATTAATCCATACTTACATCTAAAATGTATAACGCTACTGGATTTGTGAATATGACACATGCAATTGAGCTCTATTGGCGAAGAAAAACCTTCAAACAGATTGAAATATAAAGTACATAGTACTTTAGGCCAATTCTCCCTAGGACACTTATTCAAATACTTCTCTACAAATAGAGGAAGGAATTATAGATAATGTATTATTTCACATGAAAGACCTGTAAGTGAATGCCTCACAAACTGGAGCTTAAAAGCAAAGTTACAGTCCTTGATGAACCCAAGCACAGTACTGTTTGGGCCTAACGGGTGTGATCAGTACAAGGCTTGCGATTTTAGTCAGCAAGTGAAATGCCTAGTTACTTCATTAGAGAAAATGGTATCAATACGAAGACCTTTAGTATAGTTAGCCACTAAATGTCCCTTTCCAGTTTTATTTTATATGTTCCCGGGCTTTTGAGATCTTTGTTGAACATTCTGCTGGGAGCTACACAGCATTTTCGCTAAAATTCTTTTCGTCAGGCTCTGCTTCTTCCATGCAAGCACGGATGAATCTACTGGTTATGCAAAGGCTTCAGAACAAAGATTACAATATTTAGGAATAAATATGTGGAAGAGGCAGAGTCCCCACTGTCCTAGCTCTAGTGGCCTGCATAATGAAGATACTGAAGTAGTGTTGAAAGGTAAGTGAAACCTGGAAGAGTAAGGCATTTAAGAACAATTGTACTAAAAGTACAGGTATTCTTTAAGGCAATCCTACCTTGGAAACATAAACAAATAACTTTCTCCAAAAGCAGAAATGGCTAGTTGTCATATTTTACATGGCAGGCCTCTCATTTTGGAGGGCATGGTTCAAATATGTTTTCAAAGCCTCCCCATTGCCCTTCTAGGGCCCTTGGCAAATTCTCCTCCATGAAACCAGTCCCTGGTGCAAAAAAGGTTGGGGACCGCAGATTTAAAGGGGTTGTAAACCCTCACATATACCCAGTGAAGTGAACAGCTTCAGATGAAACACAGAGTTTAAACAATCCTCCTACATAAAGTATCTCACAAAAGTGAGTACACCCCTCACATTTTAAAAAATATTTTATTTATCTTTTCACGGCCCAACACTGAAGAAATTACATTTTGCTACAATGTAAAGTAGTGAGTTAAATAGCTTGTATAACAGTGTAAATTAGCTGTCCCCTCAAAAAAACAACACACAGCCATTAATGTCTAAACCGCTGGCAACAAAAGTGAGTACACCTCTAAGTGAAAATGTCCAAATTGGGCCCAAAGTGTCAATATTTTGTGTGTCCACCATTATTTTCAAGCACTGCCTTAACCCTCTTGGGCATGGAGTTCACCAGAGCTTCACAGTTTGCCACTGGAGTCCTCTTCCACTCCTCGATGACGACATCACGGAGCTGGTGGATATTGGAGACCTTGCGCTCCTCCACCTTCCGTTTGAGGATGCCTCACAGATGTTCAATAGGGTTTAGGTATGGAGACATGCTTGGTCAGTCCATCACCTTTACCCTCAGCTTCTTTAGCAAGGCAGCGGTCGTCTTGGAGGTGTGTATGGGGTCACAAAAATGTGAGGGGTGTACTCACTTTTTTGAGCTACTGTAGGTGTTACTTGTTTATCTGCAACGCTCTCTTCCCTACACCCCTTCAAAATCGCATATGAGAGTTGATTGGAGGAAATGCACACATCCCCCTCCACACAGCAGAAGAACTGTGTTTTGAATAGACAAGCTCCTTGCTCATCTCCCTCCCCGATACAAATTTATCTCATGTGTCCGGAAAACTTCTCAGAAGTAAAATAAATAAATAAAGTGAGACATACTGATAACAGAAGGAAAAAAGCACCAGAGAAACAACACTTGGGCTTTGGAGAGAAATGAGTTAACACTACAGATACAGTTGTGCTCATAAGTTTACATACCCTGGCAGAATTTATGATTTCTTGACCATTTTTCAGAGAATATGAATGATAACACAAAAACTTTTCTTTCACTCATGGTTAGTGTTTAGCTGAAGCCATTTATTATCAATCAACTGTGTTTACTCTTTTTAAATCATAATCACAACAGAATCTACCCAGATGACCCTGATCAAAAGTTTACATACCCCAGTTCTTAATACCGTGTATTACCCCCTTTAAAATCAATGACAGCTTGAAGTCTTTTGTGGTATTTGTGGATGAAGCTCTATCTTCTCAGATGGTAAAGCTGCCCATTCCTCTTGGCAAAAAGCCTCCAGTTCCTGTAAATTCTTGGGCTGTCTTGCACGAACTGTATGTCTGAGTTCTCCCCAGTGTGGCTCAATGATATTGAGGTCAGGAGACTGAGATGGCCACTCCAGAACCTTCATGTTATTCTGCTGTAGCCAATGACAGGTCAACTTGGCCTTGTGTTTTGAATCATGTTGGAATGTCCAAGTACGTCCCATGCGTTGCTTCCTGGCTGATTAATGCAAATGTTCCTCCAGTATTTTTTGATAGCATACTGCATTCATCTTGCCATCAATTTTGACCAAATTTCCTGTGCCTTTGTAGCTCACACATGCCCAAAACTTCAGCGATCTACCTCCGTGTTTCACAGTAGGAATGGTGTACCTTTCATCATAGACCTTGTTGACACCTCTCCAAATGTAGTGTTTATGGTTGTGGCCAAAAAGCTAAATTTTGGTCTCATCACTCCAAATGACTTTGTGCCAGAAGGTTTGAGGCTTGTCTCTGTGCTGTTTGGCATATTGCAAGGGGGATACTTTGTGGCATTTGCGTAGTAATGGCTTTGTTCTGGCGACTCGACCATGCAGCCCATCTTTCTTCATGTACCTCCTTATTGTGCATCTTGAAACAGCCACACCTCATGTTTTCAGAGAGTCCTGTATTTCACCTGAAGTTATTTGTGTGTTTTTCTTTGCATCCCAAACAATTTTCCTGGCAGTTGTGGCTGAAATTTTAGTTGGTCTACCTGACTGTGGTTTGGTTTCAACAGAACCTCTCATTTTCCACTTCTTGATTAGAGTTTGAACACTGCTGATTGGCATTCTCAATTCCTTGTATATCTTTTTATATCCCTTTCCTGTTTTATACAGTTCAACTACCTTTTCCCGCAGATGCTTTGACAATTCTATTGCTTTCCCCATGACTCAGAATCTAGAAACGTTGGTGCAGCACTGGATGAAAGATGCAAGGGTCTGTTAGGAGTCCATAAACACATTGACCTTTTATACACACACACTAATTACAAGCAAACAGATCACAGGTGAGAATGGTTACCTTTAATAGCCATTCAAACCCCTTTGTGTCAACTTGTATGCATGTTATTAGGCTAAAATCACCAGGATATGATCAGGGTCATTTGGGTAGTTTCTGTTGTGATAATGATTTAAAAAGAGTAAACACAGTTGATTGATAATAAATGGCTTCAGCCAAACACTAACCATGAGTGAAAATAGGATTTTTAAAACAGCTTACCTGTAAAATCCTTTTCTTTGAAGTACATCACGGGTCACAGAGCCATAGTAGTTACTATGTGGGTTATAGGCCACCTTCAGGTGATGGACACTGGCACAACCCAAGACAAGAAGTCCACTCCCTATATAACCCCTCCCACTACTGGGAGTACCTCAATTTTGTAGCAAAGCAATACACGTGTATACCAAAAAGAAGAGAGGGACCTCTGTGTCCTGTGATGTACTTCAAAGAAAAGGATTTTACAGGTAAGCTGAGCCATAGTAGTTACTATGTGGGATGTCCCATAGCAATGCAAACTGAAGGGAGAGAGACACAACAAAAGTAGGGCACTAAAAGACTAGAGGACTTATACTGCTGCCTGCAGTACACTGCGCCCAAAGGCAATATCCTCATGACCTTTTACATCTACTTGATAGAATCTGGTAAATGTATGGACTGAAGACCAAGTTGCCTTGCAGATTTGAGCCATGGAGGCTTGGTGATGCACTGCCTAGGAAGCACTAACAGCCCTGGTGGAGGGAGTGCACTTTAATATGAAAAGGTGGAATTTTCATCTTTAAACCATAAGCTTGAACAATCACTTGACAAATCCATTTAGAAATAGTAGATTTTGATGCTGCCTGTCCTCTCTTAGGACTTTCTGGCAACACAAACAAAAAATCTGTTTTACGAATCTGAGCAGTTGCCTTCAAGTAGACCTTGACTGTTCTCACCAAATCAAGAGAATGTAGTGACCTTTCTTCCGCAGAACGAGCTTCTGGAAAAAATGAAGGCAGAACAAAATCCTGGTTTAAATGAAAACCTGACTTTACCTTCAATAGGAAATTAGGATGAGGACTTAATACAACCTTATCCTTATGAATAATCAAATATGGCTCTTTACAAGAAAGAGCAGCCAACTCTGATACTCTTCTTGCAGAAAATATGGCAACCGGAAAGACTAATTTCTTTGTCAAAAGGACCAAGGGAATATATCGTATCGGCTCAAAAGGCTGTTTCTGAAATGCAGACAGGACTAAATATAAGTCCCAAGGGTTCAGGGGTGACCTAACCGGAGGATTAATCCGTGTTACCCCCTGAATAAAGCTATGAACCAGAGAGTGCAAAGCAAGTGGTCGTTTAAAAAATACTGATAAGGCCGACACCCGGCCTTTAATAGTACTCAAGGCCAGCTTCATTTCTAATCCCATCTGTAGAAATACAAGGATCCTACCTATGACATACTTCCTGGGGTGCCAACCTCTGGATTCACACCAGGAGACATATGCCTTCCAGACTCTATAATATATGACTCTGGAGGCCGGCTTCCTAGCATTAACCAAAGTAGGAACTACTGAACCTGACAGCCCATGGTCTTTCAGAATGTGGGCCTCAATAGCCAAACCGTTAAATTTAACATGTGTAAGGTAGGATGGAATACCGGACGTTGCGAGAGAAGGTCTGGCCGTGGTGGTAGGGTCCATGGGTCCCCTACCGCCATCTTTACGATCTCTGGATACCAAGATCTCCTGGGCCACAAGAATCACCTCCTTCCCTTCCTGCATGATCCTGCGAAGAAGGCGCAGAAGCAACAGAACAGGAGGGAATGCATAGATCAGTGAAAACTGATCCCACGGAAAAATCAAGGCATCTGTTCTGCATGCCAGCGGATCCTTTGTCCTTGACACAAAGTTGTTGATCTTTTTGTTGAACCTGGACGCAAACAGATCCATGTCCGGAATTCCCTATCTTTGACATATTGATGGAAAGATATCAGGGTGAAGAGACCATTCTCCCGGGAACAACTGTTGGCGACTCAAGTAGTCTGCCTGCCCATTCTCTATTCCTGGAATGAAGACTGCCGATAGGCAAGGAATGTTGTCTTCTAACCAAGATAGGATATGATTCACCTCTCTCTGGGCCGCACGACTTCTCGTGCCCCCTTAGTGATTGATATAGGGGATAAACACAGTGGGGTTGATTTACTAAAGGGAAAAAGATTGTGCACTTTGCAAAGTGCAGTTGCCCTCTTCAAGAGCAGTTGCTCCAGAGCTTGGTAAATGAGCAGAAGCTCTGCTGACTTCTATCATCCAACCATGTGCAAGCATAAATGCAGTTTTTTTAATTTTCCTTGCACGGGATTGGGTACTCTTTGCAAAGTGAAGCCTTACCTCATTTACTAAGCTCTGGAGCAATTGCACTTGCAGAGGGCAACTGCACTCTGCAAAGTGCACAGTTTTTTTGCCTTTAGTAAATCAACCCCATTGGGAAGTCTAGAGCTTGGACCTTCTTGTTCCAAATTGACAGGATACTGTTTTGCAGCAGTCTCGAATGAAACTGAGCATAAGGAACAGCCTCAAATGAAGCCACCATCTTTCCCAACAATCTCATGCAAAGTCGAATAGAAGGATTCTTCTTTGCTTTGATCACCTGAATCAGTTCCCTTATGGAACTGATCTTTGCCTGGGGCAAAAACACCCTCTTCCGAGCTGTATCTATGATCAGACCCAAGTACTCCAATCTCCTTGATGGTTTTAAGGAGGATTTCTCTAGGTTGAGAATCCAACCTAGGTATTCCAGGTAGCTGACTGTGGTTACCAAACTTTGGTTTAAGCGGTCTACCGACTGATCAAGAGTAGATCGTCTAAGTATGCTAGAATCGTTATACCCTGAGTCCTTAATCTGGCTAAAGGGAGAGCCAAGACCTTTGTAAACACTCGAGGTGCAGTAGCTAGACTGAAAGGCAGAGCTACAAACTGAAAATGAAGATTTTCTATCTTGAAGCGTAGATATTTCTGGTGAGCGGGAAAAATAGGTACATGGAGGTAAGCATACTTGATGTCGATTGACGTTAGCAGTTCTCCACCTTGTAGAATGGAGACCACTGATCGGATTGACTCTATGCGAAAGGAGCGGATATTCAAAAACTGGTTTAGATCTTTGAGATCAAAAATGGGTCTGACATCCCTGTTTGGTTTTGGTACCGTGAAAAGGTTTCAATAAAACCCTAACCCTCGCTCTTCCATGGGGACCACCGATATCACCTTTGAGACAAGAGATGGTCCAAAGCCAGAAAGAGAAACTTCTTTTTTTCTGGATCTCTGGGAACGTTTGATCTAAGAAAACGAGGAGACGGGAACTCCTGGAACTCTAGTTTGTATCCTAGAGATATTGAGGAAGCCACCCATTTGTCTCGACACTGTTCCTGCCAGACCCTTGAGAACTGCAGAAGCAGGGGCGCCCCCTTCATAAGGAGGTTTTAGTATTTTGTTTTGTGGGTTTGCTCCCCCAGGGCCTCTTTTGACCCTGGGGTTGACCCTGAAGTTTACCTCTTGAACTTGACGGTGGAGGCCGTCGTGACTGCCTGGAGGCTGATGCTCCTGGCACTGGAGAAGAAGCTTGTTTAAAAGAAAAACGCTTAAAACTTCTTCTTAACTGGTAAAAGGGAACTTTTTCCATTAGAAATCCTTTGGATGTATTTATCCAGATCGTCCCCAAACAACCGTTCACCATGAAATGGAAAACTAGCCAAGAGCTTTTTGCATGGCGCTTCGGCTGACCAATTTTTCAACCATAGAATTCTACGCACATGCACCAGCCCAAGCATAAGCCATGAGGCCTGGAGAATAGAATCTCTCTGATATCCCAGCCAAAATCTTGGGCCTGCTGCTCAGGAATAATCTTGAGCATCTGTTTAAACTGGTCTTTTAAGGACTGACATACCCCGATCGCTGCCAGCGCAGGCTGAACCACTGAACCTGCCAGAGAAATATTGTTTTTAAATAGGAATTCCAACTTCTTATCTGTTGTATCCTTCAGCATTTGAGCATTGTCTACCAGACAAGTCAAGTTTTTATTCACAGAGTATATAGCAGCGTCAATTGCTGGAATCCCCCATTTCTTATTAAACTCTTCTTCCATAGGATAAAGTGTTGAAAACCTTTTTGGAGGAAAAAACTGTTTATCTGGGTGCTCCCACTCAGAATACATAAGCTTTTTTTTTTTAGTAATGAATGGATAGGAAAAGCATGAATAGCTTGGTGAGGCTTTAGCAAACCCAAACAAGAAGTGGGCTCATCGACTAACTCCGCTACTGGCAGCAAAAATGTGGAGTGGACCAATTCAGTGAGAGATTGTACCAACAACCTTTCTTGTGAGCCCGATCCTTCCGTAGTAGACTCTTCAGAAGAGGAGTCCTCAGCCTCTTCCTGGTCCTGAGAGAAATTCGTCATCTCTCGCCCCCTGTTCCTCAGTTTGAGGGTCCTGGGTAATGGAAGGGGACCTGTTACGCTTAGTCCCACTCTGGGATGCGATTAACGCATCAATCTTTTGTTCCAAGCCTAAAATGGTTGTGGGAAAAAACCTCTTCAGTAATATATACAGGGGCTGCAGTGTTAAGAGCAGCTGCAACACCGGACGTCCCTGATGGCTCACTCTGTGCAGCCATATCACTCTCAGAGGAGGATGCCATCTTTTTTTAGATGGTTCTAGGATTCCTTGTGGCTATAGAAGTCTTTCTATAGCCCTTTTTCGAGTTGTTTTTACCCCCCCTTCCGACCATAGCCCGATGCACAAAGCAGAGGTACTACCAGAAGGAACGCATCCATTACTTGAGCAATAGTCCAGCCCTGCCACTGCTATTAATGCTCAGCCTAATGCAATAGTAAATGTGTCAAAAGGAATGCCTGTGTCACCAAACCTCTTTCATGTCCCTCTTTGCTCTTGTGTCCCTCCGTCAGCTTGCAGCAGCAATAATGGTGCTTTTAAAAACCACATTCCCACACTGTACATTGGAGGATGCCAACGCCGTGCTAAGCCCCGCCCCTCTTCATCGCCTTCGACCCACTCCTCTCTTTTTAAAAAAAAAAAAACGTTTTCCCGCGAGAGCGCGGGCCTCTGATCCTACAGGATCGTTCTTTGAGGGGAAAATGGCGAGGAGAGAACCTGGAAGCCGCCGATTAGAGCGGCGTGCTGATCGTTTTTTTTTTTTTCTCTCCTGACGCTCTTCCTCGTGACAAGGGTGAGAATACAGCCCAGGTGGGGTGTGTCTGGTGAAGAAGAAAACCCCCCCAGACTTACCGGAGGTCTGCTGCTAACTGGAGAAAAAAAAGAAGCCTGTTGTTCTAGACACAGCCCCCAGTGGTGACACTTAGGCATGACAACATTTACTAATGAAAGGAGACATTTCATAAGAAAATTCAAAAATTTCTTAGAAAACTCCACTTACCTTTCCCGCCGCAGGGTTTTCTGTGGTAAAAACCAACAGACCCAATCTTCACCCTTCACGGTGGGTTCCATTAACAAACCTTCAGGAGCCGGGGACCCTCGGGGAACCCACAATCCTGGACCTGTAATAGCATCCCGCCAGTAAAACTTTATGGCCTTAATACCAAAAGTACTGGATCCCGGGATCCAGCTCTCTAAAAAGCAAAGCGTTTACAGGCAAAACCTCGTTTCTTCAGACACGAGGCCCAGGTACCATTCAATTCGGCCTAAAAAACACTATGAATGGATCCCGCTGCATAGCTAGCCCCAGCAAGGATTGCTCCAGTGGAGCTCAGCACAGCACATCTTCACTTGTGACCAACACCTTAGACACTGGCGAAAAAACTGAGGTACTCCCAGTAGTGGGAAGGGTTATATAGGGAATTGACTTCTTGTCTTAGGGTGTGCCAGTTTCCATCACCTGAAGGTGGCCTACAACCCACATAGTAATTACTATGGCTCTGTGTCCCATGATATACGATAAGAAAGAAATGTTTTTGTGTTATCATTCATATTCTCTGAAAAATGGCCAAGAAATCATAAATTCTGCCAGGGTATGTAAACTTATGAGCACAACTGTATATATGCTTTGTTCAGATTCCATGACTGAGGTTTACAACCACTTTAAAGTTTAACCTGCCTACTGAGCACTTTTTCACCCTTCCTGCCCAGGCTTCAGATTTCAGTGCTGTCGCACTTTGAATGACTATTGCGTGGTCATGCAACGCTGTACCCAAACAAAATGTTTATCATTTTTTTCACACAGACAAAGCTTTCCTTTGGTGGTATTTAATCAGTTTTTTTTGTTTTTTTTTGCTAAATAAACAAAGACTGAAAATTTTGAAAACATTTTTTTTTTCTAAGTTTGTTATAAACTTTTGCAAACAGTTAATTTTTCTCCTTCACTGATGCGCGCTGATGAGGCTGCACTGATAGGCTGCACCGATGACAAAATAGTAAAGGTCTTGCGAGCTACCAAATCAAAGTTCCCCTATCTTATAATAGTATGATGACAGCTGCTAGCACTAATCATGTCACATACCAACGTGTGAGATTCAAAACTAAATAGATAAATCATGTGCTGCGCTATCCCCTTAATGATCTGCTGAACCTGCAGCAAAACCCTAAAAAGCAAAATTGTTAACTAAAGTGATGTGCCTATAAAATCAAACCCAAGGATAATATATATATATATATATATATATATATATATATATATATATATATATATATATAAAATATATATATATAAGCGACTAATGTCATCATACAGCTTACAACATCATATAGCGTGAATATACACACATATCATAAAATATAAATATTGATACAAAAGTGATCCATAAAGTAATCAAGTGCATATAAGTCCGTGATACTCTGACCACCCAGGGTCAGTTTTCAGCGTCCTTAATACAGAGATAATAAACGTGACTTGATAGGTGACTGTGAATATAGCGATCTGCAGCAGTAATTACACTCAGGTGCTCCCTACCCCAAGGTAATGGCCGCTCACCTCAGAGCGTGTGACCTCGCAATTAAGTTTGGTCAGTACACGCTTTTGAATCATCAAAATGGATTCCAGGTCAGGTTGCAAGGTCCAAACACTGATCAAAGATGTAGCATTCTCATATATAAATATCAAAAAGAAACTTCCATAGTGTGACACAGTTTTAAAAGATTTTATTTAATGCAAACAAAGCCCTATTTTAGGGTACTCACATGGGTCTAGTGCGTTAGTGCACCACTCTATAGCTTGCCTTAATAGCACCCAAGCCATGGATGAGATCGTGTGCTCCTACTCCGTAAGACAGACCAGCTGCCTCCTGCGCCATCCAGTCCCCTCCCCTACGCTCGTCGATACAAGGGAAGTATCGTATCTTCATTAGGGGTGAGGGGTGTACTCACTTTTGGGAGATACTGTATATATATATATATATATATATATATATATATATATACATACACAATTTTTTTTTATGCTGGCATACACTTTAAAAAGCAGAAGGCTAAGCATTTTAATAGTACATATGTCTAGGTATACTCCAGATGACACACTATAAATGTTGCTTAACTGAAGAAAATGCACTGCTGTTTCAGCTCACAGACAACTTCAACAAATGTCCTCCAACTACAATCTTTTGGAATGTTTACACATCTGCAATGTTTTCCCCAGAATATCTTCATTAATATGTATGATAAAGATTGAATATGAAGCCTTGAAGTATTAGAATGCTGTCTGAGTAAAGGTACAAAGGAAGGGGTAATCAAACCATTGATGAAACAGGCGGTTTGGCAAATGACATAGAAGCAAGAACAAGTAATTGTATATAGTAACAGAGATGACAGACTGGGACGCCTCATTCAACCAGCTAGAAAATATATTAGAAATGAATAAATCTTTCTTGCTAGGAAATTATTTGAATTGGTTTTATAGCAAAAACAAGGCCTGTTTAGATGCAATCACCATACTATACTACTGAGAATAAACCAAGCTATGACAACACTAAAACTGATAGCTAAACATAAAATATCAGGGGATATAAGTGTATAATTTTATATTTAATTGAACATATTCCTGCTTTTTACACAAGATGATTTCTACCACCTGTGTGAAATGCCAGACATCAGTGCTGGGACAAGGCCATTTGGTGCCCAGGGCGAAGATGACAAACTGCCCCCCCCCCCCCCATTTTTAAGAGGCAGCGGAAGCCAATCAGCAGGCAGTGCTAGCATAGAATGCAACCCCCCCAGTGTAGTCCCGCATAGGTGGGGGGTAAGGGCAGGGTGGAGGGAGGGGTCGAGGGCTGCCAATCACAGATGGGCACACTGGGACTGAGCTGTCCTTACTGTTTGTGACACTGATGATCAGGAGGAAGGGAGTGGAATGGATGGGATGGGACAGGGGGTGGATATAAAGGCCAGTCTGTGGCTGAGGAATGCTGTGGGGGGGTGCTGGCTCTTTCTCGTGTTGGTGGTCGCTGGCTGCAGAAAGAGGTTGTGGCATGTTAGTAGCTGTATGTAAAAAAGGGGAAGCTGCGCTGAATAAATTGACCAGTGAGGCTACCAACTATTAAATTAAGCACTCACATAAAGTGTTGAATGTGAAAAGACATGTGAAACAACACAGTACAATACTTAAATTAGGCTGCTACAATAAATGTGCACAGAAGTGCCAGTGAAATAATCTAAAGAAACAATAATGTAATAAGGTGACAAAAATGAGTGCACATAAAATTATACACATAAACTGTCAACAAACCAAATGGCCGATGACATAAATAAACAATAAACCACAAAAGCAGTGAACAAATTCATGAAAGTGAGTCCATGTACAGTAATAGTGACCATATAAATCAGAATTTGACAAAAATTTAGTGAAACGATATAGTCCATGCAAATGGTTGTTGGCTGGTTAACGGTGACAATAAACACAGCACCAAAGGATACGTGAAGAAATAGAAATTGCCTCCACCACAGCAAACACTGCCGCTTACCAGATCACTATGGTCCCTAGTTACAGGGGACCACAGAGCGCAAATGGCTAATACCCCAGCCTGGGATCTTTAGGTAGACACTGGTCTTTAGCTTCAAATCCCTATGGTCCCTTATTACAGGGGACCACAGAACATGGATGGTTGATGCCCTAGCCCTGGATCTCCAAACGGACACCGGACTCTTAAAACTTAGGTAGATTAAAATTTGCATAAAACAAATCAAGCCGGCCGGCTCTCAATAGCTGCCTGTGAAGGGCAGCCCGTCTGATCTGGTAAGCGGCAGTGCTTGCTGTGGTGGAGGCAATTTCCAGCCAACAACCATTTGCATGGACTATATCATTTCACTCAATTTTTGTCAAATTCTGATTTATATGGTCACTATTACTGTACATGGACTCACTTTGATGAACTTGTTCACTGCTTTTGTGGTTTATTGTTTATTTATGTCATCAGCCATTTGGTTTTTTGACAGTTTATGTGTATAACTTTATGTGCACTAATTTTTGTCACCTATTTACATTATTGTTTCTTTAGATTATTTCACTGGCACTTCTGTGCACATTTATTGTAACAGCCTAATTTAAGTATTGTACTGTGTTATTTCTGTTCACATTCAACACTTTATGTGAGTGCTTAATTTAATAGTTGGTAGCCTCACAGGTCAATTTATTCAGCACAGCTTTCCCTTTTTTACATATTCTATTGATGTCATATACCATCCTGAGTTGCAGCTTGATATCTTTTTGCTATTAGCGCAGTTTTCCTTTTTTTTTCCATGGTGGTAGCTGTGCCTCTCCCTGCAGCTGGAGCCCCGGTGTCCCCCCCCCCCACTGATTGACAGCCCCAGAGAGAGGCAGCCCGGTCCAGACACCTCTTCTTTCCTACCTCCCTTTCAATCAGCTCCGCGGGACCTTCCTCTTCCAGTCCTCGCCACTGCATGTCAGATGCCTCCTCCAGGTGTGCGGGGACCGCTCCGCTGAGCACTCCAGTGGTGGGGGGGGTGACGGCCGGGGGGAGCATGATTTGTGTTTCTGGAGCAGCGGGAAACACTTTGCTCTGGCTGCTGGAATCCCCTCCCCTTCTCCTCCCCCTCTCCTTCCCCGGACAACACAGCGCTGGCCCCGCCTCCTGCATAAGACAAAGCCACGCTTCGTTCTCTCTCTCCACTGCCTGGCCGTGAAGCACACAGGCATTGTTTAACCACTCCTGGCCGAAGCTTAACGCCGCAGCGGCATTGTTGTCAGCAGAGGCGGCTCTTCACTTCACTACACCCCCCCACCCCCAATAAATTGTCCCGCCCTGGGCATCCACCCCTTCTGCCCCCCCTTGTACCAGCTCTGCCAGACATCATAAATAAACAGCGTAATTTTCATGTATTTTATGATAAAATGTAATATCAATACTATGAGTAATACTATTTAGTGTTTTTTTTTATGTAATGAGCTAAACTAGAATTCCATGCATCCTATGTTTAATAACCAGACTGCACACTTTAGAGGCTTAATTTTAGAATACTTTCATTACAGAGAGGACTATCAGTATATCTAAGTTATCAAACACAGCCATTGTTGTAGCAACTACAAGTTTAAAATACCACATTGTTGGGCACCAAGGGTTCAGTTTTTTGGTAGATAGTAGTTCAAGGAAACATCTCATCTTTTAGTTGCCCAAGTGGCAAGATATCTGAATATGAGTTAGCAGGACTACCCGCCTGCTGTAGGTTTTTTGAGAATGTCTGACATAACGTGATAGGCTTTTAATGTATATGCTGGCTGAACAGACTCCTCCAGTCACACAAACAAGATGGAGGAATCCCCCCTGCCAGGACATTGTATTTTGATAGCAGCATCTAACATAGTCAAAATGCACTGATCATTGGCTACAGCTTATGGGCTGAAGCTACCGATCGATGGAAAATTTTCCAAAATGTCATCAGATCTTCAACAGATTTCAGAATACAATGTCCTGGCAGAGGGGATTCCTCCGTCTTGTTTGTGTGGCTGGAGGAGTCTGTCCCTGCTAGACTGGCCAAATTTCAATCAGTGTGTGGCTGGCGTAAGGAAAAAAAAAAGAGAAGATGTCAAGGACTACACCTGGGGAAATCACACAACCGGACATCGCACTGAGTAAGTGAAAGCCATGCAGGTTTCTGTGCATTAGTGTCTATCTGTAAATGAAATATCAGTTTTGGACAGTCTGGACATTTTGTAAATATTATACATTCCATGTCTTTGTTACCTGCAATATTAACCCTTTTTCAGAATGTGTACAGCTCTCCTGGCCACAATGATCAGGTGTACACATTCAAGACTCACAGTTTTTAATCAGGCCAAACCACTTTTGCTTATGAGTTTTAATGTCAAAGCACGTATGATGATGATGCTGTGGCATGTTAATTCAAGTACAGCCTCACCAAATATCTGTAGTGCCCCTGCCCTAGGCTGGCTAAATTTAGTTTGTTGGTTCTGCTACACCCAGCTGAGCTGCAATTTATTTTCCATTTCTGGTCATGTCTTTCCCTAAACCTGGGAATTGATTGCTCCTGTCTGCCTCTGGAAGAATGTTCCAGAAATGGTATGGAAGGATCAATTCTTGGGCTATGAATATTTATTGGACCCTAGCCAATCCCTGGGAGGGATGTTTAGAAGGTGTGGTTGGGGAGAAGATAAATGTTCGGGAAGGTCTGATCAGGTCTCTATCTCTTTAAGTCTCTCCCCTTGGTAGGTAGCCTGTGTTACTGACGCGCTATTGCTGTTAGACCTCAGCATGTGCTTGGGTGAGAGTCTGGAGGAACCTGGGCTTAAACAAATATGCTGGTGGACACTAGCTTAGGAAACTGGGCTGAAGAAGGTCCCCTTTCACTGAATAGTGTTACTAAACCCAGGTAGGTCCATGCATTCACTATATCTGGTCTCCCACAGTACACAGAGCATGGAAATGCGATTATTTTAGTAAATATAAACTGCTAAATACCTTTTCTAATCAGCAGTATATATCAGTCTTGTGACTTCTATCAATATGTGGTAAAGCTTTGTAGAAAGAGTTTTCATACTTCACTGAGCTGTCCTATCAGGATCCAGGATCCCTTACCCTCTGTCTGGACCGTGCTGATTGGCCCTGTGCTGATCACATGCACTCTCCCTAGAAAAAAATAACTCTCTAGCAATACACACCAAACTGAGCATGTGCAGCCTGACTCCAATAACTCTGGAGTTAGTGGAAGAAGAGGAGGATCTGTGCATACAATGCAGAGGATAAACCCCTTAGGTTCCACAGAGAGTATAACAAGCATGCTTTATTTTACTGTTGTGGGTTTAGTAATGCCGCGTACACACGAGCGGACTTTTTGACCGGACTGGTCCGACGGACAATCCGATCGTGTGTGGGCTTCATCAGACCTTCAGCGGACTTTTCCAGTCGAAAATCTGACGGACTTTACATTTGAAACATGCTTCAAATCTTTCTGACGGACTTGAGTCTTATTGAAAAATCCGTTCGTCTGTATGCTAGTCCGACAGACCAAAAACAACGCAAGGGCAGCTATTGGCTATGAACTTCCTTATTCTAGTCTGGTCGTACGTCATCACGTTTGAATCGGACTTTGGTGGTTATCACTGCACACTGATCCGAGGTGTATTGTTAAACTCTACCAGAAAGTAACCTTAAATCATTCTTAAGGTTGAACTAAACACCCCCCACCCCCATCCTTTACAGCCAAGGAAGATGCCATCTTGGCTTCTTTTTGATCTGCAGTTGTCATGGTGCTGCACATGTGATCAGCTATGACACCAGTCATATGATGGCTGACATAAGGAAATGAAATGCCGTGTACACACGACCGGATTTTTCAACAGCAAAGGTCCGACAGAACGAATCCGTCGAGCAATTCGATCGTGTGTGGGCTTCATCGGACCTTTTCTGTCGAAAAATCTGACAGACTTTAGAAATAGAACATGTTTCAAATCTTTCCGACGGACTCGAGTCTTATTGAAAAATCCGTTCGTCTGTATGCTAGTCCGACGGACCAAAAACGACACAAGGGCAGCTATTGGCTTACTGGCTATGAACTTCCTTATTCTAGTCTGGTCGTACGTCATCACGTTCGAATCAGTCGGACTTTGGTGTGATCGTGTGTAGGCAAGTCCGTTTCGGTGGCACTCCCTCTGAACTCCGCTGAAAAGTCCTTCAGAGTTCAGTCCGTCGAAAAGTCTGCTCGTGTGTGCGCGGCATTACAATTACCTTTCAATGCTAGCCTTGAAAAATACCTGTTGGGGAAACAGACAAATTGGTGGGTTTATTTCTGCTTTAACTGCAGGACATGAATACACGTATTCCACAAAAAACACTTTACCATATCTAGAAAAAAAACACAGAGGCCACTTATAGACCACACTGCATACCTGCCTACATATATTGAGGCTGATTTACTTTAGTTATTCTATGTGAAAAGCAATTTCCTGTTCGTTTGGAATACCTCCTGCAGATGTTTTTCACATGATTGAATAAATTAAGTGACTATTCACACAATTTTATCAATGAAGATTTTTAAATACTTTTGTAAATCAGTCCAAATATCTCAGTGTAGCAGATCTAAAAAGTTGAAGCCTGAACGAAGCCTTACGTCTTTTAGCTCATTATGCTTATCGGATTTTCCGCAGACAAAACCTCAGACTTTTGTCCGAAGGCGTGTGCCTGGATTTTGTCTTGCATACAAACGGCAAGGAATTGTCGGCCAACAAACACAAACATAGTGACATACTACGTGTTTTTTCAGCTCTTTAGCGCCACCCTTTTGGCTCCTGCTAATTTCGTGTTAGTAGAAGTTTGGTGAGTGTTGATTCGCGCTTTTAATTTCACGCTTTTCATTTAGCGCTTTTAAGTTTGCACTTTTCATTTCGTGCCTTTCAGTTCGTTTCTGAACGGCCGTTCGTCAACCAGACATGTTGCGGAATCGGAGGAGATAACATGTTATTTATTATTGGCCTTGGAGTTATTGCTTTGACCCAAGTCCAGGAACAGGAGGATTTCTTGGACCAAAAATTGGTTGTTTTATTAATCGTGAACAATTATGTCATATGCCTTTGCTGCAGGAGCTCCAGGAGAATAATCTGGATGATTTTCGGAATTATCTCCGGATGACGGACCCCTGCTTTTACCAACTCTTGGCATTGTTGACCCCCTATATTAAGAAGCAGGACACATGCATGAGGCTTTTCTGTTATTTTTTGGTTGAATAATAATGATTTGATTTGTTATATTTTCTATATTTGTGGATGCATAGAATGCACTTTTTGGTTAAAGAGGAGCTCCACCTTAAAAAAAAAATATTAAAAGCCAGCAGCTACAAATACTGCAGCTGCTGACTTTTAATAAATAGACACTTACCTGTCCAGGGTGCCCGCGATGTCGGCAGCAGATGACGAGAAATCGCTCGGTTCTCGGCTGCCCCCACCACCATCCTCGGTCAGGGAATCAGGAAGTGAAGGGTTGCGGCTTCCATGCCCGGTTCCCTACTGCGCATGCGCGAGTCATGTTGCGCGTCTTCACTGGTCCCTGTTGTGTTGTGGGAACTGCGTATTTCCCAGAACACAACGGGGGGGGGGGGGGCAGCGGGCATCTGCGGCTAGCTATTCCCGGAAGTGGGTGCAGATACCCGTATTATACAGGTATCTGCACCCCCTCCCCCCTGAAAGGTGCCAATTGTGGCACCGGAGGGGGGGAATCCGATGAGCGGAAGTTCCACTTTAGGGTGGAACTCCGCTTTAAGTTCTATTGGCAGATAGCATGTCTAATTTTATTGGTTTTCTTTTTTTAATGCACAATAAAAAAAAATGTGGAGAATAATACTTGGCTATGTGTTTTACTTCAAATTACAGTTTGGGAGTAGGCAGTTACATTTAAAAAAATACAATGTAAAATTAACAAGGGACACCAACATAGTTATATCTTTGATCTTAAAAACTACAGGATAATGGTGTTGGGGTAACTTGCACCAAAAAAAACAAAAAAAAAAAACGACAAGCATAATAATATTATTCTTGATATCACTAGAAAAAAAAAGCCTTTGAAAATTCGTTTGCAATAACGCCACCAGTATCACCAGCAAACCAGCTTCAATATCCCATTAAAGAAGAAAAGAATGTGCGCTGCATTTCGAGATTTCGTAATTTACTGCGTCACAAATTTTAATTCTCCACTACGAACGCTAGTTTACAAGACCGACCACTTCTGGCACCTCCTTGCTTCCGAGCATGCGTGTTTGTACTTTGGACTTTTGTCCGACGCACTTGTGTACACACAAGCCGACAACAGACATTTGTCCGCGGAAAATTTATAAGCCTGCCATCCAACATTTGTTAGCGGAAAATCCGACAACAATTGTCCGATGGAGCAAACAAACGGTCGGATTTTCCGCCAACAGCCTGTCATCACACATTTCCCGTCGGAAAATCCGATCGTGTGTACGAGGCTTAAGCAGTATAGTTCATTGGGGCACTGTGCAGGGGGCATGTCTGACCTCTGGAGACCTAGACTATTGTGTTTACTGTGAGAATGAAGCGCATACAGTTTAGTAACAAGTAAAAAACACCTTGAGGCTTCAATCGAACTTTAAATAAAGACAGATACTATATTACATCTGGCCAGTCTCAAACAATACATGTTACAAGATTAAGAACTCAAAGAAGCTTATAGTCAGGTCCATAAATATTGGGATATCGACACAATTCTAATCTTTTTGGCTCTATACACCACCACAAATCAGGTGAACGGTGTAGGAATTACAACAGTTTGTATATGTGCCTCCCATTTTTTAAGGGACCAAAAGTAATGGGACAATTGGCTGCTCAGCTGTTCCATGGCCAGGTGTGTGTTATTCCCTCATTATCCCATTTACAAGGAGCAGATAAAAGGTCCAGCGTTCATTTCAAGTGTGCTATTTGCATTTGGAATCTGTTGCTGTCAACTCTCAATATTCGATCCAAAGAGCTGTCACTATCAGTGAAGCAAGCCATCATTAGGCTGAAAAAACAAAACAAACCCATCAGAGAGATAGCAACATCCTTAAAAAGAAAGAACGCACCGGTGAGCTCAGCAACACCAAAAGACCCGGAAGACCACGGAAAACAACTGTGGTGGATGACCGAAGAATTCTTTCCCTGGTGAAGAAAACACCCTTCACAACAGTTGGCCAGATCAAGAACACTCTCCAGGAGGTAGGTGTATGTGTGTCAAAGTCAACAATGAAGAGAAGACTTCACCAGAGTGAATACAGAGAGTTCACCACAAGATGTAAACCATTGGTGAGCCTCAAAAACAGGAAGGCCAGATTAGAGTTTGCCAAACAACATCTAAAAAAGCCTTCACAGTTCTGGAACAACATCCTATGGACAGATGAGACCAAGATCAACTTGTACCAGAGTGATGGGAAGAGAAGAGTATGGAGAAGGAAAGGAACTGCTCGTGATCCAAAGCATACCACCTCATCAGTGAAGCATGGTGGTGGTAGTGTCATGGCATGAGCATGTATGGCTGCCAATGGAACTGGTTCTCTTGTATTTATTGATGATGTGACTGCTGACAAAAGCAGCAGGATGAATTCTGAAGTGTTTCGGGCAATATTATCTGCTCATATTCAGCAAAATGCTTCAGAACTCATTGGACGGCGCTTCACAGTGCAGATGGACAATGACCCGAAGCATACTGCGAAAGCAACCAATGAGTTTTTTAAGGGAAAGAAGTGGAATGTTATGCAATGGCAAAGTCAATCACCTGACCTGAATCCGATTGAGCATGCATTTCATTTGCTGAAGACAAAACTGAAGGGAAAATGCCCCAAGAACAAGCAGGAACTGAAGACAGTTGCAGTAGAGGCCTGGCAGAGCATCACTAGGGATGAAACCCAGCGTCTGGTGATGTCTATGCGTTCCAGGACTTCAGACTGTAATTGACTGCAAAGGGTTTGCAACCAAGTATTAAAAAGTGAAAGTTTGATGGATGATTGTTAGCGTCTGGTGATGTCTATGCGTTCCAGGACTTCAGGCTGTAATTGACTGCAAAGGGTTTGCAACCAAGTATTAAAAAGTGAAAGTTTGATGGATGATTGTTAATCTGTCCCATTACTTTTGGTCCCGTAAAAAGTGGGAGGCACATATACAAACTGTTGTAATTCCTACACTGTTCACCTGATTTGGATGTAAATACCCTCAAATTAAAGCTGAAAGTCTGCAATTAAAGCACATCTTGTTAGTTTCATTTCAAATCCATTGTGGTGGTGTATAGAGCCAAAAAGATTAGAATTGTGTCGATGTCCCAACATTTATGGACCTGACTGTAGGTAAAAATTGGGTACATAGGTTTAACGATCAAGATCAGTTAATTAAAAAGTTCTATTCCAGTCCCTTTCTCCTTGATAACCTGCTTGTATGGCCATGCAGAGTCCTATAATGCCAAAGTTGTATACATTTTAAACACAATCTGCAACAACTGAGCCATGTAGGAGCTAAAAACAGAGATAACAAACATTCCCTGTGACTGGCGGACATTTTTTTTGTCTACAAACAAGGTATTAACATGCACAGCTTATTTATTCCCTGAAGGGTTAAAGTGTGTTACCCCAAAAATAAAGATGCAATATATGTATCTGTGTACTGTAATATATATATATATATATATATATATACACACACACACACACACACAGTATTTCACAAAAGCGAGTACACCCCTCACATTTTTGTAAATATTTTATTTTATCTTTTCATGTGAGTGTACAGCTTGTATAGTTTCAGTGTAAATTTGCTGTCCCCTCAGAATAACTCAATTCACAGTCATTAATGTCTAAACCGCTAGCAACAAAAGTGAGCACACCCCTAAGTGGAAATGTGCACCACCTTCCATTTGAGGATGCCCCACAGATGCTCAATAGGGTTTAGGTCTGGAGACATGCTTGGCCAGTCCATCACCTTTACCCACAGATTCTTTAGCAAGGCAGTGGTCAAATTGGAGGTGCGTTTGGGGTCATCATGTTGGAATACTGCCCTGCGGCCCAATCTCCGAAGAGAGGGGATCATGCTCTGCTTCAGTATGTCACAGTACATGTTGGCATTCACGGTTCCTTCAATGAACTGTAGCACCCCAGTGCTGGCAGTACTCATGCAGCCCCAGCCCATAACATTCCCACCACCATGCTTGACTGTAGGCAAGACACACTTGTCTTTGTACTCCTTACCTGGTTGTCGCCACACACGCTTGACACCATCTGAACAAAATAAGTTTATCTTGGTCTCATCAGACCACAGGACATGGTTGCAGTAATCCATGTCCGTAGTCTGCTTGTCTCCAGCAAACTGTTTGCGGGCTTTCTTGTGCATCATCTTTAGAAGAGGCTTCCTTCTGGGACGACAGCCATGCAGACTAATTTGATGCAGTGTGCGGCACATGGTCTGAGCACTGACAGGCTGACCCTCCACCCCTTCAACCTCTGCAGCAATGCTGGCAGCACTTATATGTCTATAAGACTAACGAGTCACATGACACTGGGGAGGTAAAATGATTAATTGGGCCCAATTTCACTTAGGGGTGTACTCACTTTTGTTGCCAGCGGTTTAGACATTAATGGCTGTGTGTTGAGTTATTCTGAGGGGACAGCAAATTTACACTGTTACACAAGGGGACCCCCAGATCCCGTCTCTCCCCTGTTTGAAATGGTAACGGGTACATTGTACCCGTACCATTTCACAAAAAAAGTGTGAAAATGGTAAAAAAAAAACAACACGCACCATGGGAGAAGTCCTTTATTAAAAAATAAAAAAATAAAACTGTCCCACGTAGTCCATTCACCTCCGCCAACGGACCGGGGACATCTCTATGGCTTTCCCGTAGCGTCAGAGGCGGGCAGACCGGGTGGCCCTGCCCCCCTCTGACGCTACGGGGGAAGCCATAGGGATGTCCCAGTGCGTCAGAGGGGGGCGGGGTCACCCGGCGATGACACCGTGTAGCCCTGCCCAGTTTTAAAAAAGCTGTCACCTGTGAGGATGCGTCATATGGCGTGTGCCTCCCATGGAGGCAGATCTTTTTTTTTTTTTTTGGTCCGTCGGAGGAGGTGAATGGACTACGTGGGACAGTTTTTTTCTTCTCCCCCAGTGTGTGTTGTTTTTTTTACCATTTTCACACTTTTTTTTGTGAAATGGTATGTGTACAGTGTACCTGTTACCATTTCAAACGGGGGGGGGCGGGATCTGGGGGTCCCCTTGTTAAAGGGGGCTTCCAGATTCCGATAAGCCCCCGCCCGCAGACCCCAACAATCACCGGGCAAGGGTTGTGGGGGTTAGGCCCTTCTCCCCATCAACATGGGGACAAGGTGCTTTGGGGGGCTACCCCAAAGCACCCTCCCAATGTTGAGGGCATGTGGCCTGGTACGGTTCAGGCCTGGTACTTTTCCTGCGGCCTGCCAGGTTGCGTGCTCGGATAAGAGTCCGGCATGGATTTTTGGGGGGACCCCACGCCATTTTTTTTTAATTTTGGAGCGGGGTTCTCCTTAAAATCCATACCAGACCTGAAGGGTCTGGTATGGATTTTGAGGGGGGACCCCACGCCATTTTTTAAAACATTTTTGGCACGGGGTTCCCCTTAATATCCATACCAGACCTGAAGGGCCTGGTATGGAATTTAGGGGAAACCCCACGCATTTTTTTTTTAAATTTTGGTTCGGGGTTCCCCTGTGGGGGAATCCCATGCCGTTTTTATCAATTTTATGTGTATCGCCGGAACGACATTTCATTATAGCCGCGAGTAGTTTTAAATTACTTTTTTTTCCTTTAGAAATGTCATTTTGCTGTCAGACTGTTCTAAACACGGGAAACATGTGCCACTTTACAGGCATACTATAGACACCCCCAAGGTACGAAATTTAAAGGAATATTACACTTTTATTGTTTCACTTTAAGCATTATTAAAATCACTGCTCCTGAAAAAACAGGCATTTTTGAAACTTTTTTTTGCATTGATACATGTCCCCTGGGGCAGGACCCAAGTCCCCAAACACTTTTTATGACAATAACTTGCATATTAACCTTTAAAATTAGCACTTTTGATTTCTCCCATAGACCTTTAAAGGGTGTTCCTCGGCTTTCAAATTTGCCGCGAAAACCCCGAATTGTTCGCTATTCGGTGAACGGGCGAACAGCCAATGTTCGAGTCGAACTCATGTTCAACCCGAACATAAAGCCCATCCCTACTGACAATTCTTCTGGGTTCATATTTAAATCCATGCTGCCTTAAGTTAGTTTGTGTTCCTGTAATCACTGCTGGAAGTTACAGGAATGCTGTAGCAACACACAGTGTGCCTGTATCTCCTGTGGTTTATTGTTTGGCTATACCTCCTCCTAGCTCATTTTAGTAAGAGGGCGATATGCTTCAGAAACACACCGTAGGGAAGTTCTCCATCAGTGAATCACATCACACATAATGTGCGTTTAGTGGGTGGGCAGTAGGCAGACAGTGGTCGGGATTACATCACAAAGTAGGCTGGCTGGTGAGCAGTTTGACATTAAACAGCTGGCGGGTGGGCGAGATTATGTGACATAGCAGGCAGCAGATGGGCTTACATCACACACACAGCAGGGAAGTAACTTCCCTGTCGCTATATTCCAGGGGTCTGCAAGCTTTCTAAACAAAGGGCCAGTTTACTGTCCTTCAAACTTTAGGGGAACCGCACTGAGGCCAGTAAACAATGCTCCTGGTATCAGTGGGAGGAGTAGTGCCCTATTGTTGGTATCAATGGGAGGAGTAGTGCCCCATCGTTGGTATCAATGGGAGGAATAATGTCCTATCATTGGTGTCAATGTGATGATTAGTGCTCCATTCTTGGTGTCAATGGAAGGAATAGTGTGCCATCATTGGTGTTAGTGGGAGGAATAGTGCCCCATTCATGGTGTCAGTGGAAGGAACTATGTCAGCAACAATGGGGGGAATAATGCCCCAAGAGCTGAATAAAAACAAGCAAAGTGCTGCATCTGGCCCCTGAGCCGCAGTTCGGAGACCACTGCTATATTCTATAACTGACTGAGATTTTGACAGTGAAGCTCCAGCTGGGAGCCATTGTCAAAACTGCAACTGGCTCTGAAGCACACACAAATGGGAAAGTTACTTCTCCATTTGTGAGTAGGTACAGCATGGTGCGTCAGCAGAAAACACTCAGAGTCCAGGTGCAGATCAGCAGGAATATATTGTAATTGAAGTTTGGCAATACACAACAAGCCCGATGGGTAGGCAACCCGACTGGGAGCACTCACAGTGATGTATCAGTAGCAGAAGGTCTCAGGTGTGCCGACAGTGTCTGTCTCGAGGAGTGGAATGCAGACTGGCCTGTCCATACCCAAGTGGGGAGGCTTCTAGGTAGGATGGCATGTCCCTGCACTTTCCTTACTCCTCTGGAACCTTTCCCTTGATGCTAAGCACTGTCCCTGACAGATCGGATACCTGTCCCTACCCTAGCTACATAGGAAATGCATGCGAAACACATGCCGAAAGTCACATGGGGCACCAGCATTCAATCGGATAGCTGCCCCCTGTGCCCTAGGAAACCACAGAGGAACTAGGTTACTTTTGACTTCTTCTCCCTCTGCAATGCTTCTGCGGTTGAGCACTACCTGCAGTGGAGAAAATAGACTGCAATCTGCCTACACTCTGTGTGTGTGATGCAAGCCCAAGTAAAAAAAAAATATTGTTTATGAAAATGTGTTTTGACCAATGTAATTATATTTGTTGTAATACCTTTAATGGATTGTATTTGCGAGTACTTTAACCTCCTTGGCGGTATTCCAGAGTTTGGCTCAGGGTTAAATTTCAGTACCATTACCGGTAACCCCGAGGCACACTCAGGATTGCATCGCAGGATCCAGGAAAAGGTTACTTGCCTTGTCCCCAAGATCCTGCGAAGTACTCCCGCTGTGTCCCGTGGCCGGATCCTACGCCAGATGCTCTGTGTTCTGGGTTCCGTTCCCTGAAAGCGCCGCGACGCATAGGGCGGAACCCGGCGGCAATTTCAAAAAGTATAAAACACAATACATACACAATACATTGTAATCTTATTAGATTACATTACTGTATCAAATCATTTGACCTCAGTTTGTCCCCAGTGCTTTGTCCTGTGCCCTGCCTGCCGTTTTACTGTTCTTTCTGACATTCTTTCTGCCTGGAAACTTGAGCATGTCCATGGCATCCAAAAAGCGTGCCTCTACATCAAAAGCGGTTTATGACCAGTTTGAAAACAGCAATATCAAATTAGAATCACTTGCAGAATTGAGAGATAGTGATTTGTGGGGAAATTCGTCATCAGACAAGGAAAGTGACGACAGCGATGATTCTGCGACTGAGTTCAGTGATGTGCGAACTTGGTGTTCTATTGACTGCGGTACGGATCACGCAGCGCCTCCAAAGATTCCCATTTACTGGAGCACCTAGTATGAAAGTGGACGTTGAAGATGACAACTCCTTGGCATACCTACAACTATTTCTGACAATGAGGTTATTGAAAAAATAGTTACGGAGACAAACCGGTACCAAGAGCAACAAGCTACTATGCATCAGAAGTTTTCAAGAAGTAGAAAGTGGGAACCAGTGACCAAAGATAACATTTGAAAATTTATTCGCCTAATAATACTTCAGGGAGTATGTAGAAGTGGTATTGGACAACTAACAAATTACTTGCCAGTCCATTCTTTGGCAAGGTCATGTCAGAGTACAGATTTTCTCTGATAATGAAATACTTACACTTCGAAAACAACGAAGAATTTGATGAAACTACTCATCCTGCACCAAAACTCAAGAAAATTTGGGAAGTATCTCAAATGATTTGAAAAAATGTCCAACAGAGCTATGTGCCAAAAAGAGACATTAGCATAGATGAAAGTCTAATGGCCTACAAGGGAGGGCTCAGTTGGATACAATACATGGCATCAAAGAGAGCACGATTTGGCATAAAATCCTTCATGCTATGCAAATCGTCAACTGGCTACATTTGGAATTCAGTCCTATACACTGGGAAAGGAACATAATTCAACCCAAAATACAGCAACTATGGAATGGCAACATCTTCCGTTCTTTCACTGATTGAGCCATTGCTAAATCAGGGCTATTGCATAGCAACCGACAACTTTTACACATCTCCTGAACTTTATGAGTTTCTTCTGCAGAACAAAACGGATGCCTATGGAACCGTTAGGGCTAACTGGCGCAACATGCCGCCAATGTTTGGCAATAAGAAGCTGACGACTGGAGAAATGGTTGCCTGGCAGAAAGGCAAAATGATGGCACTGCGATGGAGTGACAAGAAAGATGTGTACCTAATGAGTTTGTCCATAATGTTATGGTATGCATGAAAGGTGGGAAAGAAATCATGAAGCCACAAATAGTGACAGACTACAATAACACCATGGGAGGTGTTGACAGAGCCAACCAAGCAATGATATTCTATGCAGCAATGAGAAAACAGCAAAAAAGTACTACAAGATCTTCAGGCATCTTCTTGAGCAATGCTTGTGGAATGTCTACATTCTGCTAAAAAAAAAAAAAAAAAAAAGTGTGACAAGCCTGTGATTCATTCTGACTTTATTTGGAAAGTTGCCGAACTGATCTTTGTGAACCACCAAACACCAAAGGCTCTGAATAGAGCTGGACGTCGTGCTGCTGGCGTTGTCAACCCGGAACGCCTGACTGGTCGTCACTTCATGGACTACTTCCCACCAACTGAGAAAAAGTCAGCACCTACAAGGATGTGCGTGGTTTGTTGCTTGAAGAGAGATGACAGTGGAAAGAAAATCCGAAAAGAAACCAGGTTCCATTGTAGATTTTTCATACCCGGGATGTTTACTAAACTAATATGCAGTGACTAGTAATATTGCACCCTTGTTTGGACAAATGTCAGTGTTTTTGATTTGATTATATTATTGAAAAAAATCTATTGAATAAAGTGTATTATTATTATATTATTATTTGTTATTACACTGAGCAAAATTATAAACACAACACTTTTGCGTTTGCCTCTATTTATCATGAGCTGAACTTAAAGATCTACGACTTTTTTATGTACACAAAAGGCTTATTTCTCTCAAATATTGTTCACAAATCTGTCTAAATTTGTGTTAGATGAGCACTTGTTGAGAACTTCTCTTTTGCGGAGATAATCCATCCACCTCACCCACCTGGCATATCAAGATGCTGATTAGACAGCATGATTATTGCACAGTGTGCCTTAGGCTGGCCACAATAAAAGGCCACTCTAAAATGTGCAGTTTAATCACACAGCACAATGCCACAGATGTCGCAAGTTTTGAGGGAGCGTGCAATTGGCATGCTGACTGCAGGAATGTCTTGATATGCCACATCCGTGAGGTGGATGGATTATCTTGGCAAAGGAGAAGTGCTCACTAACACAAATTTAGACAGATTTGTGAACAATATTTGAGAGAAATAGGCCTTTTGTGTACATAGAAAAAGTCGTAGATCTTTAAGTTCAGCTCATGATAAACAGGGGCAAACACAAAAGTGTTGCATTTATAATTTTGCTCAGTGTATTTATAGTTATTTATCATATTATAATTTGTGATTTTGTGTTTCAAACATTATCATACCCGGGATGTCTACTAGACTCTTGTTTGGACAGATTTAAGTGAGTTATTCCTAAGAATTACAGGCCTACATATAAAACGCCAAATTTCCATGCAAAACAATTGTACCGTTTTTGCATTAAAAAATCAGACATAATCATACCCCCGGGGAGGTTAAAGATCAAAAGAAATCACCTTGGTTTGCAGTTAAAATGGTGGATAGAACTCTCACTGCTTTTGTTCTCAATAAAAGGTTTGCCTTTCTATGCCACTCTTAAAAAGATTTCCCCAAATAAACCTCTAAGGAACATTCTAATTCATAGGTCACAAGCACTTATTAGGAAAGATTGCAGAAGGCAATGCTCAGCATGGGGACTTTAGACAAATAGCAGGAACACATACAAGTAATATTAGCAAAAAGGTATGTAGTATCATATAGTCAGCATGAAACTTTAAAGTGTATTTCCAATTTTGCAACCGAATTGGGAAAACACCTACATTATATTTGTTACATTCTCTCATCTACATAGCATAACCTTAAAGAAAAATTAAAAGTTCTGCTTATATTTTACTTGCCCTTTTCTGAAAATTCCAAAACTGAAGTTTTCCTTTGCTATGCAGAGAGGGTTGGTGAGTTAATATTTACCACAACTATCTCTGTCTCTACTGTGCTGGCAGATCTCATTAAAACTAGATTTGGACACTATGGGGGAGATTTACTAAAACTGGCGCACACAGAATCTGGTGCAGCTGTGCATAGTAACAAATCAACTGCTAGATTTCATAGTCAAAGCTAACTTGAACAAGCTGAAGTTAAAAGCGGATTGGTTACTGTGCACAGCTTCTGTATGCACCAGTTTTAGTAACTCTCCCCCCATCTGTCCTAACAAAGCATTAGAGTTAAGGGTTAAAGTGATATTAAAGTCTGTTATTTTTAAACAAAAAAAAAAAAACATGTCATACCTGCTCTGTGCAGTGGTTTTGCACAGAGCAGCCCAGGTCCTCTTCTTGGGACCCTCGCTGGCGGTCCTGGCTCATCCCTCCTGCTACAACAGAAAGCAGCTTGCTATGGGGGCATTAAGACAGAGAGCCACTGCTTGGCCCCACCTCCTCTCTTTCCTCATTGGCTCACTGACATTGATCGACAGCAGCAGGAACCAATGGTGCCCGCTGCTCTCTCAGTCAATGAGGAGAGAGAGCCCCAGAGAGCCGAGGCTCTCATGCAACATCGCTGGATCGAGATGGTGTTCAGGTAATATTAGGGAGGCTGCTGCACACAGAAGGTTTTTATCTTAATGCATAAAATGCATTAAGATAAAAAGCCTTCTGCCTTTAGAACCACTTAAAAGCCCCATACACATGGGCAAAATGTTGGGAGACATTTACTGGTTAAAAAAAACCAGACATCATTCTGCCTATTCGGCCGGCTTTTGTCAGACGTGTATGCTGAAAAACCAGCAGCCGTATGCCTTCAGATCGCCGCTCTCAGCCAATGGCAGAGAGCACTGATCAGTGTTCTGGCAGGGGGGCCAGCGGGGGGAGATCACTGAACTAACCTCGCATGGTTAGTACAGCGGCTTCGAATGGAGCACGAAAAAAAACTGTAGTGTGTACCTGGCTTAAGGCTACTGAATTGTATGCTAATGAGGGGAAACGCATTCCTGTCCTTCTTTGTCAATGGGAAAAGACTGAGTTTTCTCTCATTTTAAATTGTTCAGAAATGTTTGCAGTCTGCCTGAGACTAGTTTTGAACAAAAACCTTAGAAAGATAAGAGATTTTTTTTTTTTTTTTTAGGTATGCTGTATGAATGGAAACACATGACAAACATATAGTGGGGTTTTCTCAAATTTGGCTGCAAAAGCAGAAATACATTTTAAGTTGGACAGATTTCAGGATTAGATGCAAGCCAGATTTACAGCTTTGTTCTTTTGCGAAATGTATTCTCTGTAGTTCTTTGTGTTATGGAAAATATATATCTCCTGAACTAAGAGTTTCTGAGTTATGCTCCAGCATTTTCAGCCAACATATTCCAGACTCACTTGTAGGGTGTTGACAGGGAAGGAAGATATGGGAGGAAAGTCCATGATCTGAAGTTCGTGGACATGGCCATTCATGACAACAGCTGGTAGGAAGACGCGTCGTGTATTGGTTGGAACAGAGGTCTCGCTGAACTCGTTGTACATGAACTGACGGACAATGGCACTTTTTCCCACTCCTTGGGCCCCAAGTACCGCAATCTTGAAGGTCGTCACCATGCCTCCCAGGGCCGGTGGTGGATGATTCCCTCACACGGTCCGTGGTGTTGGAAAGGTGGTCACACTGCGGCATATTCCGGAGGCTGCAGGCTCAGCCACTTTCAGGAAGCATCTCCCTGCAGAGCAGGAGGCTATATAAGTGATAAGAAAAGACATCACTGTAATCACACTGCATTCAATATTTCATGTTTCAGGCTACATCAATAACTAGTGAAATGGTAATTAGCACAGCAGACATTTCCCACTCCTGTCTGTGAACAGGGGTAGCAACAAAAAATTGTTTAAATGTATGTACAGTCAAAACCTTTTTGTTTTTTTAGTTTTGGATGGCATGGGGAAGGGTTAAATAGATAAGAGTATAGATCAGCCTTCCTCAACTAGGGTTTCTGTGCAACCTTAGGGTTCCTCCAAAGGTTGCCAGGGGTTCCTTAAACAACGAGCAGCTTCTGCTACTCAGATAAGTAACCACTGACACCAATGACATTTTTACCTATCTACAAGGCAGAACTCTTCCCAGTGACCTCAAATGAAAGCAGGAGTATTCTTCCCAATAACCATCAAACTAATGTACCATGAGATGTAGATTTAGAAATTATTAACAGGGGTTCCTTGAGATTGAAATGTCATTTCAAAAGGTTCGTCCATGTTAAGAAGGTTAAAAAAGGGCACTACACAAACACACACGCACACATTCCAATGTTGAATGTAGGGGTGTAAGGAGGTAGACATACCCGTGTCCCATAATTCATATATCTGAACTGTAATAAAAAACTGCCCTACTTCCCTTTTGCTTAAGGGGGAACAGAAGTGGTGTCACGTCACATTCGGCTACCCATCACATTTTGCTACCCGCTGGAGTGCACATGCGCGACGCGGCCATATGCGTTCCAACACTGTTGTAAGACCACTTTGCCACAGGGCCCCTCGCTACGCTTCGGGCACGGCCTCGCTTTGCTCGGCATAATTATAATCTAACTCTATGTCCACTTGGATGGTGGGGCTTGAACCTGGACTCAGGGGTGTGGCCAAAAAATTCTGTGTTGGAACGCATATGGCGGCATCGCGCATGCACAGTCCAGCAGGTAGCCAAATGTGATGGGTCGCCATATGTGATGCTACAGTGGCATACTCTATTTTCAATTCCCTAGTGGAAAAAAACGGCAGTAGGACACAGCCCCGCACACTAAGCCATCCTTGCAACACCCTCTCACACAAATGCTCACCCTCTGACAAAATCCCACCACTTACCTCCCCACACACATGGTGCCAACACTTCCTCTGCCCACTGCTGTACTGGACTTTGGCCACCAGGTGGGTTAAGTAGAGACAGCACAGCAGTGGCAGCTCCTCCAGTGGTGCCTCCCCATACACACATGCCGCACTGTGCACTAGTCCCGGGTTCAGCTTCCACTGCTAGGAACCAGGACCTTCACTGCAGTGCATCCCATGGATCGCCTCAATTCTCTCCCACAGACAGCAGTTGAGGACTCAGGCTCTGAGGAAATTGACAGCGAGCCTGTGAACTCTCATCCCCCATCCCCCACCTCAGCAGCACAGTGCTGCCATACCCACTTCACCACCCCTCTCCCCACAATGCCTCCCACCTACCTCGTCCCCCTGTTCTGCCACAGAGCTTCCATTCCCTCCTCATCACCCTCCTGCCAAAGCTGCTCTTCTTACTTAGAGCCCAGGACTTGTGCAGAGGTGAGCCAGAGAGACATAGAGCTAGGGTGGGCACTCACAGAAGTCGGGTTTGCGATGTATCAGCATCTGAAAAATAGGATTTTTTATAACACCTTACCTGTAAAATCCTTTTCTTGGAGTACATCACAGGATACAGAGCCTCAGTATTCACTGATGGGTTATATAGACACCACTAGGTGATGGACACTGGCACACCCTAGACAGGAAATTTAGCCCCTATATAAGCCCTCCCTTAACTGGGAGTACCTCAGTTTTGTAGCAAAGCAATACGTGTGTAATACATATCCCCAAAAAAAGAGGGGCTGGAGCTCTGTGTCCTATGATGTACTCCAAGAAAAGGATTTTACAGGTAAGCTGTTATAAAAAATCCTATTTTCTTTATCATATCACAGGACACAGAGCCTCAGTATTCACTGATGGGATGTCCCAGAGCAATGCCACCTGAGGGGAGGGGACACAAACAAAAGTAGGGAGCAATCAGACCTGAGGACCCTGTGCTGCAGCCTGCAGCACACTGCGCCCAAAGGCGATATCCTCATGCCTTTTCACATTGACCTAGAGCTGGGTGATTTTCTCAAAAAAAAAAAAAAAAAATCTGAGATTTAAAAAAAAAAAAAAACTTGAATCACGATTCGAATCGAGTTTTGTTTTTTGTTTTTGGACACCGCGCCGGTCCTGAGGAGCTGTGGGCAGGAGTTTTTAGGTGAGGCCGAAGCCACAAGACTCTACGCATATGCACCAGCCCAAGCGTAAGACGAGAGGTCTAAAGGATAGAATCTCTGATTGCATTGACTGCAAAACACAAGGCTGCTGGCAGCTCGGCTATTTCTTGGGCCTGCTGTTCAGGGAAAACCTTGAGCACCTGTTTCAAGTGATCTCTTAAGGATTGGCATACACAAATTGCTGCCACTGCAGGTTGAGCTACTGAACCTGCCAAGGCAAAAACGTTTTTCAACAGGAATTCCATCTTTTTATCAGTTGTATTCCTAAGCATTTGAGCGTTGTCAACCGGACAAGTCAAATTTTTGTTCACAGAGGAGATGCTGTAGCGGCGTCAATTGACAGAATACCCCACATCTTTGTGAACTTTTCCTCCATAGGATAAAGAGTTGAAAACTTTTTAGGAGGGAAAAAATGTTTAACTGGGTGATCCCACTCAGAATAAATAAGCAAGTGAACCAAAACTAGACGTGGGTTTTTCAATTGGCTCAGTTACGGGTAACTTAAATGTGGAGTGGACCCTTTCAGCAAGAGATTGCACCAGCAATTTCTCAGCCTGTGAAGCCGAAGAGGGACCTTCCCCACTAGATTCCCCGGAAGAGGAGTAATCCTCATCCCTATCTCCAGAGGGTGAATCATCTCCCCTTTCCCAGAGTTTCTCTGTTTGAGGGTCCTGGGTAGAAGGGGATCTAATGCGCTTTCTTCCCCCTAGTGAAGATGTAATCATGGCCATCAATCTTTCCTCTAATCCATTTATGGTTGAGGAAAAAAACCTCCTGAGTAATGTATACAGGGGCTGAGATGCCAGCAGCAGATGTAGCTGCTGACCCTGACAGCTCATCCTGACCAGCCTCCCTAGGTCCTTCAGGGGGAGATAGTGCTGCGGGGGGGGGGGGTCTCCTCAGAGCCTGAGGGAGATCCCCTTGAGCCCCTATTTCTCGGGGTACCTGTACCTCTTCTGCCCATAGTGCCAAGCACAAATACCGAGGTACAACCAGAAATGCACGTACTGCTGAGCAAATAGTCTAGCAACTACCGCTGCTATAAAGGCCCAGTCTGGTGCTAAATAGATGGTGCCTGGGGATGCCTGTGTCAGCCACACTCACATGCCCTCCATCCGATCTGTGTCCCTCCTTGAGCTGTGCACCTGCAAAAGAGTGCATCTTATAGCCTCGTTTAGCCCTCATTGTGGGTGTCAACATGCCAGACGCCGCGCTAACGCTCCGCTCCTTTTTCCAAGCACCCATTCCGCCCCTTCCCTTGTCCTTTTTCAAACAAGCCCTGCTTTCCCGCGATCCGAGGGTTCCGATCCTGATTGGACCGCCATGGAGGGGAGGCGGAGGAGAGTGGAGGGTAGGTGGATGAAAAACCACCGTAATGGCGGCGGCAGGAGGCGGTGCGGGTACTGCTGACTGCCCTATGGCCCTTTAGTTTAAAGAGAGCTGTAGGGAGACATTCTTTGGGAGAAAAAAAACCCCATCCCACATCCTACCTGGGCATGGGCTCAGAGGAGCATGCAGCATGATAACAGAGACGAAAATGACAGGCATGGAAAGGTACGTGTTCTTGACAGCCCCCCGGTGGCGACTTTAGGCATAGCAACATTACTTAAAGGAGAAAAAACCATAAGAAATTAGAAAAATTCCTTAGGAATCTCTCTTACCTTATCCAGCTGCAGGGTTCTGTGGTAACAAACCCAATCTTCACCTCTCACGGTGGGCTCCGTTTGAAAAAAAACTTCAGGGACTAGGGCCTCCTTAAAAAAGGGGGATCCTAGCTCTGGGCCTATAAAGCACCCCGCCAGGGATATGGCTAAAAAAAACAAATACTGGATACCGGGGTCCAGCTTTCTAAAAAAAAAAAATTACAGGCAGAGCCACGTTTCTTCGTACATGAGGCCCGGGTACCATTCGTTTCGGCCTAGAAAAGCACTTCAAATGGATCCGGTTGCATGGCTTGCCCCAGAAGTATATTCCAGCGGAGCTCAGCACAGCACATCTTTACACGTGACCAACACCTACGACACTGGCGAAAAAACTGAGGTACTCCCAGTTAGGGGAGGGGTTATATAAGGGGCTAAACTTCCTGTCTAGGGTGTGCCAGTATCCATCACCTTGTGGTGTCTATATAACCCATCAGTGAATATTGAGGCTCTGTGTCCTGTGATGTACGATAAAGAAAGTGAGGATGAATTTTCTGGGGAGTCAAGAACAGTTAACAACCCCACCCTTCCCACAGCAAACTTTAAGCACATCTCTCTACCCCTTTGAAATCCCACAGTAGACATCTGGCACATTTCTTGGCACATACCAACCCCCCCATGCATCATAGTACATCCCTCCCCAGTCAGCAGACCACCACTCACTGCTGATTTCTACACATATCTTAAACATATCTTAAAGCAGAACTTCATGAAAAAGGAGGAGTTCCACTTTTCCACCTCCTCCCCTCCCCTACTGAATTTGGACTCTTTTTTCATGTGCGGGAGGGGGCGGGTACCTGGTTTTGAAAGGCACCTGCTCCCACTTCCGGTCAGATCGCTGCAGCAAATCCACTGGAAGTTCTCCTCCCCCCTCCCTACCTGCAGCCTGCGGGAACTTGTCAAAGGTCCCAAAAGGATACTGGACCATTCACAAAGCACCACATGCGCAGTGGGCAGCTGGCTGTGAAGCTGCAAGGAGTCACATCCGGCTGCCCACGGTTAACATGCTGGCGCCGGGGACCAAAGACCAGTGAGGAACTGGCTTGGGTGAGGACTGAGCTGGATCCATGGCCAGGTAAGTGTTTTTTTTTTTTTTAAAGTCAGCACCTTACAGTTCAGCACCCTTCACCTAGGAGCACAGCACATGACTCCGTAGTCAGCACACTTCCACTTACAGCACACCCCACAACAGCTCACACTGCATCCTTTCAGCAACTGCTCCCAGTAAATCAGCACCACCACACACACACAAATTCTGCCTCAACCCCCCCCAACCCACCCTGGCTGCCTCATCACCCAGCTAACAGCACATCACTACACAACCAGCTTGCCTCCCCTCATAATCCTGTCTACACCTTACAACTCACGACCCACCCCCATGTTACTCCCTTCTTCCCAGCCATTTCATACCTCCTGCTATCAAATATTTCTCCCCAGCCCCATCACTGTTCCACTGTCAGACATCCCTCCCTATCTAAATTACCCCTACACTGACACATATCCCTCTCTGGCATCACCATCTCCATACCCACAATAATCAATCACCCATTCTTTCTCATTACCTCACCCGCTTCACGGTGTGCCTCCAACCTCCTGCATAGAGTGACAGCTTTCAAGCTCCTCCCCTGCACATACTGCTCACCATCCAGAATTCTGTTCAGTATGTTCTGCCCAGCCTCTTATGCTAAGCACTCCTTTCCAGTACATAATGTTTGCTGTCATGTTTGTCTATCATACCAACTGCACTCCTCTCCTGCACATACTGCCTTCTATGATATATTTCATACACCTCTTCTGCATATACTGCTCACCTTCAAATGCTCTGCACTCCACACCTATATGTACTGCCTGCCATCATACACTTGGTACTCTTTTCCTGCATATATTATACCCTCTGCATACCTCTTCATCACATACTACCTGATGCCATAAACTTCACAATTCTGTGGTGCACATACTATCAGTTGTCATCCACATACTACCCACCATCGTACCCTCTGCAGCCCTCCCCTGCACATCCTCCTCACCATCCTACCCTCTGCACTCTTCTCCTGCACATACTGCTGGCCATCATATGCTTGTCACTTCTCTCCTGCACACATTACTTGCTGTCATACCCTTAGCACGTCTCTCCTTCACATACTGCCTGCTGTCATACAAATCCCACTCCTCTCTGGTACATGCTACCTGTCGTCATACCCTACAAACTGCTTTTCTGCACATAGTGCCCTTGGTGATACTTCCTGCACTCCTCTTTATCACATAGTGTCTGCCGACATACGCTCTGCACTCCTTTTCTGCACCAACTACCAACCATCATACATCCCGCACTTTTCTGTTACTCATACTGCCCACTGTCATATGCTCAACACTCTTCTACAGTACACACTGACAGCCATTATACCCAATCTGCCCATTCTGGACAGACACACTTTGTATACAAAGTTTACAGAGCTCTAGTGACACTTTGGATGTCTGTTGGGAAGAAATGTCACTGTGTACTGTGTTGGAATCAAATTGTGCAAGGCATTCTCCATTTCCACCATATTATCTGCACTATCTGAAAAGAAAAGTAAGCAAAAGTGTCATTTGATTGTATTTAGTGTCAGGAGCTATTGAAAAGAAAAAAAAAAAAAAGCATGCTTTTCCATTAGGCCAGACTACTTAAAGTGTAATGCCGTGTACACACGACCAGACAACAAAGGTCCGACGGAACGAATCCGCCGGACAATTCCATCGTGTGTGGGCTTCATCGGACCTTTGCTGTCGAAAAATCAGACGGACTTTAGATTTAGAACATGTTTCAAATCTTTCCAACGGACTCAAGTCCGATCGAAAAATCTGTTCATCTGTATGCTAGTCCGACGGACAAAAAAGGGCGCAAGGGCATCTAATGGCTACTGGCTATGAACTTCCTCATTCTAGTGTGGTCTTACGTCATCACGTTTAAAACGATCGGACTTTGGTGTGATCGTGTGTAGGCAAGTCCGTTGCGTCAGAACTCCGTTGAAAGTCCGTCAAAAAGTCCTTCGGAGTTCAGTCCATCGAAAGTCTGCTCATGTGTACACGGCATAACTGTACTTTTGTTGAGAAAAAAAAATCCTCTCTGAGTGATCAATGTACACTACAAGAATTTTAACAAACTTTGCATCAAATTCCTCCTTTTTGTTGCTCTGAAGAAATACAGTAGCTGTTTGTTTCACTGTTCCCCTTTGCACACTGATTCTGAATGGGAGGGACTGGTTTAGCTGGTGCATGCTCTGTTAGATTATTCTAACGAGAAAAGTTGCAGTGTCTGCATTCCTCTAGAAGCATTTAATCCTTGGGAAGTATCTCACCAAAACTGTCATTTCTATTACAGGGGGTGCCTTAACTTTGACTAGTATCTTAGTGCAGATTTCAGGGAAAATCACACAAGAAGGAAATTACATTTCTGGGAGCTCCAACAGTGTACAGAAGATTGAAAAGGGAAGGTAATTTTTAATAATAGTAAATTACAACAAAAGCTTGTTTAGCAATTATATATGTTATATTATCTGTTTTTTTGTTTTTTCACAGAAGTGACGTTACCCTTCAACATTTTTACTACTTTTTGAGAACTGTAACTAATACTAAATATTTCTGGCTAGTTCTCCAGTTTATGTAGTTTTGCTGTTCCCTAGCAAATCCTCGTTTTATGCTTATTCTGGGGACAGCCTGAGGAATGCAAAACAATGTAGAGCTGAACAAGAAAAAAATCCCTCTACTTTCAATTTCATAACTATCATCTTGCCACTGCTGCAAGCAGGATGCGTTTCATCCCTGTTCATTGTATTGAAACAGAAATCTATCTCTTATCCTTATTTTCGGTGTGCTGCAACCCAGGCACTTATCTGCTCCAATTTGTTTCAGATGCTTCTGTGCAGGTTATCTTACTTTTTAATAAACAGGGAAATTATTTTATCAAGGGCCTAAATTTCTCTGAAACGATCTGAATTCACCTGCCATCCAACACTTCAGTAGTGGGAATGAAGGTATCCTCTAAATAGAAGGAAAATGGAAACATCTTGTTCAAAACTGAATGCGTACAATATAGTAGTTAGGTTATTCCCATTTAGGAGAATGCAGATTACTAGTGGTAGTGTTTCATACAGAAACCAATAATAATTCAAATCATAAACGATTATTGTACCCAGGAGCACTCCTGTATTCCTTGGTTCCTGAAGAATCCCTCATAATGGAACAGGTGAATTTCCATAAAAGCACCCTGGGGTGACCCTGAGTTTAGTAAATTACAGAGGTAATGCTGACTACCAAAGGGCAGTTCTGCACACGGGCACAGGTCATAAGCTTTTTACTCCTGCACAGGATATAATTACCATATCAAACCACCGTGTAAAAGTCACTGAAAAAAAACCCAAATATTTTAAATGCTTATTTGTAGTTTTTCCTTTCCATACATTATTTTTTTATCCAATGAGTTGCAATTTATTCCAATTTATTCCATGTGCCTTTGAACTTGCTAGAATATTTTATTATTTCAGGGAAAGTCCCTAGCAGAGTGCCCTTCCTTATAGCCCTCCGATCTTCTGGGAACTTCTAAATACTCTTTGTGCTGGCCCAGCATTTTAGCCCTTCCTCTTACCTCCCTACATAACCTTTTATGTAGATGCTGGGGGAGCAGCGAAGGGGAAAACTGTATAGAGTGTCACTTTAATGACAGTATGCTGGGGTGTTGACATCACATGCAAAATGGTGGTGCCCAGCAGCAATTACAGGGCTTTGGGTGTCTACTCAAGGAAAGATTTGACAAATGCACATATTTGGCAGGTAAATGCAAATATAATTTTATGTTGAATTTCTGTTGAAATGAATAGCCTGGTGGCAGGGTCTCTTTAAGACAAAGTGAACTCAAACTATGTGTATGCTGTGTATATATTTTTTACTGTAGGCATACAAATATAACAGAAAATGTCAGAGAAAATAGTAACAGTAGTAATAGATCCCAGATTTGAAAACATGTATGCGCCAACCTTATATTTCATTTGCTTTCAAAACTAAATTATTATTACAGGTACTTATTTAGCGCTGTCAATTTACGCAGCACTTTACATATTTTATACATTCACATCAGTACCTGCCCTCAAGGAGCTTACAATCGAAGGTTCCTAACTCACATTCATACATACTGGGGTCAATTTAGGCAGGAGTCAATTAACCTACTAGCATGTCTTTGCAGTGTGGAAGGAAACCGGTGTGCCCGGAGGAAACCCACTTGGGCACAGGGAGGACATGCAGACTCCAGGCAGGTAGTATCATGGTTGGGATTCAAGCCGAAGACCTCAGTGCCGCTAGGCGGAAGTACTAAACACTTAGCCACTGTGCTGCCCAATAAATCTAAAATAATGAAGGTCTGTAAGTGAAACTGCTTCTGTTTGGACAGATGCTAAGGTACCTGTCTTCATTAAAAGACTGATATATAATAATGCAGATTTCAGCAGAAACAGGTGACAGTTGTCATCTACTGGCACCTTTAGATTCAGTAAAAACCCTTATCTAGTAGGTCTGAGGGATAAGAATGCTCTGTCTGTGTGAGAATAGCCTGCATGCCTGTGTGTAAGGGGTCAAATTTTACAGGATCACTTTCTAATGCCTCTGGCCAGCTTTATTCTGCTGTGAAAGATAAATCATAAAGATGTTATGATCTTGAACCCTGATACTAGTTATGTGTTTGTTATTTTATTTTAGAGCTTCTAATGTTTAATAGGATTTTCAATTATTGTGTATGTATGTATATATATATATATATATATATATATATATATATATATATATATATATATATACATACACACACACATACACACACACACACACACATTGTGTATACAATACTTATTTACCTAAGATAAACTGTTTTAAAATGTTTTTTGTGGGGTTTTTTTTATTCCATTACAAATGTACACATTCAAACATTGAAAATATGTTAAGGCATGTACATAGTATGAACACATATTGGCAAAAGACACATATAAACATATGAATATATTAACATACAAAAAAAAAAACAGAAAGAGATTTAGAGTTCCCCTATACAAGTTCAGAAAATATGATGGTGTGTAAATGTTCTGGCACTGCAAACCTTCAGATCTTGGCTGCAGGTGTCTGCTGGCACAGACAATGGTGATCAGATGGGCAGTTCATATTATAATTAGACTGATCAAATCTATCCGGGTGTGCTACCGGAAGGGCACAGTGGCTTGCCAGGTCTCCACTGCTAGTTCAGTGTCTGTGTTCACTCTACCACTGGACAGAGGCTTCAATGTGTTAGTGGTTCTAAATCTACATTTAACACTAGCCCCCCCCCCCCCCCCCAGACTGACAATGCTACTGTCGGCTGTGCCTCCTATGCTCATTCCTCCAGAGTTGAGTCTCACTAACACATGATGCTTGTTATTAGTCAGATCACCAGGTGAAAGCAGGGAGAGAAGCCAGAGAAAAGAAAACTGATGCAGCCATCACATCTAATGATTGGTAAGCCGCAATATATTACATGTTTGGTTGCAGGTTTAATGCTGCTTTAAGTGTTTTGAAGGTTATACTCGCATCTCCAGTAATTAAACTTAAAGTGTTACTAAACCCACAACAGTAAAATCAGTCTATATATGCAGTAAAGCATGTTTGTTATACTCACTGTGGAACATGAGGGGTTAATCCTTTACATTGTGTAGAAAGGTTGTTTGATCCTGTCTCTGAAATCCTCCTCTTCTTCCACTGTCTCCAAAAAATAACCTGATATTTACAGAGCCATGGGACAGGCTGCACATGCTCAGTTAGGTGTATATTGCTAGAGAGTTTTTTTTTTCTTCGGAGGGTGCATGTGATCAGCACAGGGCCAATCAGCACTGTCCAGACATGTCCAGACAGAGGATATGGGGAGAATGAAAATTCCTCCTACAAGCTTTACTAGGAACTGATAGAAGTCACAAGGCTGCTATATACTGCTGATGAGAAAAGGTATTTATCAGTTTATATTTACTAAAATAATTGAATTCCCATGCTGTGTACTGAGGAAAACCAGATATAGTGAATGCAGGTTCTGCGTTTAGTAACACTTTAAACAAGTGGGTTCCACCGAAAACAAGGGGTAAGAGGGGGAGGGCTAGAGAGAAGAGGGGAAAGGGAGGACGGACATGGTAAGAGGGAATGAAGAGGGCTTTCAAAATGTTATTTTTTTAGTATTCACATTCCCTTTAAATACCTCTGAGATGAATCTTCACAAAACAAGCTTGTTTACAGACAGTAGAGGTTGTATGCTCAAGACTGCTCAAAAGTGTTCAGGGCCGCCCCAAACTTTCAGCCAAGATGGAGACACAAGGCAGCAAAACGGATATTTTATTTGCAACATCAGTGGTAATGCAGGTGAAGGAAAGGAACAAACCTCATGGAGCTTCAATATTTCTATATGAAAACAGAAATGTGAAATGACAATCAATATATATTGCAGTTAGGTTGAAGAAAAACAATTTAAATAGTGGAATAATGTTCTTCTAATATAACCTACCAGACACAATTTGTGATTAAAGTGGTCAAAAATATTCTTCACTCTCTAACTGCAGTGCTGATTATATCTCTCAAAACCAAATCAATTGTACCTTGCATTTTGGCTGGTAGAGCATATTATTCATGCAATAAGAGGTCTTGGTTCGTGACCAAGCTGTATTGCTCAACACCAATAAAATGTAAAGTCACTGACCTAGTTTTAGAGGCAGGACTTACGTTCGCTACACCAGGATCCGGGTTATGTCCCTTCCAGTATGCCACATCCAGTATTTGGTATCAGGATATTATATGGTTTGTTCTTTGTTATTTGACTGAAAAAATCCTACACTATATAGTGCTTTTTTCCTTTGGGTCTTCATGGTGTGATGGCTATGTGGAGGGATTAAAGAGAGATTAAGGTGGTGCAGATCGAGAGTTCCTAAAGTGCCCGGGCCATTTTTGGTATAAGAGGAGGATCTGTGGAATGGCGATAAAATGCATAATGACCTGCTTTTTAATTTAAGGGTTCGCTCCTATCTGATCAGTGTGCATTGTGATATGGTCTTACCATGTGTATATGCATGGTCTTGGTAAAGAAAATCATCAGAAAAAATTCTTTAGTCTGCAAGTTCACATGGAGGAGCTGCAGAGATCCACAGATCAGGTGGGAGAATCTGTCCACAGGACAACTATTAGTAGTGCACTCCACAAATTTGGCCTTTATGGAAGAGTGGCAAGGAGAAAGCCATTGCTGAAAGAAAGACATAGGAAGTCCTGTTTGCAGTTTGCGAGAAGCCATGTGGGGGACACAGCAAACATGTGGAAGAAGGTGCTCTGGTCAGATGAGACCAAAATTGAACTTTTTGGCCTATAAGCAAAAGGCTTTGTGTGGCAGAAAACTAACACTGCACATCAACCTGAACACACCATCCTCATAGTGAACACATGGAGTGGCAGCATCATATTTTGGAGATGCTTTTCTCCAGCAGGGACAGGGAAGCTGGTCAGAGTTGATGGGAAGTTGCCAAATACAGGGCAATCTTAGAAGAAAACCTGTTAGAGTCTGCAAAAGACTTGAAACTGGGGCAAAGGTTCACCTTCTAGCAGAACAATGACCCTAAACATACAGCCAGAGCTACAATGAAAATGGTTTAGATCAAAGCATATTCATGTGGTAGAATGGCCCAGTCAAAGTCCAGACCTAAATCCAATTTAGAATCTGTGGCAAGACTTGAAAATTGCTTTTCATGGATGCTCTCCATCCAATTTGACAGAGCTTGGCAAAAATGTCACTCTCTAGATGTGCAAAGCTGAGACATACCCAAAAAGACTTGCAGCTGTAATTGCAGCGCAAGGTGGTTCTACAAAGTATTGACTCAGGGGGGCTGAATACAAATGCACGCCACACTTTTCAGATATTTATCTGAATGTGGAAAATTTCAAAAGGTATGAATACTTTTTCAAGGCACTGTACATATATATATTGGCAATAAATTGCACTATTATTTTTCTAATGGTTTTCAGGTTTAAGTTATTTTGATTTTGGACATAAGCACATGCACTTTAGCACATATTTTGCACACCCAGCTCCCTGATACCAATGAAAGCAGAGCTGAGCCCCACCAGTGGCTGAGGAATTCGGTGTGCAGAAGGAGCCCGCTCACATGCATAAATTGTTCCTTATTTAAAACCCCTGCGTTTCTGAAGACACAGGGTTCAAGGCTGATCTGAGGTTTAAAGGTGAAGGGTCTGCAGCTGATGTGATGTGTGAAAGTGAATGAAGTATTTAAAAAGTAAAAAGTGGCAAGTGTCAGAGACTCCTAACCCTTTATTTTTGCACTCCTCAATTATTATATAATAAGAATATTAATAAGATTAGCTTGCCATTAGCAATACAACTATGAGTGCATAAATTGAAGAACAAATTCTAAGACTAGGGGGCACTAATATGACTGCTCCGAATGGCCTTCAGTGGGCTTAAAACATCATAAACTGTAGTCTTAACGGTCATTTAAATCCTTCTTCAAGTTAAAGCAAAGGTTAGGAGCCCTTCTAACTTGGACATGCGGCTGAAGCCTGCTTGGGACTGCATGGTGTGCTTTTCTGACCCCTTTTATTGCAAAGAATTTTACTGCAACCCAGTCAGTACCACTTTATCAATAGACTGTATGGTAAAACCCTCCAGGCTCACCAATCTTTGGGAACAATGAATAGAGATATTCCTAACATATCTGATCATGCCTTGTATGAATTTTCTGTCTCAACTTTACCACTGATATATCTGCAAGAGATAAGCTTACTCAACTACTTCCCTATTTAAAATGGTCAAACCCTTTGAAAACTATTAAAACGTAGATGAAGATATTTTACATATGGTATGGGTTTGTGATAAAACTTGACCCAGCACAGATAACCACTTTTATTTGCCAGAATTTTGCCATCCCCAGTGTTTTTATTCCAGAAGGGTAAGTTTTAGATAATTTTTTGGTTAACTGGGTCTCAGGGATTCCAAAAAACCTTTTTACGTTTTCTTCACTTTTATGGCGGAAAAACAGTAGTGCTAGATTGGACACTGAGCCCTTATACATTAACATCTGAAAAGGATTACTCAATACATTTTTGCCCCTTTAAAGTATAACTAATGAGGTATGTGGGTGCACTATTAGGTTTGACAAAATGTAGGGAGAATGGGTCAGTTGTATTAAAGTGGACGTAAACCCGATTCATGAAATTTGACCTAGGCACATATATCTCTAGTGTTTTCTTATCTCTCTCCAAAGCACTAAGCAGTTTTGTTTTTCTGTTATCAGCATGATAACTTCTGACAAATTTGCCGAGACGGGAGATAAAAGCAGCCTGAAGTTTGTGTCAGGGGAGGTTGCTATAAATAGATTAGCATAGAGCTTGTCTTGTCACAGCACAGTTCTGCAAGTCTGTGCCTTTGTGGAGGCAGTGCTGTATTTAGGCCTAGGCCAAAAAGGCCCAGGCCAAGGGTAGCGAAAAAGCACAAATGCAGGCTCCGGCGGCCAGCTTGCTGTAGTGGTATTGTGGTGTGATGGTGTTCTTGGCCGAGGGGGAGCGACTCACGCCCCCCATAAGCAGACGGTGACTGGCTGCCAGGACAGCAGGTCAAATTGAGTAAATTACTATTACTCTTGTAATGTGCACATGCATGGGATCACTTTATTGCAATATCATGATCTGTATATTCATTTCCATATTGAGCACAGATTGGCTGCTTGGGTGCATGTGCCAAGCAGCCAATCTGTGCTCAATATGGAAATGAATATACAGATCATGATATTGCAATAAAGTGATCCATGCTACAAACTCATTAAACAGTCCACCTTCAGTGAGAGTTCATGTACTTCAAACTTTGCAGTACATGAACTTTCACTAAAGGTGGACTGTTTAATGAGTTTGTAGCATGGATCACTTTATTGCAATATCATGATCTATATAATAATGACTTTCACTGAATGTTGACTGTTTCATGAGTAATTGTATTAAATTCAGCATGTGCAAAGTGCTCCATGCATGCTGAAATCAATTCAAACTCATTAAAGAGGTTAAGGCTGCACTGATTGCCACTGATTAGGCGGCACTCTTAAGCTGCACTGATAAGCTACAGTGATGGGCACTGATGAGGCCGCACTGATGGCCACTGATAACCTGCACTGATGAGGCTGCATTGATGGGCACAGATGAGGCTGCATTGATGGGCACTGATGAGGCTGCATTGATGGACAACGATAAGGCTGCATTGCTGGGCACCAATGAGGAGGCATTGATGGGCGCTGATGAGGAGGCATTGATGGGCACTGGTGAAGCTGCGATGATGGGCACTGGTGAGGTTGTGCTGATGGGTACTGGCGAGACTGCCCTGATGGGCACTGGTGAGACTACATTTATGGGCACTGGTGAGGCTGCATTGATGGGCACTGCTGAGGCTGCATTGATGGGCACTGGTAAAGCTGCATTGATGGGCAACGGTGAGGCTGCGCTGATGGGCACTGGTGAGGCTGCGCTGATGGGTACCAATGAGGCTCCATTGATGGGCACAGGTGAGGCTGCATTGATGGGAACCTGTGAGGCTGCGCTGATGGGCACCGGTGAGGCTGCGCTGATGGGCACTGGTGAGGCTGTGCTGATGGGTGCCAGTGAGGCTACATTGATGGGTACTGATGAGGCTGCATTGATGGGTACTGATGAGGCTGCATTGATGGGCAGTGATGAGGCTACACTTGGTACCCACTTTTAATGTAGAGAGAGGAAGAAGTGGAGCTCTAAGACGAAAAGGTGGAGCCTAAAAGGGAAGGGGTGTAGTTTGCAGATGACAGGGCAGGTCTTAAACTGAAAGAGGTGTGACCTTGACAAGAAGGGGTGGGTCATAATCAAATTAGGGGTACATGGGTTTAGTCAGGCCTAGGGCAGCACAAAACCTAAATACACCACTGTGTGCAGGGGGTGCCTTTCCTCCAATCAGCTGTCTCCCAGTGTAAACCAAGACTACACTCACAGTGCAGAATGAGGAAGTAAAAATTCTAACACAATGTAAGCATACTAAAGAATATAGCAAGGGAAAGACAGCAGATATGCAAGTAAAACTTATGTAGGGAGATTTGTTTAATCTCTGTGTATCATCTGAGGCTGTTCACTTCACTGGGTATATGTGAGGGTTTACATCCACTTTAACTTATGTGAACATCAGACTTCGCTGTGATCTTTTTAGGTTTCATTGAGGTCTATGTACAATCTGTAGCATTTCTGTACCAGGAAAAACATTCCATTATTTATTTCATTTTTACACTAATGCATTTGTATATCTGTTTTATGTTGATATTTACCCAGCCTCTGTATGACATAGTAAGGAGAAACATTCTAATGCTCCCAAAAGAAAAAGGAGGAATTGGTTTCCCTGACCCAGTGAGATATCAGGAAGAGTCACAACTAGCTAGAGTGGTGGAATGGTGTGCTCATGAGAGGAAACCACATGTACAAATAGAACAAGCGACAGTTAAAATCCCTCTAGAGGGGCTGGCATGGATAGCAAAATCAAAATTACCTACAACAGTGAAAAAACATCCCTTGATAGGTGCAACTATTCGCACTATCAACATAGTTTTCAAAAAGACAAATCTTTCAGCTTACCCAAGCCCTATGACTCCGGTACTGGGTTCTCTAGATTTTCAACTGGGCCTATTAGATCGGAGTTATGAGGCTTTAAAACAAAGGGGAAGAAATAAGATCATTCCCTTTTCTAGGGATAACCGCCTGATGTCACGAGGTGAGATAGAGGGAGAAGTGTCACCTGAATTAGACTATTTTAGGGCAATGCAGCTAGGGGCCTTTATCCGCTCAAAAATTAAAACTTACCCAACGGTACAGGAGTTATCAAGTTTTGAACAGAGGTGTTTAGATGGAGAAAATATGAGACACTCTCTATCACATTGCTACGAGGTATTAACGAATCAAGAAGCTCCTCAGGAGCTTAACTTTATCCAGGCTTGGGAGAGAGAGTTAGGAGTAACGTTCTCCCAAAGTCAGAAGGTTAAAATTCTGAAATCCACACATAAGACATCGATTGCTAGCAGATACCAAGAGGGAGGATATAAAATCCTCACTAGGTGGTATAGAACACCCTCTGTTCTACATAAAATATTCCCACAGGCCTCAGATGTGTGTTGGCGTTGTATGAGAGTGGAGGGTACTATGCTGCACATATTTTGGGAATGTGAGAAGATTAAGGAGTTTTGGGAAATGGTGGAGGAAACGATTAAGGAAATTACAGGTGTGTCTCTTGGGAATAGCCCGGCTGCATTTCTATTAAATGACGTTCCCCTGTCGGTGGAAAAATATAAGAACTCTTTACTCAAACACCTTCTTACGGCGGCGAAAGCCTGTATACCGGCTCTGTGGAAGAGTTCAGCCCCCCCGACCAAATCACAATGGTGGGCCAGGATTATGGAAATCCAACAAATGGAAAATTTGACATTGATGTTGAAAGAACAAGATGAGAAATATTGGAGGATATGGACTCCCTTCCTGGACTACAGAAGTAGAGAACAGGCGAGGTAGACTATATGCGATCGGACAGGAATGAGGAGGGGGCACCCGGAGGGGGGTTCTTCCCCTTTTTTTTTTTTTTTTTTGGGGGGGTGGGGGTTGATTTAAGAGGTTGGGAGAAAAGGGAAATAATAATATATGTTTATAGGGTAGATGTGATTGAGTTCCACCTAGCAGAAAAAGCATTATGTGGTTAGATTATGATAAATGGAGATGTTAGAGAAGATATGAAGACTATGTGCAATACTTTATGTGGAATGTATTATATGCTATTGAAAATAAAGAATTAAAAAAAAAAGAATATAGCAAGGGAAAGACAGCAGATATGCAAGTAAAACTTATGTAGGGAGATTTGTTTAATCTCTGTGTATCATCTGAGGCTGTTCACTTCACTGGGTATATGTGAGGGTTTACATCCACTTTAACCTATGTGAACATCAGACTTCGGTGTGATCTTTTTAGGTTTCATTGAGGTCTATGTACAATCTGTAGCATTTCTGTACCAGGAAAAACATTCCATTATATATTTCATTTTTACACTAATGCATTAGTATATCTGTTTTATGTTGATATTTACCCAGCCTCTGTATGACATTAATTGATGAACCAGACCTTGTTCAATAAATTTACTGTTAAAGGAAAAAAGGGACTACAGTGCTCTATTGTTCACTGGTACAGCAATTGTCTATTTTGCTTGTAAAAATGAGTTAATGTATACAAGTTTGCTGACCCCTGTATTAGAATATAATGCAAGCCTACTGAACACATTTGCATCTTTTTAATCTGATGCATGTGTTTTTTTTTTATAAGACTTTGCAAATCTAGTATAACTTTGCTTTGAGCAAAATCAAAAGTTGATCCCTTCTCTTCTCCCTTCTAATGATATGGGTACTTGGATCTTTGCCATGTGCAGTCAGGTTTCAGTCACAGATCCTGCCGATCAAACATTCCTCTGCAGGTTGGCTCTAATGAAAAACATTGTGGAAACACCAATACTAGTTTTTTTTTGTTATTTACTGTAATTAGCAGTATGTATGCAGACAACTACATGGCACAAAGGCAAAATACACACACAAATATTTGGAACTTAAGGTTTCATGGTAAAGGGGGAGAGGAACTGACAGGTTTGAGATTGGATAAAATAAGGTACAAGGTCCCTGGTTGACCAATATCCATTACATTGCATTTCAAACAACATAATGTTACACTACAATGATAAAAACCGAGACTTGGTTCCCCAGAACAACAGCATACTAGCACATGTAATCCTTATGTTAATGAAAGCATGAACACGAGTCTTCCAAGTTTAAGGCAGTGATACAACTGTACATTGGCAGCTTAGTCTGGCTTTTTAAATTAACTGAATTATTTCAAGTAGGGATATTTGAATAGGAACTGTCACAAAATAAAATCTGCGAGAATATAGTATGATATTTTATATTTCTAACTGATGGTCAGCAAGTTTACCAAGCCCACACTTGAAGCCTTACCACTGCACCCCTAGTAAAGATTAGAGATTTGATTAATGCTGGCATTTTAAATAAATCAAAATAAAAACTGTATTTTACCCTCTACCTAAAATGTAAAAGTAAAAGTAAATAGTGGCGCTGATATTGAAATATGACAATCAATACTGTAAAATAAACAAACATAAATGAAATAACACCCTGTGATAAGTGAAAGTCACTGTGAATATTAGTGACAGAAGTGACACAAATTAAAGTCCATAAAATAATCCAAATTTTGACTCTGTGACTTCAAAAATATCTTTCTATAGCAGTTGTAATAGTCCAGATCTTCCATTACACCAAATGTAAAAGTGCCTCCGCTCCCCTTAAGAAACGCACTCACCGGCTTTAGGTGCTCTGCACTCTCATGCTCGGCATATACACTTTTACCCTTAAAGGGTTAAATCATCCTACCGATATCCAACTGTGCATACGGAAAAAGATCTCTCCACATGAAAATAAAATAAGTGCTCCAATAGTGTGATAATGTTTAAAACAATTTAATGAATTAAAACAAATCTCCACCTATTGCACTCACATAGATCCAAATAAAGTAAACATAAAAACAATCCTCCTGTTATCAGCAAATGGTGGTATATTGCGGTCGCAGCGGACCCGCAGTGTACGACCTGTATGTCACCCTCACTGACTTATCAGACTCGGATCGTAACTTCCGGTTTGATGCCAGATATCACAGCTGGTTGCCGTACAGCCACGCCCCAACGTGTTTCGTCATCACAACTTATTCATGGGATTGATATTTTATATTACATTTAATATACCAAGTCACAATAGTCTAATTATTCTAATGAATACAAAGAAGGTGCTATCAAATATTCTAATGAAATATCTGTATGTGTGCTGTGAAATTGCAGGAATCTGTTTAATTAAAGAATGCAATGTGTGGAGTGGGCTATTAATACATTTGATATTACATTTACAGCTTTGTCATACATAAACACCACATTGTGGGCTCTGCCTTGTTGGCAAGTAATGCAGTCGGGTCATTAGTTGTTGCTGCCAGGTCAACTGAAGCGAGACGTGACAGCTTCTCACAGTCACAGCTCTAAGCCCACGTAAACTTCAGAACATGATGATTTCATTACAAACCAAGGAACAGCCAAAACCGAATGCAAGCAGGAAGTACACAACAGTTGGCCTGGCATTTTTAATTGGATTTAGGTGACTAAGCTGGACTGGCAGTTTATAGTTTTACCTTTGACTACTAACTGGACACCTGCTGGAAAATAACTACATACGTTATATACGGTTTAGTAAAGATTGTATCATAACAACAGTCAGGATTTTAGAGAAATGTTCTTTATAAACATCCTATTCATCAACCAAGTTACATTTTCTTGTATAATTTTATTTGCAGACATAATAATTTTCCAAGCTGCTTTTTCTATACAGTTGGTCTGTGTTATATTATATTAGTATATAAGCAAGGTTTAAAAAAACAAGACCTTAGAATTCTTTCTGCACTGACCTAACTAGTAAAAGCAGGAATATATATTTTATATATATATTTTATATATATATATATAAATATATATATATATATATATATATATATATATATATATACACATATATACACACACACATCTAACAAAAGTGAGTACACCCCTCACATTTTTGTAAATCTTTTATTATATCTTTTCATGTGACAACACTGAATAAATGACACTTTGCTACAATGTAAAGTAGTGAGTGTACAGCTTGTATAACAGTGTAAATTTGCTGTCCCCTCAAAATAACTCAACACACAACCATTAATGTTTAAACCGCTGGCAACAAAAGTGAGTACACTCCTAAGTAAAAATATTCAAATTGGGCCCAAAGTCTCAAAATTTTGTGTGGCCATCAATATTTTCTAGCACTGCCTTAACCCTCTTGGGCATGGAGTTCACCAGAGCTTCACAAGTTGCCACTGAAGTCCTCCTGCACTCCTCCATGACGACATCACAGAGCTGGTGGATGTTAGAGACCTTGAGCTCTTCCACCTTCCATTTGAGGATGCCCCACAGATGCTCAGTAGGGTTTAGGTCTGGAGACATGCTCGGCCAGTCCATCAACTTTACCCTCAGCTTCTTTAGCAAGGCAGTGGTCGTCTTGGAGGTGTGTTTGGGGTCGTTATCATAGTGGAATACTGCCCTGCGGCCCAGTCTCAAAAGGGAGGGGATCATGCTCTGCTTCAGTATGTCACAGTACATGTTGGCATTCATGGTTCCCTCAATGAACTGTAGCTCCCCAATGCCGGCAAGGACTCATGGAGCCCCAGACCATGACATTCCCACCACCATGCTTGACTGTAGGCAAGACACACTTGTTTTTGTACTCCTCACCTGGTTGCCGACACAAAGGCTTGACACCATTTGAACCAAATAAGTTTATCTTGGTCTCATCAGACCACAGGACATGGTTCCAGTAATCCATGTCCTTAGTCTGCTTGACATCAGCAAACTGTTTGCGGGCTTTCTTGTGCATCATCTGTAGAAAAGGCTTCCTTCGGGGAAGACAGCCATGTAGACCAATTTGATGAAGTGTGCAGTGTATGGTCTGAGCACTGACAGGCTGACTCCCCACCCCTTCAACCTCTACAGTAATGCTGGCAGCACTCATACGTCTATTTCCCAAAGACAACCTCTGGATATGACGCTGAGCACATGCACTCAACTTCTTTGGTCGACCATGGCGAGGCCTGTTCTGAGTGGAACCTGTCCTGTTAAACCGCTGTATCATCTTGGCCACCGTGCTGCAGCTCAGTTTCAGGGTCTTGGCAGTCTTCTTATAGCCTAGGCCATTTTTTTTCAGATCCTCAGAGAGTTCTTTGTCATGAGGTGCCATGTTGAACTTCCAATGACCAGTATGAGAGAGTGAAAGTGATAACACCAAATTTAACACACCTGCTCCCCATTCACACCTGAGACCTTGTAACACTAACGAGTCACATGACAACAGGGAGGGAAAATGGCTAATTGGGCCCAATTTGGACACTTTCACTTAGGGGTGTACTCACTTTTGTTACCAGTGGTTTAGACATTAATGGCTGTGTGTTGAGTTATTTTGAGGGGACAGCAAATTTACACTGTTATACAAGCTGTACACTCACTACTTTACATTGTAGCAAAATATCATTTCTTCAGTGTTGTCACATGGAAAGATATAATAAAATATTTACAAAAATGTGAGGGGTGTACTCATTTTTGTGAGATACTGTGTGTATATATATATATATATATATATATATATATATATATATATATACACTGTACCTTTTGGACTTTTCTAAGTCCAGAGAGAGCAGTCTGCAAGCTTGATAGCTGCAGCAGGAATGGTGCTGTCCAGCCAAGTTCCCACCATCCAGCTGTCCAAGGTAATCATGAGATTGTTGATCTTGTTGGTGAGTGATCTTTTGTTTTTGAAAAATACGCTGCAAAGCTGGTTTGTGTACATAAGCTTTTACCCTAGCTCTTAAGCCTAGCACACATGGGCCAAATGTCAGGCGGCATTGGCTGGTTCAATAGAAATTGGCCAACATTTGCCTCGTGTGCATGGTAGCTAGTCCGAGGGACTGGCTCCTGGTCAGCTCCCTGAGTGGGGGGGTCTTCCCCTGTCAGAACACAACAGCACAGCAAGGAAGATCACTATACTAACAGCGGCTCAGGCCTGAGCTGACATTTTTTTTTTGTTCAACTAAAAAATAAATCTAGTGGTGTGTAGGAGGCTTTAGGACGGCCATACACAGAGCAAATTTCTTTCCTGCAACCACAGCGTTGATGTGGGACTCCCTCCTACTAAACCGGCTGAGATTCAAACCATATATGGACAGCCTTAGACCAGCTCTCTTGCCCTGGCTTTGCTTTCCATATCTACTCCACCCTCGTAGTTTCTCTGGTGAGATGGTAATAACTCTCTTGCCTTGTTCAATCATTATCTAATTTTTATGCATCTTTTTCTCGGACAAATTGTGTTCACAACTTCTTTCAACAAATTCTTAACTAATATTATCTAATTATTTATTGGTTTATGTAACTTGGTGATAACAGTCACCTTACTCTAAATAAAGATTGTGGAATTTACTTTTACTAAATTGTATCTATAAACAATGACTGGTGCCTAACTACTAATACTGCTGAGACACATTGCTCACTGGACTTGGAATGTGTCAGAGTGAAATGCAGACCATTTTTTTATACCAAAACTAAGGTCATAATCACAACTATGTATATACCCCCAAAAGCAAATGCTAATCTAGTTCTGGAGTAATTACATAATGTTTTTAACATCCAGCTGAATGCGTATCCAGAGGGGATTGTGATTGCGGCTGAGGACTTAAACCACTTGCTTACTGGGCACTTAAACCCCCCTCCTGTCCAGACCAATTTTCAGCTTTCAGCGCTGATGCACTTTGAATGACAATTGCGCGGTCATACAACACTGTACCCAAATGAAATTTTTATCATTTTTTTCCCCCACAAATAGAGCTTTCTTTTGGTTGTTTTTGATCACCTCTGCGGTTTTTATTTTTTGTTAAAAAAATGTAAAAAGATCGAATTAAAAAAAAATATATAATTTTTTTATATTTTGTTATAAAATTTTGCAAACAGGTAATTTTTCTCCTTCGTTGATGTACGCTGATGAGGCGGCACTGATGGGCACCGATAGGTGGCAGTGATGAGCACTGATGGGTGGCAATAATGGGCACTGATCGGTTACACTGATAGGCAGCACTGCTAGGTGGCACTGACTGGCTCCACTGGTGGGCATTGATAGGTGGCACTTGTGGGCATTGATAGGTGGCACTCATGGGCATTGATAGGTGGCACTGGTGGGCACTGGCAGGTGGCAATGGCAGGTGGCACTGGCAGGGGGTACTGGTGAGCACAGATGAGGCAGAATTGCCTCTTGCTCTTCGGGACCAATCTCCCTTGCACATAAGCCGGTGACCGGCTTTTTTTTTCTCCTCGCACTGTCAGTGTGAGGAGTAAAAAAAGAACGATTACCGAGCTTTTGTTTACATCATGTGATCAGCTGTCATTGGCTGACAGCTGATCACGTAGTAAGGGTCCGGGATTGGCCCCTTACTCAAATCTGTGATCACCCGAGTCTCAGTGACTCGGTGATCACAGCGCGTGCAGGGAGCATGCAAAGGGGAGGCCGTCATATGACGGCCTCCCGGAAATTCAGATCCGCGCTGTGGCTGTCATTTGGCTATAGCGTGATCGCCATGTGGTTAATCACACAGAGCTGAAGATGATATTAGCTAAATGCTATAAAACTGGGAATTTCCCAATGCGAGAAAATAACATCTTGGACCAAGTATAAACAAATATCCTTAAAGCATACAAAACTACCTTGTTACCATATCATGATCAATCAGCCCACGTCTCACTGATGATGATCCCATCTTCCAAATCTATAATCTGCAGAACAAGACTGTCTAAAGTCTGGAGTGAGGAAACCCCCACACTCTTGCAGGATTGCCTTACAATCACAGACTGGGACATGTTTCGCAAGGTGCAAATTTACAGGAATTTACCTCATTGGTTTTGGCCTATATGCGCTTCTGTACTGGGAGTGTACTAATCACTAAAACCATCAAGGTGCGTCTACATGAAAAGTCATGGCTGGATAGAGAAGTAGGGCTCTGCTCAAAGAATGAGAAGCTGTCTTTAAATCAGGTGACTCATCAGCCTACAGAACTATTGAGGTTTTATTTAGAACAGTGGCCATCAACCCGGTCCTCAGGGCCCACTAACAGGCCAGGTTTTATGTATTACCTAGGGGAGTTGCAGACTAGAATACTGCAATCACTGAGCAGCAAATGATATTACCTGTGATGTATTTCAGTTATCTTGCAAACCTGGCCTGTTAGTGGGCCCTGAGGACAGGGTTGATGACCACTGATTTAGAACATAAATACAAGCAGCACATTGAAAGCCATCTTAAGGTGGGAGTAATCAGTACAGCAAAACAAACACTCTTGCGCACGAATGTGTTAGCCAGGCAGTTCAAAGTACAGGATGGACAATAACTTTCGGCCTTGCTGCCCTCCAGGACAAGGATATCCTAGCAATCAAACGGAAAAACAGAAAAGAGAGGGCGCACCAGCCTTGTGCATTATCCTTTGACACATTTATTAAGAAAAAACATAATTAAAAACTATTCACAAAGGTAGATAGAAAATCACACTTGTAACAGTCTTTGACTTGTGACAGTCTGTCCACTGATAGCAGTCTCCAGATCCTAGGAAGAGGACATGCAAACCGCTGCTGGCTGACGCGTTTCAAAAGGGTACACCTTCTTCTTCAGAGCCTAACAGTGTCCATCTCTTACAGCTGCTTAAATACATGTGCTCATCTAGGAGGCACAAATCGAATTGACTCCAGTGCCCTTCCTTTGTTTGTGGGCGGTCCAAAGGCGGACCTTAGCTTGGCACCTTGGAAACCCCCCATATATGCATACACATTTATATATACACACACATAGAGGCATACAACACATGCACCCAATACTGCACATCTAAAAGTGTACTTGTTCCTAAACTAGCCCATATGCATAGTTGTAACGCATTCATGACACATTCCTAAATACACATGGTATCACACATTAGAGATCATGGATTGCTAGACATGTTCTAATCTTACGCACCCGCATATATGAACCACGTGTATAAGCAAAGTTCATGCACAATAAGCTGCAGACAGAAGACATCAGGGTGCAAACTGGACCAACAACAGCAACAATGCCACCCGCATTGACATCCATACTGCCCTAGCGGAGACCATATCGGATCCATCACCCGAGGGTACGAATCTCCTCTCCCTCATTCACTCTAGTCCTCATCTCGATTGCATAATGTGTACAATCGCTTGTCTCAAAGGATGCCTTACCTTCGAGGGGTGCTGCAATACCTATAGGCAGCGAGTGAAACGTGCGCCATGTTGGTTGTTTCTTTGTGCGGTCCAGATGGCGGAAGTGTAATCTAGACATCATTTCCTGTGCGTCACTTATGGGATCTACATTAGCAGTTGTAGATAACTTCCGCCATATTGTTGAAGGTGCACTATAGAGGTCAAGGCAGACAAGCCTGCCATTTCGTTCGTCCCTCAAAAATAAAACAGTAACATAAGGAGGGAAGGTGGCTTTTCAGGCTTGGAAAAAAGAAGAAAACAAACCGGGGAAAAACAAAGGGAGAGGAAGTTCCTAGCCTAAAAAGTGTTTAGTATATTGTGTCATCAAATAAAGATGGGGACAAGATTCATTTGCATACTCGCATGCAATAGCACTCGCACATACAAAGTGTGTACACATGTGTATACAGAAGGAGCATAGCTGTCAGTTTATTTGTATACAATTTCATAGGTGAATGCATTGTGTGTACGTGGAGAAAAAATAATAATAAATGTAATACTAATACTATATTATACACTGAGAGTGTGTGCCTATAGCTAAAGGGGCACATGCATAGAAGCATACACATCGATATATGATTGTGTCTGTACATATGCACATAGGTGCACATGCCCAGGCACATACATGGATACAGAGATAAAAACATGCACATATGAATATAGATATAAATAATGCATATTTAGTGAACGCAGGATTATGCATTTAGAAATGGTATATAAAAAAGGGTATATAAAAACAAACATCTCTCCGACAAGGAAAATCAAATCCATTAATCGTGTATATAAACCACAAAAATAGAATATTTTCAATCTTTAAAAAATTATAAATGTTTTTTTAAAAAGTCTTTTCTTAAAAAACGTAAAACATATAAAAGATCACAATGAATAGACTTTTAGAAAAAAAAAATAATATATATCTATATCTATATATATATATATATAGATATAGATATAGATATATATCTATATCTATATATATATATAGATATATATATATTCCGATGATAAAAACACACATATATATATATATTTTCTATAGGACAAGAGATATAAAAAAAATGTGAAAATGAATATATGCACGCACAAACATGTGCGTGTTTCTGGGTATTGTATGTTTAATTAGTAGTGGGTATTTTATGATGAAAAAATTATTATTATTATCATAAAAATAATTACATTTTATAAACACATAACTTATAACCTCTAGATTCTAGGTTTTACATTGGGGCAGGCCTAGGTCATAAATTCCTACATTAATGATTATAAACCTGATATTATATATAAAAAATACTAAATACAATAAATGGACGGACATGGGCCTATTCTACAATTAAATCTATACTACTCTCACACTATTTTGTGTATTTCGGGGTCTTCATTGAGGCCTCCGGGGGCAAGGCTGCCAAGGGTGAAAATCCAGTAAGCCTCTCGCTTACATAGCCTCTGGTGTCTCCTCCCCGAGTCTAGCTTTCCCCCGATTGACTCAATTCCAAACACTTTCATGCCTGCAGGATCCCCTTGGTGAGCTTTTAAAAAATGCCAGGAGACTGGGTATTTGTCTCTTAGATTAATAATACCACATTTGTGTTCTCCTATTCTGACCCTCATGGGACACTGAGTTCGACCGATATAGAGACGACCACAAGGGCAGACAATACCATAAACTATATATTCTGCCCCACAGTTCATGAACTGTTTAAGTTTATGGACCCTTCCATCACTCCCTACTACAGTTTTCTTTCTGTGCCACATGTACATGCATGTGCCACAGTTTTTAACACTGCACTTGTAACTCCCTTTTTGGTCGAATATCGTTGACCAAATACTAGTTGGTTTATTAGTGGATATTTTCACCCTGCTTGGAGCTACAAAGCTCCTTAGGTCACGGGGCTTGCGAAAAACAATATTAGGATGATCGGGGAGTGTGTCATCTAGCACAGGGTCGTGTTTGAGAATATTCCAATTTCTTTTAATGATATTCTGAATCTCGAAAGTCTTGTTAGTGTACTTGGTAGAGAATCGAACCTGTTGAATAATCAGGGGTAGTACGGCATAGAGGTTCTTTTTTGTCATCTGGTGGATTATCGTATAGCGCCAAGTATTTGTTAAGAGCTGTCTCTATAAGACTTGCATCATAGCCTTTTTCTTCAAACTTCTGTGTAAGAAACTTACTCTGTTCTAAGTAGTCTTCTTTTTTAGTACACGTACGCCTCAGGCGACAAAATTGTCCATAGGGCACATTTTGTATCCACCTTGGATGGTGATTACTTTTCGCATGTAGGTACGAATTACCTCCGCTAGGTTTAAAATGAGTTTTAGAAAAGATATCACCATCTGGATCTCCCTGGAGTTCTAGATGCAGAAAGACTAGACACTTGTCATCTATGACATGGGTAAATTCTATGCTGAAGGAATTGTTCTTACACTATTCTATAAAGTTGTTAAGATAATGATCTGACCCATTCCAGATTATCAGAATATAATCGATATATCTGGCATACAGGACCAGATTTGCCCGAAAGGATTGTTTTTCCATATATAGGCATTCTCCCAAAGGCCCATAAATATATTTGCATAGCCAGGGGCAAACCTAGCCCCATAGCTGTACCCCTAGTCTGCAAATAGCATTCACCCAGAAATGAAAAATAATCATGTGTAAGGGAAAATCTGACACAGTCAAACAAAAGCTTAGCTTGTAAGGGATTCAGTCTATCATCCTCTATTAGAAAGTGATTCATGGCTCTTAGGCCATATGTGTGGTCGATAGATGTATATAACGAAGCCACATCCAGAGAGAGCCATCTATAGCTAGGCATCCCATTTATAGTTGGACAAAATTTTGAGCATATGGCCGGAATTCCTTACAAAGGATGGTAGATTGGTCACAATATCCTGCAGAAATAATCAATATAACAGCCCAAGTTGCTAGAGAGACTATCCATCCCAACTATTATTGGTCTACCTGGGGGATATGTAAGGCTCTTGTGTACCTTGGGTATGTGATAAAAATGTGGGGTCACAGCATGCCTAATTATACAAGAAGAGATATTCAATTTTTGTAATAACTTCCTTCAATAGTGCCTCATCTAGGAGTATTTTGAGCTCCTTTCTGTACTCCACCATAGGATCTTTTCTTACTTTAGTATAAATTTCAGTGTCACCCAAAAGTCTCCTTGCCTCAGTTACATACTTATCTTTGGGAAAGAGAAGCTGCGCTATATAGAGGTGCAGGCCAACAATGGCTTGTATTTTCCAAGGTAGTGAATTGCAGTTCAAACAAATCCACAAAGAACACCCAGGTGAGCTAGATCCTTATTAAGTGCCACCACCTAATGAAAAACTTGCTTACCAGATGGCAAGCGGATGGCTATAGCCCAGCCAAGGCCTTTGCTTGAGCGAGAGGAACGTCCAGACAGGCACAACCAAATAGATTATCTGTATGCTCCAATCCCTTGATGCCGTGAATCTCCCATGGGCCTCAGTAACTCAAGGATGAGTTCAAAACCTCATAGAAAGGATCTTGCATTCAAATCCTCCTCATTCCTTTCTACTTCTCGGCTTATTGGTAGTAATAATCTTATGCTCCTTAAACTGCCCGTTCACACTGGTGGCTTCACTACAGCTGATTCCAGGGAGGACCCTCCTTCACTCTCTCATTCAGGTTCAGCTCCACTTTTAATCAGTCTGGTTTTGTAACATGGAACAACAAACACAACTACCGTAGTGTTTCTCTGTTGTTACATTTATTAAACCACCCCAAAGAGTTACACTTACAAAGTAAAAACATCAGATAAGCATATAAAACATTGGTTTGTTCTCACAGACTCGGCTCATCCCCTCTATTCACGATTCACCCTCTCATTGGGATTCCTCAGTAGATGACATCTACTGAGGAAGCCCAATCTTTAAAAAAACATTTATAATTTTTTAAAGATTGAAAATCTTCTATTTTTGTGGTATATATACACGATTAATGGATTTGATTTTCCTTGTCAGAAAGATGTTTGTTTTTACATACCATTTCTAAATGCATAATCATGCATTCACTAAATATGCATTATTGATATCTATATTCATATGTGCATGTTTTTATCTCTGTATCCACGTATGTGCCTGGGCATGTGCACCTATGTGCATATGTACAGACACAATCATATATTGATGTGTATGCTTCTATGCATGTGCGCATTAGCCCCTTTAGCTATAGGCACATACTCTCAGTGTATAATATAGTATACAATAGTATTACATTTATTATTTTTTCTCCATGTACACACAATGTATTCACCTATGAAATTGTATACAAATACACTGACAGCTATGCCCCTTCTGTATACACATGTGTACACACTTTGTATGTGTGAGTGCTATTGCATGCGAGTGCACGGATGAATCTTGTCCCCATCTTTATTTGATGACACAATATACTAAACACTTTTTAGGCTAGGAACTTCCTCTCCATTTGTTTTTCCTCGGTTTGTTTGTTTTCTTCTTTTTTCCAAGCCTGAAAAGTCCCCTTCCCTCCTTATGTTACTGTTTTATTTTTGAGGGACGAAAGAAATGGCAGGCTTGTCTGCCTTGACCTCTATAGTGCACCTTCAACAATATGGCAGAAGGTATCTACAACTGCTAATGTAGATCCCGTAAGCAGGCACATGGGAAATTATATCTATATTACACTTCCGCCATCTGGACCGCACAAAGAAACAACCAACATGGTATGCGTTTCACTCGCTGCCTACAGGTATTGCAGCACCCCTCGAAGGTAAGGCATCCTTTGAGACAACGATTGTGCACATTATGCAATTGAGATGAGGACTAGAGTGAATGAGGGAGAGGAGATTCGTACCCTCGGGTGATGGATCCGATATGGTCTCCGCTAGGGCAGTATGGATGTCAATGCGGGTGGCATTGTTGCTGTTGTTGGTCCAGTTTGCACCTTGATGTGTTCTGTCTGCAGCCTATTGTGCTGAACTTTGCTTATACACGTGGTTCATATAGGCGGGTAAGATTAGAACATGTCTAGCAATCCATGATCTCTAATGTGTGATACCATGTGCACTTAGGAATGTGTCACTAATGTGTTACAACTATGCATATGGGCTAGTTTAGGAACAAGTACACTTTTAGATGCGCAGTATTGGATGCATGTGTGTGCATGTGTTGTATGCCTTTATGTGTGTATATATATATGTGTATGCATATATGGTAGGTTTCCAAGGTGCCAAGCTAAGGTCCGCCTTTGAACCACCCACAAACAAGGGAGGGGCACTGGAGTCAATTCGATTTGTGCCTCCTAGATGAGCACATGTATTTAAGCAGCTGTAAGAGATGAACACTCTTAGGCTCTGCCAGCAGCGGTTTGCACATCCTCTTCCTAGGATCTGGAGACTGCTATCTGTGGACAGACAGCCACAAGTCAAAGACTGTTATAAGTGTGATTTTCTATCTACCTTTGTGAGCAGTTTTTAATTATGTTTTTTCTTAATAAATGTGTCAAAGGATAATGCACAAGGCTGGTGCGCCCTCTGTTTTCTGTTTTCCCGTAAGGTGGGAGTAAACTTGACTTAAATATTCTTTTGAAATGGTCTCCCTGCTGGTCTTCCTACCAGTCTTCTTTACAGGTTTGTGCTCTCTGGCCACTTGAATGGCCAGGTCGCAATGGCGTCACTTCATCATGACACACAGAGCGGACCATAAATGTGATCTGAGCTGTGCATGCACCCATCCACTAGGGTCTCTTCTGTTAAACCCTGCCTGTTAGTGGGTATTTTATATGAGAATTTACTACTGCTTTAAGAACAATAACCCTTGTAGCATGCATAAAGGAACAATGTACTCCCTGATACCTTAAATCATTTTTTTGCCTGTGTTGATGTTCAAAATCTCAGAGATGAAAACCTCATTAACCACTTCCCGCCCTGCCTATTGTAATAAGATGACTGAGGAGGAGCTTTGTTATCCTGGGTGGATAATGCCCCCCAGGGGTGCTCAGTGGCATGATCGATTACCGGAACCAGCGGATTACAGTGATTGGTACCAGGCCACTGTGTTTGGCCTGGGATAGTTTGATTGCTGAAATTCAACTTCCAAACGGGTCAACTACTGCTGACGCTCTATTAACCAGACCTTCGCAGAATTCTACAGTAAATTATACGACAATACATTTACCCCTTCAGAACAAGCCTTCCTGGGTTTCTTTGCATCACTTGACTTCCCAACTTTTAGTACCCCCTCAGCAGCTTTCCTTAGATAAACCTTTTACACTGGAGGAGGTAACTACGGCCATATGTTTATTACCAACCAATAAAACTCCAGGCCTTGACGGACTTCCCTCAGAGTGGTACCAGACATACATAGAAGAACTAGCTCCTAAGCTCCTTAAGACATTTTGAGACTCCCTTACACTGGGGAAACTTCCGGATTTTATGAACGAAGCACTTATAGTGGTTATACCCAAACCTGGCAAAGACAATCTGCAGTGTGGGTCCTACCATCCCATATCCCTTTTAAACAATGCTGCAAAAATTCTAGCAAAGATTAGACTTCAGACGGTCATTCTGTCCCTCATACCCCCGGATCAATGCAGGTTTATGCCTGGCAGGATCGCTTTTGACAATATTCGTAGACTGTATTTGCATAACCATAGTGCAGCGCGCGAAACGGGGGTACTGGTCCTATCCCTAGATGTGTTAAAAGCCTTTGACACTGTGAGCTGGCCCTTTCTTTGGGAAGCTATAGCAGGAGTGGGTATTGGTCCACATTTTATTCAATGGGCCGTCTATTATATGCAGACCCAAAGGCCAGGGTCCGCACTAACAGGGACATCTGTGAACCATTTTCCTTGAGGAGGGGTACCAGGCAAGGGTTCCCTCTCTCTTCACTCCTGTTCGCACTGGCCATTGATCTGTGGGTCCTGGTGGTGCGACAGACGTCAGAGATAGGGGGCATCCGTTTTAGTCCACTGGAGATTTCCCTCTATGCAGACAATGCCCTTATATATTTGGATGGTAGAGAGAGCTCATTTCATAAATTGCTAAGTGTTGTGGAGGAGTTTGGTGCAGCATTGGGACTACAGGTGGGATGGGAAAAATCGCAAGCCTTTCTTATAGGCCCCCCCTTTCCTAGTGATTATCTGCAAAGGTCGCATATTCAATTTATTTCCTCCTTCAAATATCTAGGTATTCAAATACATGCTGACATCTCTAAATATGAAGAACTTAACCTCACTCCTATAGTCAAACAAATGATAGATAGGTTTCATATCTGGTCGTCATTGCCCTTTAATCCAATTGGTTGCTTAAACGTATTCAAAATGATTTTTCTACCAAAACATCTATATTGTTTTCGAGCTGCCCCAGTCTTTTTCACTAAAAGTTTTTTGGGAAAATAAACTCCACTCCCCTCCTTTGTCTGGAATGGCTTCCAACCTCGTATAGCCAGATCCTCCTTACAGGCAGCAAAGACCGCGGGCGGCTTGCCCAAACTTAAGAAACTATTTTCTTGCTTCCCAACTTACCTATGTCCATGCCTGGTTACATTCTGACCCACTGACTCCTGCTACGGCACTTTTATTGACCCTATTTGAACCTCCTACCTCTCTATGGAATGAACTCCATAGATCAAAGAAATCGGGTGGTCCTAGATTCTCCCCTGTTGATGTTAGTTTTATGGCCTGGAGAGGGGAAAACTCTGACACAATCTATGGGTATCTCGCCACAGACTCCACTGTGGCGGAACCCCAACCTCCCTGAGCTCTTCGGTCACCCAGACTCGACATGGTGGAGTCGATTTGGTATTATACATCTAACCCACATAATCGAAGAGAATACCTTACTATCCTTTGATGTACTCAGACCTAAATATGATCTGGACAATAAATTCTTTTTCAAATATCTCTTACTCACACACGCCATTCGGGCACAGTTTGGATCTTTGACCATTGAGCTCACGGAATCGTCTATTGAAGATCTCCTGTCGTTCCTGGAAATTGCCAAACTGGTGATGACCTTTTATGATCGCCTCCAGCTGGTGGGAGCTGACCCTTTCAGAACTCTGATCGCAAATGGCTATTGTCTATGCCTGAACTTTCTGAAGAGGAATGGGAACTAGCAACTGAGACATGTTTTCAGGACATAATTAGCACTGCTGACCTACTGGTACAATTTAAGTTTATACACCACCTGCATTATACCCCAGCTAGACTGGTCTGGATGGGTCTGAGACAGGATATTGCATGTGCTAGATGTGATATAATTGCTGCTGACTTTTTTCATATGTTCTGGATCTGTACCAGACTTTCAACTTTCTGGAAGGAATTGTTTGCTTTCTTCGACCACAAACTTCATCTACCGATACCTCACACCCCAGAGGTGGGACTTTTGGGAGTACTCAATGACCATGTTCACCATACCCATGCCAGGACATTGCTACGTATACTATTATTTTATGCACGTAAAACCATCCTATTGCACTGGAAGGATGTGGGCCCTCTTTCACCCCACACCTTCTTCCGCATTGTTCATGGGGTCCTTCCCAAATTCAAGTTGATAAGAGTACAAGAGTAGGGCATGCCCTAAGAAATTCACTAAAATCTGGCAACCATGTCTTGATGTATCAAAGGATTTCTGGGGGGATGTCCTCTCTTCACAGCTTTCCCAGTAGGCTCACTACTTTTGTGTATAATATTATTTTTCGGCAAGATGCCAAAATTGATACTCACAGATTGCCTTATATGAAGCATCTAACGCAGGGGGGGATCCTGGACCTCTGCTGTCCTTACAGGGTCGCATGTGTTGCAGGTTTTAATTAGTCTAGGTATGAAGGTATGAATGTGTGTTGTTGGGGTATTTCTGTTTTTTATCGGCCGTTAAACTTGTTCCATTCTCCTTACTATGTAATGGTTCTACGTACACTTTACTCATTTATAATTACAGTCCTTATTTTTGTTGTTTTTATATATCTATGTTTAAAACTCCAAAAATAAACACCTTTAAAAAAAAAACAAAAAAAACAAACAAACAATGAATCATGAATAAAAGCATTAACGACAGTTAAAATAATTGCTTTTACAGTGATCATCACTGCAATAAGCAATCAAAGTGTAAAAAAAAAATCCCAATCACCTTCCCAGAGTAGTAGAGTGTCACTATGGTGACACCACGCTAATCTGACGACAGAATGTAAAAAAAAAAAAAAGAAAAACTGGAAAGAAAAATATATAGATATAATTGTTCCTGATCACCTTCACACCAGTCATATTGTCCCTAATCACTGCCATACCAGTTACAGTGTCCCTGATCATAGACAGACCAGGTAACAGTGTCCCTGGTCACCACCTCACCAGTAACAGTGTCCCTGATGACTGCCACACCAGTTCCAGTGTCCCTGATCACCACACCAATCATTTTGTTCCTAATCACGGCCACACCAGTTCCAGTGTCCCTGATCACTGCCACACCAGTCATAATGTCCCTAATCACGGCCACACCAGTTACAGTGTCTCTGTTCACCGCCACACTAGTTACAGTGTCCCTGATCACCGCCACACCAGTTAGTGTCCTTGATCACTGCCACACCATGCACAGTGTCCCTGATTAACACCACACCAGTCATAATGTCACCATAAGGAATTGTTCAAATGTGCAATGCTCTCTGAAGAGCCATCTATGTTCGAATTGCTCTTCAGAGAGTATCTGAAAGGCAGTGAGGAGGCATTGTATTGCGTTATCATCTGCATTAACCCCTTGGACCTCATACAAGCAACACCATTCACTTGAATGGGTCATGATCAGCGGGCATATAAATCCTGCCAAAGCTGTGAAGCAAAGCATTGTAGCCACAGCAGGTGTACACCCCCTGCTTCTGCAGCTTAAGGGGGTAACGCTTCAGGAGTAAAACCTTGCTCAACTGCTAGGTTTTACCGCACCCCCAACCTCACGTGTGCACGAGCCTAATAGAGCACCCAGTCATAGTTCTCTGATCACCACCACGCCAGCCACAGTGTCACCAAACCAGTGTATCTAGAATCAGTGTTCCTGATTTGCCTGTTAATTGAACACATTTCTACCTGTTGCCTGGACTGATCTTTTGCTGACCATGTCTTTGCCTGAACTTACCCATCCGTATGTCTGACTTACTATGTTCCTGTGAGACACAAGTCCCAGCCATCCCTTTCCGACAACTGCACTCCTGAAATCAGAGAAACTTTTTTTCTTCTTCCTTTCTTTAGCCTGTACTTCCGGGACAATGAACGTGGCATTCCTGGAGGCAGTGACATACCAGTAGGCGAGGCTTGCTTGGCTTATAGGAACTGGAACTGCTATAGGCAATGCTACACTAAGCTATGTTCCCGACTACTCGTATACAGGGCAACCATTATAGTACATTGGTTTTGATACAATTGGTTGATTTGTGGGATCCACAAGTTACAATGTCTGGTACATAATCAGTCCAGGCACTGAAATGTGGTATCACCATGCTCAGAAGGAGTAGTAGAATGTGTGTTGGGTTGTAATTCTAAGTCTGCCCATGCTGTGTGTGAGAAATACCTTGTTAAATTTACAACTTTGTGTAAAGTCTTCAAAAGACTCTCCATACCTATTACCACAAAAACAGTGTACAGGCTTAACAACCTGGAGCTAGACCCCCTTTTCTGTTCATGTATTATGGATTTCTTAACTAACAGACCATAAACTGTGAGAATGGGGAATCTCTTCCACCCTCAAAAACTAGAGATAGTAGTGAACTAGAGGAGAATCAAAAAGGAAGACCACTCAATTCTTTTCTGCATATAAATGAAGAAAAATAGGAAAGTTAATAACTTTTCTGGGAGTGTAAATAATAAAAGCATTGCCATCCCTCCTCAACACTTCCTTTTTGGTGAAGAAGGCACAACAGAGACTGCTCTTTTTTAGGAGACTTAAAGGGGTTGTAAACCTTCAAGGTTTTTCACCTCAATACATTCTATACATTGTGGTGAAAAACCTCCTATAATGCTGCAGCCCCCCCCCCCCCCCCCCCCCAGGCCCCTGTTTTACTTACCTGTACTCCCTCTATCTGGTCCTGGGGACGAGCACACCAGCAAAAGCTGGTGTCTCGGGTCCCGATTGGATGGATTGATAACAGCACAGCCATTGGCTCCAGCTGCTGTCAATCAAATCCAATGACCCAGTCGTCGGGGGTGGGGGCGAGTCTCATACATTCAGCGTCCATAGAAGCCGAATGTATGAGACTTGGCCCCACCCACCCCCGATGCCTGGGTCATTGGATTTGATGACTCGGGAGCGCGCCCGCAAGGTAACCCCCAAGGGGAGCACTTCTTCCAGGGGGTTGTCTAATGCGGGAAGGAGTCGCGAGAGCCACCGAGGGACGCCCAGAAGAGGATGTTTAGGGCCACTTAGGGCAAAACGAGATGCACAGTGGAGGTATGTATGACAGTGTCACTTATCATCAAAAGCATTCTAGCAGCATATAGATTGTGCAATGGAATTTTTTTTTTTCTGACAGCTTACCTGGATAGTACAGTCTACAATTAATTTTCCTGTCTCCGCCATGCGCGAATATGTCCATCATATCCAGCGGCGCATTGTCTCCTGGGAACTGTGTCATAATTCCCAGAAGTCAGTATGGATGGCCGCCGCTCGTTATCACGATATTCTGAAACCGGAAGTGACGCGATGACACCAGTCACGTGTTGATGGTTGCCATCACAACAGGGCGTGCACTTCCGTTGACGCCGCCCATTGTGGTGGCAACATGATAAGTTTCCTGTGCTGCGAGTTTCTCACACTGCGCATGCACGAGAATGGGTGGTGCATGCTGGACATTCAGATGCACCGTATCCCGGAAATAAATGCTTGTGGGCTTCACATGCCCACAAGCAATATGGGAACTTCATACACAGCAGAATATAAGGTATTTTTTGATCAAATATATGTATTAGAGCGGCAAATTTTCTTTAAAACGTGAGTGGCATTAATGTATGTTAGGATCCAAAGTTTGGCTTTAAAAAAAAAAAATATGATTTTTATAACAGCTTACCTGTAGAATCCTTTTCTTTAAAGTACATCACGGGACACAGCCATAGTAGTTACTATGTGGGTTATAGGCCACCTTCAGGTGATGGACACTGGCACACCCTAAGACAGGAAGTTCACTCCCTATATAACCCCTCCCACTACTGGGAGTACCTCAGTTTTTGTAGCAAAGCAATACACGTGTATACCAGAAAGATGGGAGGGACCTTTGTGTCCCGTGATGTACTTCAAAGAAAAGGATTTTACAGGTAAGCTGTTATAAAAATCCTATTTTCTTAATCGTACATCACGGGACACAGTGCCATAGTAGTTACTATGTGGGATGTCCCAGAGCAATGCCACCTGAGGGGAGGGAGACACAACAAAATTAGGGCACCGTGAGACTAGAGGGCTTATACTGCTGTTTGCAGCACACTGCGCCCAAAGGTGATAGCCTCATGACCTTTTACATGTACTTGATAGAATCTGGCAAATGTATGGACAGAAGACCAAGTTGCGGCCTTGCAGATTTGAACCATGGAGGCTTGGTGATGCACTGCCCAGGAAGCACTAACAGCCCTGGTGGAGTGCGCTTTAATTTGAAAAGGTGGAATTTTCCTCTTTAAATGATAAGCTTGAACAATTACTTGTCAAATCCATTTAGAAATAGTAGATTTCGATGCTGCCTGTCCTCTTTTAGGACCTTCAGGCGACACAAACAAAACATCCGTTTTCCGAATCTGGGTAGTCGCCTTCAAGTAGAATTTGACAGCTCTCACGACATCAAGAGAATGTAGTGATATTTTTTCCGCAGAACAGGGATCTGGTAAAAATGAAGGCAGAACAATATCCTGGTTTAGATGAAAACCTGATACTACCTTTGGTAGAAAATTAGGATGAGGACGCAATACAACCTTATCCTTGTGAATAATTAAATATGGCTCTTCACAAGAAAGAGCAGCCAACTCTGATACCCTTCTTGCAGAAGATATGGCTACCAGAAAAACTGGTTTCCTTGTCAGGAGGACCAAGAGAATATGTCGTATTGGCTCAAAAGGCTGTTTCTGTAATGCCGACAGAACTAAATTCAAGTCCCAAGGGTTCAGGGGTGAACTAACCGGAGGATTTAGCCACGTTACCCCCTGAAAAAAGCTACGAACCAAAGAATGCGAAGCAAGTGGTCATTGAAATAATACCGACAAGGCTGAAACCTGGCCTTTGATAGTACTTAAGGCCAGCTTCATTTCTAACCCCATCTGTAGAAAGTCAGGGATTCTACCTATAACATATTTCCTGGGGTGCCAACCCCTGGATTCACACCAGGAGACATATGGCTTCCAGACTCTATAATATATGACTCTGGAGGCTGGCTTCCTTGCATTAACCAAGGTAGAAACCACTGAACCTGACAGCCCACGCTTCTTCAGAATGTGGGCCTCAATAGCCAAACCGTTAAATTTAGCGTTTGTAAAGTAGGATGGAATACCGGACCTTGCGAGAGAAGGTCTGGACGTGGGGGTAGGGTCCATGAGACCCCTACCGCCATCTTTACGATCTCTGCATACCAAGATCTCCTAGGCCATGCCAGGGCCACAAGAATCACTGACTTCCCTTCCTGCTTGATCCTGCGAAGAAGTCGTGGAAGCAGCAGAACAGAAGGGAATGCATAAATCAGTGAAAACTGATTCCACGGGAATACCAAGGCATCTGTTTCGCATGCCAGCGGATCTTTTGTTCGTGACATAAAGTTGTCGATCTTTTTGTTGAACCTGGATGCAAACAGATCCATGTCCGGAATTCTCCATTTTTGACATATTGTCAGAAAGACTTCGGGGTGAAGAGACCATTCTCCCGGGAACAACTGCTGGCGACTCAAATAGTCCACCTGCCAATTCTCTATTCCTGGAATGAAGACTGCCGATAGGTATATTGTTTTCTCCCCAAGTTAGGATATGATTCACCTCTCTCTGGGCCGCACAACTTCTCGTGCCCCCTTGGTGATTGATATAGGTCACTGCTGTGGCATTGTCAGATTGGATCCTGACAGGACAATTCTGTAGCCTGAACGTCCAGGCCCTCAGGGCCAGGCGTGCTGCCTGAATCTCTAGAATATTGATGGGCAAGGTCATCTCTGATTTGGACCATTTCCCTTGGACAGTCATTTCTTCCAGGACTGCTCCCCAACCCAAAAGGCTAGCATCTGTTGTTGCCACCTTCCAGGTAACTAGTAGGAAGGATTTTCCTTTCTGCAGATTCTTGGCTATCAACCACCAACTGAGGCTTTGGCTCACCTTTGGAGACAAACGCATTGGGAAGTCTAGAGCTTGGACCTTCTTGTTCCAAGCCGATAGGATACTGTTTTGCAGTAGTCTTGAATAAAATTGAACATAAGGAACAGCCTCGAATGAAGCCACCATCTTTCCCAACAATCTCATGCAAAGTCGAATAGAAGGATTCTTCTTTGCCTTGACCACCTGAATCAGTTCCATTATGGCACTGATCTTTGCCTGGGGCAAGAACACCCTCTTCTGAGCTGTATCTATGATCAGTCCCAAGTATTTCAATCTCCTTGATGGTTTTAAGGAAGATTTTTCTAGGTTGAGAATACAACCTAGGTATTCCAGGTAGCTGACTGTGGTGACCAAACTCTGGTCTAAGTGGGCTACTGACTGGTCTATCAAGAGCAGATCATCTAAGTAAGCTAGAATCATTATACCTTGAGCCCTTAATCTGGCTAGAGAAGGAGCCAGGACCTTTGTAAACACTTGAGGTGCAGTAGCTAGAACGAAAGGCAGAGCTACAAACTGAAAATGAAGATTTTCTATATTGCAGATATTTGAACGGGAAAAATAGGTACATGGAGGTAAGCATCCTTGATGTCAATTGAAGCTAGAAGTTCTCCACCTTATAGAATGAAGACTACTGATCGGATTGACTCCATACGAAAAGAGCGGATATTCAAAAACCGGTTTAGATCTTTGAGAGCTAGAATGGGTCTGACATCCCCGGTTGGTTTTGGTACCGTGAAAAGGTTTGAATAAAATCCCAAATCCTGCTCTTTCATGGGGACCACCAATATCATCTTTTGAGACAATGCTTGAAAGAGAGACTTCTTTTTCTATTGCAAAACATAATGCCCCTGGTAGCTCGGCCAACTCTTGGGCCTGCTGATCAGGAATAATCTTGCGTACCTGTTTAAACTGGTTTGACATACACCAATTGCTGCCAGCGCAGGCTGAGTTACTGAACCTGCCAGAGAAAAAGTGTTTTTTAATAGGAGTTCCATTTCCTTTCCGTTGGATCCTTAAGCATTTGAGCATTGGCCATCGTGAGTCATCAGCCTCTTCCTGGTCCCCTGAGAGAAATTCATCATCTCCTGCCCTCAGTTCCCCAGTTTGAGGGTCCTGGGTAAAAGAAGGGGACCTATTGCGCCTAGTCCCATTCTAGAATGCGATTAAAGCCGCTATTCTCCTATTCTCTGCTCCAACCCCAATATGGTTGAGGAAAAAACCTCTTCAGTAACATAGATAGGGGCTGCAGTGTTGGAAACAGTTGCAACACCTGACGGCCCAGATGGCTCACTCTGACCAGCCACCTCAGAACTCTCAGGGGAGGATGCCATTTTTTTTGGAGATGGTTCTAGGTTTTTTTGAGCTTGAAGGAGTCCCTCTTCCAGCCCTTTTTTGGGGTGTTTCTAGCCCCCCTTCTGACCACTGCTTGAGCAATAGTCCAGCCACTGCCGCTGCTATTAATGCTCAGCCTGATGCTATTAGTAAATGTGCCAAGGGAATGCCTGTGTCACCAACCTCTTACATGCCTCTTTTTGCTCTTGTGTCCCTCCAACATCTGCAAGCAGCAAAAATGGAGCTTCTAAACATACTCCCATGCTGGACGTTGCTGCATGCTAAGGCCACGCTAAGGCCCGCCCCTTCCGTCATATCGCGCCCCCTCCCTTTTCAAAAAAGGGTTTTCCCATGCGAGCGCAGGCCTCTGATCCGACGGGATCGGCGTGTGTGAGGAGGGGATGGCGAAGAGGAGACCTGAGACAAGCCACCGTGCAGGGGCGGTGAATGAAACGGAGCAGTATCGCCGATCGTTTTGGCTTCCCCCTATCCAGGGAAAGGGGGAGAGCTTTGTCCAGGTGGGGGGTGATTAGTGAAAGAAAATCCCCCCCCCCATCTTACCGGAGGTCTGAGCTTCTCGCCGGAGGGAAGCCTGCTGTTTTTGCTGCACAAGGTGATCTTTGAGGAAAGCATGACAAGGAACGACATTTCATAAGAAAATTTAAAAATTCCTTAGAAACCTCCACTTACCTTTCCCGCTGCAGGGATTGCTGTGCTAAAACCAACAGACCCAATCTTCACCCCTCACGGTGTGCTCTGTTATCAAACCTTCAGGAACCGGGGACCCTCGGGGAACCCACACTCCTGGACCCGTAAAGCACCCCACAAGTAAAACTTTATGGCTGAAAACACCAAAGCACTGGATCCCGGGGTCCAGCTCTCTAAAAAGAGCAGCGTTACAGGCAAAACCTCATTTCTTCAGACACGAGGCCCGGGTACCATTTAATTTGGCCTAGAAAAGACACTTTGAATGGATCCGGTTGCATAGCGTGCCCCAGCAAAGGAATCTTCCAGTGGAGCTCAGCACAGCACATCTTTACTCGTGACCAACACCTAAGACACTGGCGAAAAAACTGAGGGACTCCCAGTAGTGGGAGGGGTTATATAGGGAGTGGACTTCCTGTCTTAGGGTGTGCCAGTGTCCATAACCTGAATGTGGCCTATAGCCCACATAGTAACTACTATGGCTCTGTGTCCCGTGATATACGATTAAGGCAGAATATAAGGTATTTTTTGATCAAATATGTGTATTGGAGCGGAAAATTTTCTTTAAAACGTGAGTGGCATTAATGTATGTTACATAGTAGGTGAGGTTGAAAAAAGACACAAGTCCATCAAGTCCAACCTATGTGTGTGTGATTATGTGTCAGTATTGCATTGTATATCCCTGTATGTTGTGGTCATTCAGGTGCTTATCTAATAGTTTCTTGAAGCTATCAATGCTCACCGCTGAGACCACCGCCTGTGGAAGGGAATTCCACATCCTTGCCGCTCTTACAGTAAAGAACCCTCTATGTAGTTTAAGGTTAAACCTCTTTTCTTCTAATTTTAATGAGTGGCCACGAGTCTTGTTAAACTCTCTTCTGCGAAAAAGTTTTATCCCTATTGTGGGGTCACCAGTCCGGTATTTGTAAATTGAAATCATATCCCCTCTCAAGCGTCTCTTCTCCAGAGAGAATAAGTTCAGTGCTCGCAACCTTTCCTCATAACTAAGATCCTCCAGACCCTTTATTAGCTTTGTTGCCCTTCTTTGTACTCGCTCCATTTCCAGTACATCCTTCCTGAGGACTGGACCGCATACTGTAGGTGCGGCCGGACCAGAGTCTTGTAGAGCGGGAGAATTATCGTTTTATATCTGGAGTTGATCCCCCTTTTAATGCATGCCAATATTCTGTTTGCTTTGTTAGCAGCAGCTTGGCATTGCCTGCCATTGCTGAGCCTATCATCTACTAGGACCCCCAGGTCCTTTTCCATCCTAGATTCCCCCAGAGGTTCTCCCCCCAGTGTATAGATTGCATTCATATTTTTGCCACCCAAATGCATTATTTTACATTTTTCTACATTGAACCTCATTTGCCATGTAGTCGCCCACCCCATTAATTTGTTCAGGTCTTTTTGCAAGGTTTCCACGTCCTGCGGAGAAGTTATTGCCCTGCTTAGCTTAGTATCATCTGCAAATACAGAGATTGAACTGTTTATCCCATCCTCCAGATCGTTTATGAACAAATTAAATAGGATTGGTCCCAGCACAGAACCCGGGGGAACCCCACTACCCACCCCTGACCATTCCGAGTACTCCCCATTTATCACCACCCTCTGAACTCGCCCTTGTAGCCAGTTTTCAATCCATGTACTCACCCTATGGTCCATGCCATCGGACCTTATTTTGTACAGTAAACGTTTATGGGGAACTGTGTCAAATGCTTTTGCAAAATCCAGATACACCACGTCTATGGGCCTTCCTTTATCTAGATGGCAACTCACCTCCTCATAGAAGGTTAGTAGATTGGTTTGGCAAGAACGATTCTTCATGAATCCATGCTGATTACTGCTAATGATACCGTTCTCATTACTAAAATCCTGTATATAGTCCCTTATCATCCCCTCCAAGAGTTTACATACTATTGATGTTAGGCTAACTGGTCTGTAATTCCCAGGGATGTATTTTGGGCCCTTTTTAAATATAGGTGCTACATTGACTTTTCTCCAATCAGCTGGTACCATTCCAGTCAGTAGACTATCTGTAAAAATTAGGAACAACGGTCTGGCAATCACTTGACTGAGTTCCCTAAGTACCCTCGGATGCAAGCCATCTGGTCCCGGTGATTTATTAACGTTAAGTTTCTCAAGTCTAATTTTAACTCCGACCTCTGTTAACCATGGAGGTGCTTCCTGTGATGTGTCATGAGGATAAACAGTGCAGTTTTGGTTACTGAAGCCCCCCGATTCACACGTGAAGACTGAGGAGAAGAATAAATTCAATACCTTCGCCATCTCCCCATCCTTTGTAACCAGATGTCCTTCCTCATTCTTTATGGGGCCAATATGGTCTGTCCTCCCTTTTTTGCTGTTTACATACTTAAAGAATTTCTTGGGATTTTTTTTGCTCTCCTCCGCTATGTGTCTTTCATGTTCTATCTTAGCTGTCCTAATTGCACCCTTACATTTCCTGTTGCATCCTTTATAAAGTCTGAATGCTGAGGATGATCCCTCAACCTTGTATTTTTTGAAGGCCTTCTCCTTTGCTTTTATATGCATTTTTACATTGGAGTTAAGCCATCCAGGACTTTTGTTCGCTCTTTTAAATTTATTACCCAATGGGATACATTGGTTAATGCCCTTATTTAATATGCTCTTAAAGCAAACCCATCTCTCCTCCGTATTCTTTGTTCCTAATATTTTATCCCAGTTTATGCCTTTTAGCAAGGTTTGTAGTTTAGGGAAGTTGGCTCTTTTGAAATTCAGTGTCTTTGTATTCCCTTTATGTTTCCTATTTGTGTGATTTATACTGAAACTAATTGACCCGTGATCGCTGTTACCTAAATTGCCCCGTATTTCCACATCCGTGATCAGGTCTGTATTGTTGGTAATCAGTAGATCCAGTAATGTTTTATTTCTAGTTGGTGCATCTACCATTTGACCCATAAAATTGTCCTGCAAGACATTAAGGAACTGGTGAGCCTTAAATGAATGCGCGGTTCCCTCTGCCCAGTCTATGTCTGGATAATTAAAATCCCCCATTATGATAACACTTCCCATCCTTGCTGCTACTCCAATTTGTGATAGGAGATCCATCTCCACTTCCTCCCTCAGGTTAGGGGGCCTACAGCATACTCCCAGTATTATTTTCCCCTTAGCTTCATCCCTTTGGAGCTCTACCCATAAGGATTCCACCTCCTCTCTAGCTCCCTCAGTGATGTCATCTCTCACATTCACTTGTACATTATTCTTGATATATAGGCATACCCCTCCCCCTTTTTTACCCTCTCTATCCTTGCGGTATAGGGTATACCCTTGAATGTTTGCCAGCCAATCATGAGAGCTGTTGAACCAGGTCTCTGAAATTCCCACAAAATCCAAATCCTCCTCGTACAACAGTATCTCTAGTTCACCCATCTTGTCCGCCATGCTCCTGGCATTGGTGAACATGCCACATAGTTTAGACCAGTCGCATATTGTCTTCGTATTGGGTGTTTCGAGATTGCAACTAGGACTTGCTACTATACTCACCTTGTGTTTTTGTGCTTTGGTTAACCTACCACTAATGCCCCCAATACTACCCTCTGGAATATCTTCCATGCAGGCTATCTCTGCCTCTGGACCCTCCCCCCCATTGCCTAGTTTAAAAACCCCTCTAACTTTTTGGCCATCTTCCTTCCCAGCAGATCTGCACCCTCCTCATTTAGGTGCAGTCCGTCCCTTCTATAGTACCGGTTACCGACTGAGAAGTCAGCCCAGTCCTCCAGGAACCCAAACCCCTCCTTACTACACCAACTCTTCAGCCACTTGTTTACTTCCCTAATCTCCCTCTTCCTTTCTGGTGTGGCTCGATGTACCGGTAGTATTCCTGAGAATACTACCTTGGAGGTCCTTTTCCTCAATTTAGCTCCTAAGTCCCTAAAATCGTTCTTTAGGACACTCCATCTGCCTCTGACTTTGTCATTGGTGCCAACGTGCACCATGACAGCCGGGTCTTCCCCAGCCCCTCCCAGTAATCTGTCGACAAGATCCGTGATGTGCCGAACCCGAGCGCCCGGTAGACAACATACTGTTCGGCGCTTCAGGTCTTGGTTACAGATTGCCCTCTCTGTCCTTCTAAGAATTGAGTCCCCTACCACCAGAATCTGTCTTTCCTTTCCCTTTGCTGCCCCCCCCCACTCTCACTGGAGGAGTTCTTCCCCCGGCAGCTAGGAGAGTCCCTCAGCTCCAGCAGTGCTGGTCCCTGACTGGTTTCACCAATGTCACTCAAAGTAGCATACTTATTGGGATGCTCCAGTCCTGGATCGGCCTCCCTGGCACTTCCCCCTCTACCCCTCCTGACTGTCACCCATCTACTCTTTGCTAGTGCCTGCACCTCTTTGTCTCCACCCGCCTCTGTGCTGGCCCCTGCCGGCACCTGCCATGTACGTTCCTGGCTCTCCTTTAGTATGGAGGGACTTCTCAGTGCTGACAGTTGTTTCCCCAGATTCAGAACCTGGGCTTCCAGGGAAACAATGTGCTTACATTTTGCACAGCAGTATTCGCCCTCGATCGGATGATCAAGGAACGCATACATGCGGCAAGATGTACAAAGAGTCGCCTCTCCACACCCGCCGGGCATCGTACCTATTAAATTTAGTGAGGATTTGGGGATTTTACCCTGTCCAAATTACCTAACAGCTAGCTTCCTGGCACTAATACTCAAGACAATACACAGGTACACAACAAGACAATACACGGGTACTCACAGACCTACGTGCAATTGCAGAACAGTCGCAGACCTACGTGCACTCGCAATACTCAAGTATACAGTATACAATATACAAGTACTAACGATCCACACACACTACTCAGAAAACACTCAGGTACTCACACTACACAGGTACTATGACTCCTGTTATAACCTCCTTTTTTAAACTCTGGTTTTAACTCACCACTTAGACCAGTTCCACTTACACAAAGTTCCACAGCCTCAGACTGAGCATGCTCAGAATGAGTCCTACACCCAGTAATATAGGCACCTGTGAGCAATTAACCACCCCCCTTAATTGATAGACTGAAGGAACCAGAGAAAAAAAAAAAAAAGCTATTTAAAAAGTGACAGAAAAAGGTGATTGAAAAAACTAAAAGGAAAAGCCCCAAAAATGAAACCCAGCAAACCCAGCAAACAAAAAGCAAGACTTGTTCACTCACTCTGGTTGTAACTCACCACTTAGACCAGTTCCACAGCCTCAGACTGAGCACGCTCAGACTGAGTCCTACACCCAGTAATATAGGCACCTGTGAGCAATTAACCACCCCCCTTAATTGATAGACTGAAGGAACCAGAAAAAAAAAAAAAAAGCTATTTAAAAAGTGACAGAAAAAGGTGATTGAAAAAACTAAAAGGAAAAGCCCCAAAAAAGAAACCCAGCAAACAAAAAGCAAGACTTGTTCACTCTAACTCTGGTTTTAACTCACCACTTAGACCAGTTCCACTTACACAAAGTTCCACAGCCTCAGACTGAGCACGCTCAGACTGAGTCTTACACCCAGTAATATAGGCACCTGTGAGCAATTAACCACCCCCCTTAATTGATAGACTGAAGGAACCAGAGAAAAAAAAAAGCTATTTAAAAAGTGACAGAAAAAGGTGATTGAAAAAACTAAAAGGAAAAGCCCCAAAAATGAAACCCAGCAAACAAAAAGCAAGACTTGTTCACTCTAACTCTGGTTTTAACTCACCACTTAGACCAGTTCCACTTACACAAAGTTCCACAGCCTCAGACTGAGCACGCTCAGACTGAGTCCTACACCCAGTAATATAGGCACCTGTGAGCAATTAACCACCCCCCTTAATTGATAGACTGAAGGATCCAGAGAGAAAAAAAGAAAGCTATTTAAAAAGTGACAGAAAAAGGTGATTGAAAAAACTAAAAGGAAAAGCCCCAAAAATGAAACCCAGCAAACCCAGCAAACAAAAAGCAAGACTTGTTCACTCTAACTCTGGTTTTAACTCACCACTTAGGCCAGTTCCACTTACAAAGTTCCACAGCCTCAGACTGAGCACGCTCAGACTGAGTCCTACACCCAGTAATATAGGCACCTGTGAGCAATTAACCACCCCCCTTAATTGATAGACTGAAGGAACCAGAGAAAAAAAAAAAAAGCTATTTAAAAAGTGACAGAAAAAGGTGATTGAAAAAAACTAAAAGGAAAAGCCCCAAAAATGAAACCCAGCAAACAAAAAACAAGACTTGTTCACTGTAACTCTGGTTTTAACTCACCACTTAGACCAGTTCCACTTACACAAAGTTCCACAGCCTCAGACTGAGTCCTACACCCAGTAATATAGGCACCTGTGTTAGGATTCAAAGTTTGGCTTTAAAAAAAAAAAAAATGTCGGTGGAACTCCGATTTAAGCTGGCCATAAATGGATCAAAATTTGGACAATTCGGAGAGTTTCACTGTTAGAATAAATGTCTCATCCGGGGAGATACCTTCAACAACGTGTGGATGGAGGAATCTAGTTGTTCATTGATTGAATCATCTATGGCCAGCTTTAAACAGGTTAAACCACCTTTAAAGCTCCTGGTGAAATTCTATCATAGCCATAGAAAGCACCGTGTTACAGTGCAGTTTGCCAAAGTAGAGCACAGAAAAAAATCTGTCCCCTGTATTAAAAACAGCACATTGGATAATTGCTACCAAATACCGAACCAGGGCACTGTGTATGCTAGCCGATTAAAGAAAGGGGCTAGCAGCATCAGCAAAGAACCAACTCACCCAGGATACAGTGTTTTTGTTCCTATTTCATCAGGGAAAAAAAAATGCAGGGCAATCATCACACAAAAAGATTGGAGTAAAGTTTCTTTCCCGGAGCTGTACAAACTCCCAAGAATGTTAAGGCACCTCAGTAATATATCTTTCATTTGAAAATATTGTTTACATATCTTTTCTTTAATGCTGGACATACATTTTACATATGTCATTTGGTCCCTGGGGAACCAACTGAAATATGATAAGTAGGAGGCCCTGCCAGCCGGCTCTGTTAGAAAAAAGTTGATCCCTCAATCGACTTTTGTCGATGAAGCATGCTGGAAAATTTTCAGCTGAAAAGCAGCTGCATCCAATCAGCGGGACCAGCCGTGAAAATACAACAGCAGCCACTGGAGATTTGTTCACCTGCACTGTTTATGGCTAGGTTTACTTTATTCCTGCATTATTTTGAATACATTTGTTTTATTTGTAAAGGATATTGCTTACATTCTGTAGGCAAGCAATGTGTGTATGTATATTATGTATGTATTTGTGGACATGCATGTACAATATTTACTGTTGTTGTCAGAGAGCCATCATGTAACATTTTGCTCCGTTGAATACAATGACAATATAGTATCTAATTTAGTCAAATTCATCTTCTGCTTTCCAACCAATATCTTTTAATGACAACTCATGTGGCAACATAATTTTGTGTTCAATACAGCTTAGAAGCTGGGTTTACAATACATGTTTTTGCAGATCCATGATAATAGTATTCTTCTACAACAGAAAGATCGACTGTGTTAGGGAATTAAAACAACTTAAAGAGGAACTGCAGTCTGCTCACATAGGTTGTAATAAAAACATATTTGCTATTCTGAAGCTTTCCTCCAACCACTAAACCACTGCATATTATTTTATATATACTGTGATGCTGTACTTGCCAAATATGCTGCTTGAATCTCCCTCCACTGAGTCTGGCTACAGCCATTTTAACTGTGGGCAGCTGAAGCTGCTGCCTGTTCACTTCCTGAATTTACACAGACACACACCTCCAGTTCTGCAGGTCTGATTGGCCCTCCTATGACTCATCCCCCTCCCTTCCTGGCAAACTCTCACAAGAGTGAGAGAGAGAGTTGTGCATCATGTCATAAGCCTAGGCTTTTTAGCAGACAAGAAACATGAAGTGGGCAGTATAAGGTAGAAAAAAATGTTTTACTATCCAAAGTTAAAACAAGGGCAGAAGATTTAATAGATGGAAAGTTGAAAAAATGACTGAAGGTCAGCTTTAATTGTCAGTCAAGAGTCAAGCCTATAGCATTCATTATGACAGCATTTCTATACACCACTGTTCTATGTCATCTAAGTTTTTGCTTGTTCATTGAACAAAACCTCCTGCTCCTTGATATAAAATTAAGCTACTACTAAACCTTTCCATTTCTTCCATGCCTGACATTAGGTAAAGGGCAAGTACAGTATTTGTTTAAATAATGTATATTTATAATTTTTGTGTGCAGTAGAACTCCCCATATACAGTTTGTGCTCATAAGTTTACATACCCTGGCAGAATTTATGATTTCTTGGCCATTTTTCAGAGAATATGAACGATAACACAAAAAAAATTCTTTCACTCATGGTTAGTGTTTGGCTGAAGCCATTTATTATCAATCAACTGTGTTTAATCTTTTTTAAATCATAATGACAACAGAAACTACCCAAATGACCCTGATCAAAAGTTTACATACCCTAGTGATTTTGGACTGATTACATGCACACAAGTTGGGTTTAAGTGGCTATTAAAGGTAACCATCCTAACCTGTGATCTGTTTGCTTGCAATTAGTGTGTGTGTATAAAAGGTCAATGCATTTCTGGAATCCTGATAGACTCTTGCATCTTTCATCCAGTGTTGCACTGATATTTCTGGATTCTGAGTCATGGGGAAAGTAAAAGAATTGACAACGGATCTGCAGGAAAAGGTAGTTGAACTGTATAAAACAGGAAAGGGATATAAAAAGAAGTCCAAGGAATCGAGAATGCCAATCAGTAGTGTTCAAATTAATCAAAAAGTGGAAAATGAGGGGTTTTGTTGAAACCAAACCAAGGTCAAGTAGACCAACTAAAATTTCAGCCACAACTGCCAGGAAAATTGTTCGGGATGCAAAGAAAAACCCACAAATAACTTCAGGTGAAATACAGGACTCTCTGAAAACATGAGGTGTGGCTGTTTCAAGATGCACAATAAGAAGGCACTTGAAGAAAGATGGGTCGAGTCGCCAAAAGAAAGGCATTACTACGAAAATGCCACAAAGTATCCTGCTTACAATATGCCAAACAGCATAGAGACAAGCCTCAAACCTTCTGGCACAAAGTCATTTTAAGTGATAAGACCAAAATTTAGCTTTTTGGCCACAATCATAAATGCTACATTTGGAGAGGAGTCAACAAGGCCTATGATGAATGGTACACCATTCCTACTGTGAATGTGTGAGCTACAAGGGCACAGGAAATTTGGTCAAAATTGTTGGCAAGATGAATGCAGTATGTTATCAAAAAATACTGGAGGAACATTTGCATTCTATCAGCTGCGCATGGGACGTACTTGTGCATTCCAACATGACAATGATCCAAAACACAAGGCCAAGTCGACCTGTCATTGGCTACAGCAGAATAAAGTGAAGGTTCTGGAGTGGCCATCTCAGTCTCCTGACCTCAAACGGGGGAGATCTCAAACGTGCAGTTCATGCAAGACAGCCCAAGAATTTACAGGAACTGGAGGCTTTTTGCCAAGAGGAATGGGTAGCTTTACCATCTGAGGAGATAAAGAGCCCCATCCACAAATACCACAAAAGACTTCAAGCTGTCATCGATGATAAAGGGGGCAATACATGGTATTAAAAACTGGGGTATGTAAACTTTTGATCAGGGTCATTTGGGTAGTTTCTGTTGCCATTATGATTTAAAAAGAGTAAACACAGTTGATTGATAATAAATTGCTTCAGCCAAACACTAACCATGAGTGAAAAAAAAGTTTTTGTGTTATTCATATTCTCTGGAGAATGGTCAAGAAATCATACATTTTGCCAGGGTATGAAAACTTATGAGCACAACTATAAGTCTTTGTGGTCCTACAACACAGTGAATATCTTATATTTAAGCCACATAGATAGTTCTCCTTCCTAACCCTAACTGGTAACTGGGCAGTTAAAGAACAGCAGCAGAATAATGAGGTCATCTCTCTGCCATCCTCCTGTGAGCCTGTTCCTTGTCATTAAATTTAAATGTAGGATACCTGATTTGTCCCAATTACTGCCCCTACCTCTCACAGTCCAAGTGCTGCTGTACAGGGGAGGATATCAAAAAGCTGAAGTTAAATCAAATACAGGTATTTATAGAAGCATTTTTTGAAATTGTATTTTTTCAAAATAAATTAGTAAATTGCATACATTGCTGTTATTTTGTCTGGGGGTCATATTGAATTTTACAAACTATTAGGGTCTATTCTACCCTGTATACAAAAGCCCACCTATAGACTGGGATAATGTGGAAACCTTTCTACATAACAGAGGAACACTGACTAGCTATGAACCCTCTTGCAGCCTCTGAGAACCTGTTAGGCAGCTGTACATATTTTCCACATATTTACTGAAAATAAATTAACCTACTTAAAAGCAGTTCAGTGATCTACCGGTTTCCCTTTTTTTCTTGTACTTCAGTAGTCAGCTGTACCTGCCTGCTCCAACCCTCTTGTAAACTCAGTAAATCTGAAGCGGCAGGGAGAGTTTCATTCCTCCAGCCAACTTCCAGAAGCAAATGTTCAAATAAGGAGTTGCCCTGTAGTTAAAAAAGAAAACTGAATGCTCCAAACACCAGCGACTTAATAAATCCAAATGTGAGGCGTGTATTCCTTAGCGATATCCACACCATCCGCCACCATATAGTATGTGATACTTCAGATGACACCTCCACCATAGATAAAGTGCCTGCTTACCAGCTTGCACAGACCTTCCATCACAGAAGGTCAGTGACGCTTGTGGCTTCAAACCCAGCCAGGGCCTTTACACTAGAGGTCGACCGATATGGGTTTTTCTCTGGCCGATGCCGATGCCGATATTTAGAAATCGCAGTGGCCGATGGCCGATATGTGATGCCGATTTTTTTGGGCCGATATATTAGGCCGATTTTTTTTTTTTTTTTCCCCTTCATCTCATAAAATCTAACATTTAGACCCCTTTCACACTGGGGCTTTCACACTGAGGCGATGCGCTGGCAGGATGTTAAAAAAAAGTCCTGCAAGCAGCATCTTTGGAGCGGTGTATACCACCACTCCTGCCCATTGAAATGAATGCACACCGCTGCCAAAGCGCCTGCAAAGCGTTTCGGCAGCGGCGCTTCAGGCGCGCATTTAACCTCTTCCTCGGCTGCTGCTGGGTGATAAGCTCCCCGCTAGCAGCCGAATAGCGCCGCTAAAATGACGGTAAAGCGCCGCTAAAACTAGCAGCGTTTTACCGTCAACGCATGCCCGCTCCAGTGTGAAAGCAACCTAAAGTGATACAGAAATTTTTTTTACATTTAAACATTTATTAAACAAAACAAACCTCCAATCAGTTCACTTGTATGTAGAATTTAGATTAAAAAAAATATAAAAAAAAAAACTATATCTTAAAAATTAATACACAAAAACAGGTAATCAAAACTTTTGGACAAAAAAAAATGGGCTAACTTTACTGCTTAGTTTTTTTTTTTAATTTATTAGTGTATTTTTTTTTAAAATTGCGTTTGAAAGACCGCTGCGCAAATACCGTGTGACATAAAATATTGCAACAACCGCTATTTTATTCCCTAGGGTCTCTGCTAAAAAAAATATATATAATGTTTGGGGGTTCTAAGTGATTTTCTAGCAGAAAATACAGGATTTTTACGTGTAAGCAACAAGTGTCAGAAAAGATTTAGTCTTTAAATGGTTAAACTGAAAACTTCTCCACGGAGTTCAGTCTATTGATAAAAAAGAACTTGAAGAGATACAAATGTATCTTCTTATCAGACTTGGCAGGCTGCCCAGAGAAGGAGAGAAGATAACTTTCAGGCAACTTGCATTGACTTATATTACAGAAGTCATTTGCAAGTCATGGCTGAAGTTATAATCGGCCTTTTTTATCAGCACAATCGGCCGATGCCGATTAAGTAAAAAACGCCAAATATCGGCCGATATATCGGCCGGCCGATATATCGGTCGACCTCTACTTTACACCCTCTGGAGATCTCCCTTGCGGACTTATGGTCCACCCCACCGGGAAGCAATCAGGTTCCCAAAATATAAAAGGCTCACAATAGCCTAAAATCCTTAAAACTTTTAACAAAGTATACAAATTATTGCACTTACATCAAACGTATTATATATACACCTTGGAACAAGATAAGCTGGCCAGACATAATCGCAGCACCCATCCTTCTGGGACTCGAAAGTTGCAGTGAGTCAGCATGTCACTCTGCCCTACGCGTTTTGTCATAGGCTGACGTTGTCCGTGGCACCTTCCAGAGGCAGCATCTCCAAAAAAACTGACTACAACCTTGAATGGCCCTCCGAAAATTATTATAAGTCTACTGTTTTGCAAAAAACACAAAATATATGTATCAACACTTCACAAAATAAGTGTAATATAGTATTCCTCTAATACAATACACGTGGTAAAAATGACTATAAACATGGCACTGTAGCTCTGTAAAGCAGGCCATACATTATGTCATTTTCCTTCCTTTAAAGACTTGTTCAAGTCCCCAATCAATACAGTCAGTGTTGATGGGAGAAACCCTCCCGCTGCGCTATTATATTCTAACAACGAGAAGTTTCCCAGCCGTCAGAATACAAAGATCACTGCTTGTGGCTATAGCTGCTGGCAGTGATCAAACTAAAACAAACCAACAGGCTGGTTATACTGAAGTTGACTGATAGATCAAATGCAGTACAACCAGCCTGCCCATACATGGCTGAAAATTCAGCCAGTTCCTGCTAAACTGGCTACATTTTTATCTGTGTATGGCCAGCTTTAGTTATTGCTTCCACTGTATATCTCTGCAGAGGCAGAATACAAGGGATAGATCTGGTACTATTGTGATGCTTAACCACTTTTTTTTAATTACATTTAATTTAATTTTTTATTGCGTTTTAGTGTAAATATGAGATCTGAGGTCTTTTTGACCCCAGATCTCATATTTAAGAGGTCCTGTCATGCTTTATTTCTATTACGAGGGATGTTCACATTCCTTGTAATAGGAATAGAAGTGACACAATTCCTTTTTTTTTTAAAGAACAGTGTAAAAATAAAAAATAAAAGGTAAAATAAATTAGAATTTTTTTTTTTTTAAATGCACCCCTCCCACTGAGCTCACGTGCAGAAGCGAACGCATATGTGAGCAGCGTCCGCATATGAAAATGGTGTTCAAACCACACATGTGAAGTATCGCCGCGATCGGTAGAGCGAGAGCGATAATTCTAGCCCTAGACCTACTCTGTAACTTAAAACATGCAACCTGTATTTTTTCCAAAAAAAGTGCACTTGTAAGACCGCTGCGCAAATACAGTGTGACAGAAAGTATTGCAACGACCGCTATTTTATTCTCTAGGGTGTTAGGAAAAATATATATATAATGTTTGGGGGTTCTGAGTAATTTTCTAGCAAAAAAAAAGTTTTTAACTTGTAAACACTAAATCTCAGAAAGAGGCTTGGTCCTTATTGGTTAGCAATATCATCTGGGATAGAAACAACCATTATACTGAACTACTCTTGTCTAGAAATAGAAAGTGACGCCTAATGCAGATTCTGAAGGACAGAATAATTCATGGCTTGCTCACTACATGACGTTAGTAAACCTGTCTGATGAATTACAAAAGATTATTTACCCTCATCCTATCATTTTCCTGTACTTTACTTTATTACTCCCGGCTGTCCTTATTCACAGCTTAAGTCTCAGTATTCTCTAGTAACTCATTCACTGCTCTGCTCCTACACAATGATAGCAATAGAGAGCAAACTATAATCAGTCACTATGCTAAAAACCAAATCCATATTAACTAATGAAATCACCACTTTAACATTTATTTTACTGTATGTTTATTTATATATTAATAGATAAATGTGTTTTACAGAATTGCTTTAATGTGTACCCTAAATCCCAACCAACAACAGAATACATATTAATTACAGTATTTTGGTATAAATCAAGTGCACTTATTACAATGCATAACAGACATTTTGTAAATATACGTGTGACGGATTGTACTCTCTCTGATCAGCAATCTAAGAAGCACTGGCACTCGATGCACAACGATTGTACACAACCAAATGTATCAAAAAGCACAAATGCTTAGTAAAGCATTGCAAACATTTTTGAGATTAATCAATGTAAAAACAAATGCAATCTGCAGCTACTATTCTATTAATTTGTATTAATTACAGTATGAATAACCAAATCTATAGTCCAAAACACATTTTATTTCTTCATACAGGTTAATAAATGAAAATCCAACGTGTTTGAGTGCTTCAAGGGGCCCCTTGTATCAGGGGCTTTAAACACTTGTTTACAGGGGGACTTGGGGACTTATTAAGGGATAACATGTATAAAATGACAATGGTACTTGGTATCTTTACTGCATGGCTCTCACAGCTGGTTCAGACAGCTTCATCCTACGGCTATATGAATCAGTTGCGACCACCATGCAGTAAACATACCAAAAACCACTATCATTCTCTTTTTTTTTTCTGGGAAGAATGGAGGAAACAAAATCTAAAAAGCTATGGTGTCAACTTTCAATTGGGCAACTTTAAGAGGGAATTCACTATGGAGAGATATTCTCTCACCTGTTGTGTCTACAGTAAGTCTATGGGAAATCTCCTAAATGAGCTTATATGGGGCTTTCCAGATACTGGAGCTACATCCCAAGAAGGATTTCACAGTAGTCTACTTGGCTTCAGTGTATTTGCATAACTGAAGCCTAAGAGTACTAATATCAGGAAGTCAACAGTAATGTGGGACGCAACACTGCTACAGAAGTAAGATGTTGGGACAACTTCTATCGGACAAGTATACTGGAAAACCAGCAGCTGACCGGCTCTCAGTGTAATAGTTCAGGTTCAGGTGTGACTGGGAGGAACTAGAGTAGTTTGGCTGAAAAGTACAAAAGTGGCTTTAAATATATTTAAAAAGACCAATGTTTCCTATCACCCCATTACCAATATATAATACAGAATATGTTTTTTTTCTTAGCAATATTTTATAGTTATATATCTTTCAGCTATGACCACAATATTGTTTATTAAAACACCAAATGATGCTGTTTTGGGGTAAGTATTGTTGCTTTAATATGACACACCATTGATTAATTGTTCCATGACATCATTCTGGTAAATAACCCTACAAGCTATTGGATCCCCTACAGTTCTATCATCCTATTGCAAATGACACGAAAATAATTGAGAAAGAGTTCAAAGAAATTAATTATACATGTGATTCATGGTCTTATAATAAAGACAACAAGGGCTGCAGTACAGAGCCAAATTACTGTTTGCTGATGCTTTTAATTCAGCATCAATGACTCACATTTCCACTGTGCTGACACCCTGACACAGCTCCACACCCCTGAGTTCTGCTTCCATCACATAGTGAGACTGCAACCTGTCCTCTTACTAACGATGTAGAGAAATAATAGTCACGTGCTTAGATTTCAGACATCTCGCCTCTGCATCACGCACATTCATTTCTATTCTCCTTTTCAATTATTTTAAAGGAAACTAATTGTAAACACAAATATATCGTTCCCATGTGCAACAAATTGCATTCGGACATCTGGTAAAAATTACTTTGTGGGGTTGTAAACCCTCTTGTTTTTTCACCTTAATGCATCCTATGCATTAAGGTGAAAAAACTTCTTCTAGTGACCGCCCCCCTAGCCCCCCCGTTTTAATTACCCGAGCCCTGGAATTTCCCACAGCGGAGATGCTCTCTTCCTCTGCCCGGGGTTCTGGGTTCTTGATTAGATAGATTGATAGCAGCGCAACCATTGGCTTCCGTTGCTGTCAATCAAATCCAATGATGTGGCGCCAGGGGCGGGGCCGAGTCCGACATTCTGCGTCTATGGACGCAAATTCTGGACTCAGGAGCGCTCCCGCAAGGTAACCTCCCGGGAGAGCACTTCTCCTAGGGGGTTATACGATGCGGGGAGGAGCCGCAAGAGCCGCCGGGGGACCCCAGAAGATGATGATCGGGCCAGACAGTGCAAAATGGGAGAAACGGCAAGCAGTAAAAATTAAAGTGAAACCTTCTAAGCAGCTTATAAACCTTGTGATCTTTCTGCACATAGCTTGAAGTGCTTTATTTCTCCCTTGAGGAGCAAAATGGCAGCAGGCTGAAAAAGAGACCCAGTTTGGGAATATTTTAATGAAGTTCCTTTACCTATGGGCAGTGTAGCCAACCTAACAGATTGAAATTTGCTGACACAACACCCCAAATTTACTGGCATGGCCAAGTTTTTACTGGCATTTCCAAAAGATACAAAATTACAGTTTAAATACAAATTTCACTATTTAGGCTACAAACAAATACAATGTGTAATTAGCAATGTAATTTAAGGTAGATAATAAGGCAAAAAACATATTTCTTATTTTATTTTCGATATAGTAAGTAAGTAGCTCAGGGACAGAACTCCGGAGGGCAAGAAATTAGAATGGGTGGCACACACATGAACTTGACTCTCACAGTGATACTGACAGCAGTGTGCAGCAGTACAGATTACCGACACGACATGTCCCCTCCTGAGTCACATTGACAGTCTCTCTCCAAGCCAGGTTGTCCCTCCAGTCCAAACAGCACTGACAGTCCCGCTCCTGGCCTGCCTTGCTCCCATCCCGCAGACCCACACACAAGGCTCTGGCCGCTCTGCTTGGTTCCCTTGCACCATGACATCACAGGACATGCTCTGGCACCGCCTCCACCAGAGCCGCCCGAACACACTGTAGCAGGCACTCGTATGGTCTCGGTTGGCTCTGGGCCGAGCGTCACAGCCATATTTTTTACTGGCAACCTTTTCTTTTTGCTGACATTTACTGCCTATTTTTTACTGGCTACCAGTAATAATACTGACAGTTGGCAACACTGCCTATGGGTAAAGCATGTATGCGTGCAAAATGCAAGGAATGCAACAAAGAGATGCAAGGCCTGGTGGCCCGAATGAAACAACATCATGAGAAGACGTGCTGTGATGAAAGGACTGTGTTTGAAGTTTTTTTTTTCTGTGGACCCAGCTGATATATTCAGTTTAAGTTCTTTTGTTTGTTTTTTCAAAGATATTTTGTTTATGTACTTCAGTTACTAAACATTGATGTTTAAGCAAATACAAGAATATGCAATATAATGTTATCGTTTTAATTAAATAAAAAAATGTCAGTAGTTCTCCAACTATGTGCGGTTTTACTAACCTGACAGCTTATTATTCTAAATAGGAAACCTTAATTTTCTTTGCAAATATTAAAGATTCAAGATTCTAACTACCATCCTTACATTTAAAGAGCACCTGTCATTTCAGATCCATCATGGCAGCGCCTGTTAGCGGGCATCCACTCACCTGCTGCCGTCATGTCTCTCACCTTGTTGTGTCACTGCCGCATCACCAGCCGTCTCATTAAAGTGAATGGGACTGTTGGTGAGTCAAAAGTGGGCAGAGGAGGAGCAGCTGCAGGACAGAGATGACAGTTGCTCTTTAAAAATTATGATTTAAATTGAGTTGATTTAAATCAAGCCTTTTTGCTAGTGATTTAAATCGACTTGATTTAAATCAAATCCACCCTGGTTTCAAGACAGCACAGCATGGTGTCTTCCTCCCCAGAGATTTGGGATTGAAAAGAGCCTAACCTGATCAGCTTAAAAGGCCTCCTGATGTTTAACCAGGGTCCTTGTGACTTATACCCAAAAAGTTATTAAATAGAATGGATGGTGGCACAAGATAAATACTGAGTAATGGGCAGCCACGTACAGCTTAGGTTCCCAGAGTTGCACTACTCAAACTGTACTATGTGGAGATTTAGGACATGCCTATAGAGGTAGCAAAATGTTGGACTTACTGCCATATCTAGCCAACAGATTTTGCAGTGCTAACATTAGCAAAATGAAGAGAAAATGAGAGCTGCATCCACTTACAGATGTTCTACTGATATCTCAGATGCATTATAAATGGGGACTCCTCTTTTCCCTAATTTAACAACTGCTAATGATTAGGCTACTATTAAAATCCTACAGGAAGATTGCTAAACTCTAAAGACAGCAGAGCTCTCAACAGACTCTATTCCTCCATAACTGGCCAAACCCATTGACTGCCATAATCCTGGACAGAAAAGAGCCCAAGCACCTCGACCATCAAGCTCTAAAAACTCACTACTGAGAATACCTAGGTGAGTTTTAAGAAGATTATTTGGATCTCCTATTACGCTAATAAGTGTTCCTTTCACATCCTGACAAACGCGCCCCTACTATTTTTACCATGAGCTAAATACCATGAGCTAAATGAAGCAGTTTGAACAAAAAATATAATATGCAAGCTATTAAGTTATCATGCCATTGGATCCTAGGTTCGCTGTCTCACACTTTAGCCCCTCAAGACTGTTGCAAAGTGCTTTAATTCCCTGGTTCATAGCTGATTTTAGCCATTGATGGTTCTCAAAGGGCATTTTGCCCTAGGCCAAAAGTTATATTAAACCCTTAGGTTTTTAAGTCGTTTTAGGAGCTGGTTTAATCACTTACTGAGTATGCAGCTTCTTTATATGTTAATCCTTGCCTACTGTATGTTTCAGTGACCATTGCCCCAGGATTCCTGTTTTACAGTGGCTTCTTTCTCTTGCATTGTCCCATGGAGCCATCCTGGTATGCAAGGTAAGAATGCTGGGGCAAGAATTTTTTTAAATAGTTCACTGGGGAATGTTTATTTTATTGTGCTTAATGTGTGTAAACTGAAAAAAAAAAAAAAAACTTGTTGCGCAACGTTTATCCAGGTCATGCATATATTTCATGAATAGGCAGCTATATGATTTTAACCAAATTCACTAACTTAACAAAATACTCCATATTCTCCATGACAACCACTACTACATAAAACAGCTTCATATGTAAACGGCACTGTTTCATAACTTTCAAATGATTGTGTATTATGTTATATTTTGATTATGTACAATTAAAACTGATGTATTACAGCTACAGTGCCTTAACCACTTCCTGCCCGGCCTATAGCAAAATGACGGCCGGGCGGTGGTTCAGTTATTCTGACTGGGCATCATATGACATTGCAGCGATCGGTGGTGCGGTGTGTCAGTCAGTCTGACACACCGCTACTCCGACGGAGGCTCTATACCACGTGATCAGCCGTGTCCAATCACGGCTGATCACAATGTCAACAGGAAAAGCCGTTGATTGGCTTTTCCTCACTTGCGTCTGACAGACGCTAGTAGAGGAGAGCCGATCGACGGCTCTCCTGACAGGGGGGTCTGCGCTGATTGTTTATCAGCTCAGCCCCCCCTCGGATGCCCAGACTAGACCATGTGGATGGCCAGGTATGTGGATGGCCAGGTATGTACCCCATGGCCATCCACATGTGCAAATTATGCCCAATCTGTGCCAATCAGTACCCACAAATGGGCACTGGCTGGCACCATTATATAACATGTGACATCAGTGATGCCCAGCAATGCTACCCATCAGTTTCATCAGTGCCAGCAATCAGTGTCATCAGTGCCACCCATCAGTGTCCATCAGTGCCCACCTATCATTGCCCATCAGTGCCCATCTGTGTCACCCATAAGTACCCATCAGTGCCACCTACGAGTGCCCATCAGTGCCGCCTATGAGTGCCCATCAGTGCCACCTATGAGTGCCCATCAGTGCCGCATACCAGTGCCACCTATCAGTGCCATCTATCAGTGCCCATCATCAGTGCCCGTCAGTGCCACCTCGTTGGTGCCACCTCATCAGTGCCCATCAGTGCCCGTCAGTGCAGCCATATCAGTGCCCGTCATTAAAGAAAACGTACTTATTAACAAAAATTTTTAACAGAAACAAAGAAAAACTTTTTTTTTCAAAATTTTCAGTCTTTTTTTATTTGTTGTGCAAAAAATAAAAAACACAGAGGTGATCAAATACTACTAAAAGAAAGCTCTATTTGTGGGAACAAAATGATAAAAAATTTGTTTGGGTACAGTGTTGACCGCGCAATTGTCATTCAAATTGCGACAGCGCTGAAAGCTGAAAATTGGCTTGAGCAGGAAGGTGTCTAAGTGCCTGGTATTGAAGTGGTTAAATAACTATTCATACCCCTTGAAATTTTCCATATTTTGTCATGTTACAACCAAAAAAGTAAATGTATTTTATTGGGATTTTATGTGATAGACTAACACAAAGTGGCACATACCGTATTTATCGGCGTATAACACGTGTCGGCGTATAACACGCACCCCAAGTTTAGGAGGGAATTTTAAGGAAAAAAACGTTTTAAAAGGAAAAAAACTTACACTTAAATGCCCATCAATGCAGCCTTATCAGTGTCCATCTGCAGCCTTGCACAGCATCCATCTGCATGCTTGTCCAGTGTCATTTGTAGCCTTGGTGTCATTTGCAGCCTTGCAGCCTTGGTGTCATTTGCAGCCTTGCAGCCTTGTCAGTGCCTATCTGCAGCTTTTAAGTGTCCATTTGCAGCATTGCCCAGGCTGCAGTGACTTGCCAGTGTCACTGCAGTTTGAAAATGGCGCCGCCGAGACACACAGAGCCGGTCCTGTGTATCTCGGCGGCTCTCGGCCACTTTCGGCTCCTCTCGTAGTCCCACCCGTGATGGGCGTGACTGTGAGCGGAGCCGAGCGCCGCCCATATACAGATAGCCGAGTGTACTCGGCTAGGTTCGGCTAGCTCTGCTCACAGTCACGCCCAGTCCCTGTGTCCATCATAGGGTGAATCTAGGCGTGACTGTGAGCGGAGCTAGCCGAACCTAGCCGAGTACACACGGCTATCTATGTATATCGGCGGCGCTCGGCTCCGCTCACAGTCACGCCCATCACGGGCGGGACTACGAGAGGAGCCGAAAGTGGCCGAGAGCCACTCACAGTCAGCGGGGATCGCAGGGGATTGGCGTATAACACGCACACGCGATTTTCCCCTGATTTTAAGGGGAAAAAAGTGCATGTTATACGCCGATAAATACAGTAATTGTCAAGTGGAAGGAAAATGATAAATGGTTTTCCAAATTCTTTACAAATAAATATGTGAAAAGTGTGGCATGCATTTGTATTCAGCCCCCCTGAGTCGATACTTTGTAGAACCACCTTTTGCTGCAATTACAGCTACAAGTCTTTTTGGATATGTTTCTACCAGCTTTGTACATCTAGAGAGTGACATCCTTCTTAGCCAAATAGCTCAAGCTCTGTCAGATTGGATGGGGAGCGTCTGTGAAGAGCAATTTTCAAGTCTTGCCACAGTTTCCCAATTGAAGTTAGGTCTGGATTTTGACTGGGCCATTCTAACAGATGAATATGCTTTGATCTAAACCATTCCATTGCAGCTCTGGCTGTATTTTTAGGGTTATTGTCCTGTTGGAAGGTAAACCTCCACCCCAGTCTCAAGTATTTTGCAGACTAACAGGTTTGCTTCTAAGATTGTCCTGTATTTGGCTCATCCATCTTCCCATCAACTATGACCAGCTTTCCTGTCCCTGCTGAAGAAAAGCATCCCCACAACACGATGCTGCCACCACAATGTTTCACGGTGGGGATAGTGTGTTCAGGGTGATGTGCAGTGTTAATTTTCCGCCACACATAGCTTTTTGCTTTTAGGCCAAAAAGTTCAATTTGGTCTCATCTGACAAGAGCACCTTCTTCCACATGTTTGCTGTGTTCCCCATATGGCTTCTCGCAAACTGCAAATGAGACTTCTTATGGCTTTCTTTCAACAATGGCACTCTTCCATAAAGGCCAGATTTGTGGAGTGCACGACTAATATCCTGTGGACAGATTCTCCCACCTGAACTGTGGATCTCTGCAGCTCCTTCAGAGTTACCATGTGCCTCTTGGCTGCTTCTCTGATTAATGCCCTCCTTGTCAGTTTAGGTGGACAGCCATGTCTTGGTAAGTTTGCAGTTGTGCCATACGCGTTTTATTTTTGGATGATGGATTGAACAGTGCTCCATGAGATGTTCAAAGCTTGGGATATTTTTTCATAACCTAATCATGTTTTAAACTTTTCCACAACTTTATCCCTGACCTGTCTGGTGTGTTTCTTGGCCTTCATGATGCTGTTTGTTAACTAAGGTTCTCTAACAAACCACGGAGGGCTTCACAGAACAGCTGTACTTATACTGAGGTTAAATGACACACAGGTGGACTCTAATTCGGTGACTATTTAGGTGACTTCTGAAGGCAATCGGTTCCACTAGATTTTATGTGCCACTTTGTGTAGGTCTATCACATAAAATCCCAATTAAATACATTTACCGTATATACCCGAGTATAGGCCAACCCGAATATAAGCCGAGGCACCTAATTTTTCCACAAAAAACTCGGAAAACATATTGACTTGAGAATAAGCCTAGGGTGGGAAAATGCAGCAGCTACTGGGTAAACAATGCCCATCTGCAGCCTCACTGTGCCCATTTGCAGTCTAATTGTGCCCATTTGCAGCCTCACTGTACCCATTTGCAGTCTAATTGTGCACATTTGCAGTCTCACTGTGCCCATTTGCAGTCTAATTGTGCTCATTTACAGTCTAATTGTGCCCATTTGTAGTCTCACGGTGACCATTTGCAGCCTAATTGTGCACATTTGCAGTCTCACTGTGCCCATCTGCAGCCATACCTTTGATTACTAAAACAGCATGTGCCTCCTGCTGTGTTATGCAGTCTGTTCGGCCCTCTATTGTGACAAAGCCCTGCCTCCTCCTCGTCTGTGATAGACAGAACGCTGATACAGTTTCCCAGCATTGTATCAGTGTTCCTCTATCACAGACGAGGAGGAGGCGGGGCTTTGTTACAATGCACGGCCGAACAGACTGCATAACACAGCGGGAGACACATTCTGTTTTAGTAATGAAAGGTACGGCTGCTGTACGGCTCACTCGAGTATAAGCCGGGGGGGGGGGGGCGGGTTCAGCCTAAAAAATGGCCTGAAAAACTTGAGTATATACTGTACATTTTTTGGTTGTAACATAACAAAATGGGGAAAATGTAAAGGGGTGTGAATACTTTTTCACGGCACTGTAGGTTTATGTGTTGTTACGCCATTTATTTTGTTCTATGTATACTTTATGTTATTGCAGATAAAAGCTTCCAATTTCTAGAACCCTACACCAGAAAGTAATTTTATTTCCAGTTTAGAGTATTTAGGAGCACTACTTTTCTTACCAATTATGTGTAGTGTGCCTTCACTCATTCATAGAATGTAGAATATGTTAGAAACAAGCCAGATATCTGCAAACAAGAGTCCCACTTGTGTATATCATGTCATTCCAAGTAATTTTATATAAAGTAGAGAAGGTTCTTAATGGCCAAAAATTGTGAACAACAAATAGAGGAAAAAAAACAGAAACTTTAATGATGCTTGCAAACAAGCATACATTCTCAGTTCAAGTACTGCACATTGAATCAGCTCAAAAGTTTTATAATTTAGAATGCTCACATTCTGCTTGCTGGATCCTGACAAATTGAAAATTTGACCAAGTGAAGAGTTAAAAAGCAGGAGCTGTGCTTTTGACTTGTTTGTGATTGCTTGTGGTTGCAAGTTACATGCTTTATCTTCTTCTTTAGGATCTTTGATAGCAACTTTTAAAACACTTTTCTTTCACTTTTTAAACAGCATTTTTGTCTTTCCTTCCTTCAGTCTGCTAAGTAAGGGGAGTGGTTAATTGTTCACAAATGCTACAGGTGCTTTATAACTTACTGTAGAACTCACACATTCTGCTTGCTGGGAATTTGACCAAGAGGAGATTAAAAGTCTTCTAACTTGTAAGTAACATCCTAAATTTCCTAATAATAGTATTGTCACTGGGATAATGAGTGCTAGCAAGGTTGTGGGTTTTGCACAGTGTGCTGCATTATACAATAATGGAGCAAAGAGCTCCAGGATGGATACCGCTGCGACAGGTGTGAGCAGGTTGCCCTTCTGTAAGCTCACATTAGAGATTTGGAGAAGCAAATTGCAACACCAGTTGGAACAAACAACCTTGAAAAGAAGCCTTCTGCTCACTAAGCAGACAGTTAATGGGCTTGATGTGGAGGGTGGAGTGGTAAGCCAGGATTATAGGGTAGGAAGATGGGTTACTGTAGTCAGAGGGAGTGGTAGGGGCTCACAGAAAAGGAAGGCCAGTCCTGCGTTTGAGCACCCAAACAGATTTCCCAAGATGGGTGAAGATGTGGGGGTGGCAAACTCACAGGTGGCAGCCCTAGATGCCACTGCTATCCCTAAAAGCTGGGAAAGGAGCTTATCTAGTAGGAGTGATGAGGGTAATGCAGGTAGGCCTAAAAAGTTGATAGCAACAGGGGATTCTATCATCATAAGGACTCACAGAATAATTTGTCCCCAGGATCACCTCAACCGAATGGTTTGGTGTCTCCATAGTTCCAAGGTTCAACCTTTGGTGGACCAGGTTGATAAAAAAAAAACAGGAGGGTCTGAGGATGACCCAGCTGTCTTGATCCATGTTGGGACCAATGACAGAATACATGGAAGATGAAGCCTCCTCAACAATCGATTTAAAGAATAAGGCTGCAGCAAGTTGAGGGAAAGGACTTCCAAGATGATATTTTCTGGAATATTGCCTGTGCCATGCCCATGAAAGGCAGGGGGAAATGAGAGAACTGAATGCACGGCTGAAGAGGGAGACGTTTATGAGAAGGCTGGAGGAGTATATAAACTATAACTGAGGGGGATGGTGAATAAGAATATAACGGGGCAGACAGGAGTCAAACCTCAATGGTGGGTGGTATGAGGAAAGATGAGGGGAGGGCTATGGCAGGTGATAAGAAGCTTTCTATGTTACAAAAACCACTGAAACTATAGTACTATTTGCACTACAAAAACACAAGTGGAAAATGCAACAACGAATGAAAGTGTTTGTTCACCAATGCCAGAATTAGGTTTAATGTTGATAAATGTAATGTTATGCACTTGGGAGCTAAAAACATGTATGCATCATACACACTAGGAAGAGAACAGCCGGATGAGTCAATGGTGGAAAGGATCAGGGTGTTCTAGTAGATCATAGACTTGATAAAAGTATGCAATGCCAAGCTGCAGTTTCTAAAGCTAGGAAAATACTTTCTTGTATTAAAAGAGGTATAAACGCCAAAAGAGAAAGAGAGCAACATAATTTTGCCCCTCTACAAACTATTAGTAAGACCTCATCTGGAATATGCAGTTCCATTTTGGATACCACTTCACAAAAAGGATATCAAAGAACTGAAGAAAGTGCAGAGAAGGGCAACCAAACTGACAAGGGGCATGAAGGAGATCAGCTATGAGGAAAGATTAACTGAACTGAATTTATTCTCTGAGAAGAGGAGATTAGGTCAACATGTATAAATATATAAGTGGTCCATATAGTGAACTTGGTGTAGAGTTATTCGCTTTTATTACAGAGGACAAGCGGGCACTCTTTATATCTGGAGGAAAAAAGATTTACCCTTCACATATGGAAAGGCTTCTTCATAGTAAGAGCTGTGAAAATGTGGAATAGACTCCCTCAAGAACTACTGTAGTTCTGGCCAGCTCAGTTGACCGTTTTGAAAAAAGAGCTGGATTCATTCCTAAATGCATGAAATATATCTGGATACTAATTTTTAGAGGTAATAATGCAAGGGGTAGTAGATCCAGGGAATACCCAATTGCCTCCTGGGGGGATCAGTAAGTAATTCTTTTCTTCATTTAATGACTTGGATCATGCTTTATTGGGGTTTTTCTGCCTTCCTCTGGATCAACTATGGGTATAGGATAGTGTATATGGAGGTTTTCTATTTGTTTGCTTTTTTATTGGTTGAACTAGATAGACTAGTGTCTTTTTTCAACCTGTTTAACTTTAGGAATCATTATTCTATAACTACATAGTAAACATGTATTCTTTCCATCAAAGTAATTTTTATATGTTTTGTTTATTAGCCAAAAATTAAACATAAATCACCCTTATGCAATAGCTCTTCTAGATCAAGACACCTGAAAGGAAGCAAATGGATCTCATAAATAGATCTTTCACATAAATATCCATCCCTGCTTCAATTGAGATCCAGAATGCAAATTGTGTCTTTGAGTCTTTGCATTCCATTGCACCATTCAGCCTAAGCCCAAAACGTTCAGCCTGTCTCCCTGATATAAGCACAATGATTTCAATACTTGCACGGTTATTTCAATGTGTACAATTCTATGTGCACATTGGGGGAAAGACCAATCTTTTGCCATATATTTACTACTATGTATGACTGCTACCTGATATTCGTGGGCAGTATGATCTATCTATACACAAAATGGGTCACCCATTTAGGAATGTTAAGGCATATTTGCAAACATTGTCAAAAGTTGCCAACATTGTCAAAAGGGAGACTTTTTTGTCTGTAGGAGGGGTCTTATTATAATTAGGGGGTGGGGAATTAATTTCTAGGTGTGTCATAGTGGGGGAAGAAAAATGGGCGTGGTTTAAACTTAATATTGGACGTGGCTCAATGGATGTGTGGTTTGAGTCTGAGATGAACGACGGATGGAGGGAGAAAGAAAGAAAGAAAAAAAGAAATAGGGAGGGAAGGAGAGAGAAGGAAGGAAAGGAAGAGGGATGAAGGGACAGCAGGCCCAGATCCTACACCACAATAGCAATATGTGTATTCCATAAAGTTTAACAAACAGCAGATAAAGATACTCCAAACACCTGGTGTTAGCACTTCAATCATCCCGACACCATGGTTGATATGGTGTCAGGGTGATTGAAGCGCATTATTTCTATTATTACAATGTAAGATAAAATGAAATAGTTCAACTCACCATAATGCAGAATCAGGGGGAGCCCTGAGCGTGTCACTTGCCATGTCGCCTTCCACCAGACGCCATCAGGTGTCCCCAGCAGAGTCCCTATTTACATAAGGTATCTCCAGTGGAGTCCCTCTTTACATCAGGTGTCCCCAGTGGAGTCCCTCTTTACATCAGGTGTCCCCAGCGGAGTACCTCTTTACATCAGGTGTCCCCAGCGGAGTCCCTCTTTACATCAGGTGTCCCCAGCGGAGTCCCTCTTTACATCAGGTGTCCCCAGCGGAGTCCCTCCTTACCTCAGGTGTCCCCAGCAGAGTCCCTCCTTACATCAGGTGTCCCCAGTAGAGTCCCTCTTTACATCAGGTGTCCCCAACGGAGTCCCTCTTTACATCAGGTGTCCCCCCTCGCACCCCGGTAGCGACGCCACTGGTGATTTACCTCAGGTGTCCCCGGCAGAATCCCTCCTTACACCAGGTGTCCTCAGTAGAGTCCCCCCTTACACCAGGTGTCCCCAGTGGAGTCCCTCTTTACATCAGGTGTCCCCAGTGGAGTCCCTCCTTACCTCAGGTGTCCCCAGCGGAGTCCCTCCTTACCTCAGGTGTCCCCAGCGGAGTCCCTCCTTACATCAGGTGTCCCCAATAGAGTCCCTCCTTACATCAGGTGTCCCCAGTAGAGTCCCTCGTTAAGGCATCATTTATACTGGTGGTGTCAATCCAGTGTTTAAATGCACATGGTGGACATTTAGTGAACATTTCTAAATACATGTAATGATTTTTCAATTACTTAATTAAAAATTAGCATTTACCATTTAGGCACAGCTAGTTCAGCTGTTTTTAGAGATAATAGAACAGTTAAACACAGAAAAAAGTGACCTCAGAAGCATAAAAATGGTTTATGCTTCCTAGGTAGCTGTAGCTGTCAAAAACTTTTTTATGTCAAACTATGAGACATCTCACTTAGACATCTCATAATCTGTGCAAATCTTCCTCAGCTGAAATAGCCTGTCACGGTTTCTACCCTACATACAGTATACTGCTCAACAGTAGTGCAATGGAGCCAAAATCATCTGTGATGTTTGAATGTCTTTGCTTATTAAATAAACAGAAATGGTGGTCTGCAATTTGCAGTATTCCATTGCGACACATGAGAGACAAATTTGGTAAGTCATCAATGATTTGACTACAATAAATAGATACACAATTGAAAATATTACCTGAGGTTAGCACCACATAAAATGCAATTTACAATAAATGTAACTTTTTCCTAATGTTCAAAATTATTTTTCAAAACCACACTAGACCCTGTATATCTACATACAAATATCTTATTACCAGAAATACTTCTAACATTCTAACCAAAGTTTCTACTTAAAAATTAAATGACGATGTTGGGGTATACTTTGTATATATGCCATATATGTGTTTAAAGTGTAAGTAAAACCCCTTTCGTTTTCAGCCAAGGAAGCTGCCATCTTTGTGTTTAATCCGCAACTGCCATGATGCTGCACATGTGATTAGTTATGACACCAGCCATCGGATGGTTGGTTGAGAGCACAACCAATGGGAGTGTTACATTTCCGGCATGTGCCGGAAATGAAACTGTTTTACGGATGGGTTTACTTCCGCTTTAAGCCAGTTAACAACACAATTGTAGCAGATCACCAAGAACTACAAGTAGAAAGGGAGTTATATTCACAAAGCTTAACATTAAGGGCCATATGTTGTTCAGAAAAGAGAAGTTTTTTTAGGGGATAATGTATCCTTCTTGTTTTTATGTCCTATAGGTCTATACAGAAATGAGAAAGTTAAATGCACCCCCCCCCCCCAAAAAAAAAGAGAAAATCAATAGTTGATTTGATGGACCACTTGGTCTTTTCAAGTTTTGTATCCTGTTTCAAGTTTTGAAACTGCTCCATAGAAATGATTTTCCTATATACAGTTTACATATAATGATTTGATCCCCTGCAGATTTTGTAAGTTTACCCACTTACAAAGAAATAAAGGGTCTATAATTTTTATCATAGGTGTATTTTAAATGATAGAAACAGAATTCCCATTTAAAAATCCAGATAAAGCACATAAAACAAATGCTATAAATTAATTTGCAGTTCAGTGAGTAATATAAGTATTTGATCCCCAAGCAAAACATGACTTAGTAACCCTTGTTGAGCACAGAGGTAAGACTTTTCTTGTAGATGGTGAGCAGGTTTGCACACAATTTAGGAAGGGTTTTTTGGTCTATTTTTCTTCCTTCAAACACAGCGAGTCGAGTTAATGCCAAAGAGCTCAATTTTGGTATCATCTGACCACAGCACTTTCTCCAAATCCTTCTCTGAATCATTTAGATGTTCGTTGGCATGACTATACATGTGACTTCTTGAGGAGGGGGACTCGCCGTGTTTGGAGGAAGAACAAAGCTGACTTTGACCCTAAAAACACCATTCCTACAGTCAAGCACAGAGGTGGAAACTTTATGCTTGTTGTCTCTCTGCTAAAAGTACAGACCAACTTTGCCTATTGAGGGGCCAAAGGATGTGGCCATGTAATGTAAAATCTTGGATGAGAACCTTCTTCTCTCCATGACCCATCTTTGGAGCACTGAAGATGGGTCATGGATGAATCTTTCAGCATGAAAATGACCCAAAATAATGGAGAATAATGGATAATGGATAATGGAGTGGCCTAGCCAGTCTCCAGGCCATAATAATATAGAAAATTTAGGGAGGGAGCTGAAACTTGAGGATTTAGAGAATATCTGTAACAAAGAGTGGACCAAAATTCCTCCTGAGATGTGTGCAAACCCTGGTCACTAACTACAAGAAAAGTTTTACTTCTGTGCTTGCCAACATGGGTTTCTCCACCAAGTACTAAGTCATGTTTTGCTTGGGGATCAACTACTTATTTTACTCACTGAACTGCAACTTAATTTAGAACATTTGTACTGTGTGTTTTTTGTTGGGCTTTTGGTTAATATTCTGTCTCTATCATTTAAAATACACCCATGATAACAATTACAGACCCTTCATTTCTTTGTAAGTGGGCAAACTTACAAAATCTGCAGGGGATCAAAAAATGATTTCCCCAACGGAACATACTTCATGTGAAAATATAGTAGACACAGTAGAAGCATCACCTCAAATGAGAAGGTTAAACGGTGAGGTAAAGAAAATTGGGAAAGTGAGATGAAATAAGAGAGCAATCAAGACAAAGTACAATATTGTGCTGGCATTGTTAGGCTCTACTAATCAGGGACAATGTGAAGCTCCTAAAATAGAAATATTATAATACTCTCAGGTTAATATTGTGCTCACCGAAATATTAATTTGAGAAATGATCAACTGTAAATGAGCTCATTAGGAAGAGATTATAAATACATTTATGTTGCAAACACAAACACTAAATTAATCATAAACATGCAGTTTCAAGCATTTAGCATTATGCTCATTTACAATATGGAACATGAGAAATAGCTATTTTAGAATACCAAAGTTTAAGATTTGCTAGCTTCACTAGCACAGTACTAAAAACAAGAATGACAGATACCAAAAGGTCTAGGCCTGAAAGGGAAAAAAATAGGAAAAGGGAAAAAAATGACATCTATATCAGCAATCCCATGTGCGTTAATAATATATCTAGAAGCATTTATAACTAAAGATAATGTCTTTTTTTTTCAATGTGTTCTAGAGTTCTATCTGGGATGGGCATTTTGACAGATCACCGGTAAGGCTTAAGCCTGGTACAAGCCTGGTACACACAGGCCCATGTGTATGTCAGTTTGTCCGTCAGGAGCCGCTTGTTTGACTGGCTTCTGTCGGACAAGCATGCTGGGAAAACCAGCATCCAACCGACTCTGGATCAGTGCTCTCAGAAAATGGCAGAGAGCATTGATCGGAGTGTTCTGGTGGGGGGGCAGTCTCCCTGTCAGAACACAACAGCTCAGCTGGGGAGATCACTGAACTAACCTCACATGCTTAGTACAGCGGCTTAGATAAATGCATCTATATATGCAGAGCTTCAAAAAAATTCAGCAGTCACACCCAATATTGGCCTATTGGGTTGGATTTTTTTTTCATGGTTTTTAACAATGGCACCTGCAGAAAACTGACAAAAAGTCAAACATTTTTACTCCTCTACCCAAATTTTCATGCTGGTCAAGAGTTGTACACGTTCCTAAATGAAGAGGAACACAAAGTAGGTTGCTGGGGTTAGTAAAATTGAAAAAGAGCAACACTTTATTCACACAAAGCTCACTTACAGTGTAAAACTCTGAAACCATCATGGAGGCAGCCGCAAGATATGTCACGCAAGATTGATCCCAAATTTATTCTGCAGCAAGACAACGATCCTAAACATGCAGCCAATGTCATGAAGAATTATCTTCAGTGGAAAGAACAAGGAGTCTTAAAGCAGGGGTCCACCTATCTATCGTTTTTTTTTTTTTGAGTTCATTCACAAACTTTTCTTCTCAGCATTACATACTCAGATATTGTGTGTAATATGTCCGCCTGTGTCAGATTTCGTCGGAAAGAATAACTTATATTATTCACTGCAGGCGGTTTCCATCTTCATTGTGGGCATTTGAAGCCCACGAGCATTTATTTCCTGGATGCGGTGAATGCTGTGCTCCCAGCATTCACTGCTCGTTCCCGCACATGCTCAGTGGCATCCTGGGAAGCCTGAGACTAGCTCCCAGGAGTCTGGGAGAGGCTAGAAACACGCCTACTCCCACGGGAGGAGAACCAGGAAGTGCAAAGAAGAATAGAAAAATAAAAGGTAATTACGGCGATTTAAATTTTTTTAAACGGCATCTAGGCAAGGAAGAGAATACATACAGATATTGTTCAAAATTTGGGTGGAACCCCGCTTTAAAAGTGATGCTTTAGCCCCCACAAAGCCCTGATCTCAACCTCATCAAGTCTGTCTGGGATTACATGAAGAAACAGAAGGATTTGAGGCAGTCTACATTTATAGAAGATCCATAGTTTGTTCTCCAAGATGATGTAGAACAATCTACCTGCCGAGTTCCTTCAAAAACTGTGTGCAAGTGTACCTAGAAGAGTTGATGCTGTTTCAAAGGAAAAAGGTGGTAACACCAAATATTGATTTGATTTGGATTCCTCCTCAGTTCATTTACTTTCCATTTTGTTAATTGATAAAAATAAACTATTACCACAGCTTCTATTTCTGAAAGAATTCTTATTTTTTGCACAGTACTAGGTTTGTATGTATACATATATATTAGAGTCGCACAATTAATCGTTAAGAATCATTTTCGCAATTTTTTCCCCCTTGCGATCTTGACAAAGTATTTCCCGATTCTTTCTATGCAGAGATATCTCTCTGCTCTGATGAAGTCGACAGCCATCAAAAGAAAGGAAAAAAAAACACGGCAGTCTGCCAAGAATCACAACATTCATTAGCAGTGGAACTTAACCACTTGCCGCCCGCCATATAGCAGAATGACGTCGGCAAAGTGGTTTCAATATCCTGACTGGACATCATATGACGTCCTCAGGATATTGAGCCGCTGCGCGCCCCCGGGGGCGCGCATCGCGGCGATCGTTGTTGCGGGGTGTCAGTCTGACACCCCGCAACACCGATCTAGGTAAAGAGTCTCTGACGGAGACTCTTTACCACGTGATCAGCCGTGTCCAATCACGGCTGATCACGATGTAAATAGGAAGAGCCGGTGTCAGACGAGAGTAGAGGAGAGCCGATCGGCTGTTCTCCTGACAGGGGGGGTCTGTGCTGATTGTTTATCAGCACAGCCCCCCCTCAGATCCTACCCAGGACCACCAGGGAAGCCGCCCAGGACCACCAGGGAAACCAGCCACACTGGACCACCAGGTATGCCCCCTAGACCCCCAGGGAAATACTGATCTGTGCAAAGGCAGCTGCCAATCAATGCCCAGGCAGCTGCCAATCAGTGCCCACTCCCATGCCTACCACCGCCAGTGCCACCAGGGATGCCCATCAGTGCCGCGTATCAGTGCCCATCAGTGCCACGTATCAGTGCCCATCAGTGCCCATCAGTGCCGCCTATCAGTGCCCCCTATCAGTGCCCATCAGTGCCACCCATAAGAACCCATCTGTGCAGCCTTTCAGTGCCCATAGGTGTTGCCTAACAGTGCCCATCAGTGCCCACCAGTGCCACCCATAAGTGCCCATCAGTGCCGCCTATCAATGTCCATCAGTGCTGCATATCAGTGCCACCCATCAGTGCCACCTACCAGTGCCCATCAGTGCCGCATATCAGTGCCCATCCTCAGTGCCCGTCAGTGCCCGCTCATTGGTGCCACCTCATCAGTGCCCGTCAGTGCCGCCTTATCAGTGCCCATCAGTGAAGGAGAAAACTTACTTATTTACAAAATTTTTAAACAAAAACAAAAGCAAAACTTTTATTTTTTTCAGAATTTTCGGTCTTTTTTTATCTGTTTCGCAAAAAATAAAAACCGCAGAGGTGATCAAATACCACCAAAAGAAAGCTCTATTTGTGGGAACAAAATGATAAAAATTTAGTTTGGGTACAGTGTTGGATGACCGCGCAATTGTCATTCAAACTGCGACAGCACTGAAAGCTGAAAATTGGTCTGGGCAGGAAGGTGTCTAAGTGCCCTGTATTGAAGTGGGTAAGTATAACATTGTAACAATTTGTCCTTTAGATCAAAGGAATACACTTTGGTGTGTACATGAGGGAAGTTTAACCACTTAAACATTAAACCTTTTTCTGACATTTGTAGGTTTCAAGTTAAAATAATTTTTTTTGCTAGAAAATTGCTTAGAACCCCTAAACATTATATATATATATATATATATATATATATATATATATATATATATATATATATTAGTAGAGACCCTAGAGAATAAAATGGTGGTTGTTGCAATATTTTATGTCACACTGTATTTGTGCAGCAGTCGTTCAAATGCAGTTTTGTGAGAAAAAATTACACTTTAATGAATTAAAAAAAAAATAACCAGTAAAGTTAGCCCAATTTTTTTGTATAATGTGAAAGATTTTACACAGCGAGAATCGTGATCTTGTTATTTTAAGAAAAACATAAAAAAGAGTATCCAGCGCTAACCCAGGAGGACCCAGGCAATAATAAACTGCTAGCAGACACTAAAGGCTAATTCAATAAAAACCTCATATAAACATCAGTAAATAAAGTACTGCGCAATTCATAAGAGTCCATAAATTGATAAAAACACAAGTGGTGTTGGTGTAGATAAACGAGCAAATTGAAGTGCAAGTGACACGCAGGAAACAAATCTCAAAGACGAATGTCAGTGATCCCTCCACCGCACACAAATGGCCTCTCACCTCCCAAATTCGACCTGAAACAGGTCACACAGCGAGAGTCACTGTAGCTGACACAGCAATCCAGGCAAACACTCCGGACATAGCCGCTCCAGGATGCGTCTCAGTCAACATAATATGGCATGTAGAAAGAGATAACAAAGCGATCTAATGCTCTCTGTATGTTCAATCTTTTATTAAGGTAAAGAAGATAAGTTGCACTTACATATAACGGCACTCAGGTCCGAGTGCCGGCGGACAAACGAAACTGATAGTGAACGAGATGGCCGCGGGTGACGTCATGCGAACACCTGACCCCCGTACGCGTTACGTCCGTAGGCAGGACTTCATCGGCGTGTTGAGTCTCCAGGTATTTATTGACAAACTTAACAGCAATAACAAAAACATGCAGCTTACTTGGACCATAGAACATCAACAGATCACTTTTTAGATCTTGACATTTTCAAGAATGGAAATAATTTCCAGACCAGAAACCACTTTAAGGCCACTGACCGGAATGCTTATATCCCACTTACTAGTTGCCATCATAGGTCCTGGCTGTGTAATATTCCCAGAGGCCAATTCATCCGGTTGAGACGCAATTGTACTTCGGAGGAGGAGTTTGTATCTCAATCGCAGATTTTGGCAGCTAGGTTTAAAGAAAAAGGATATACACAGCCTATGATTGACTCGGAAATCGAGAAAGTCAGGCTGACAGATAGGAGTACCATCGTGGCAGATAAGATCAAGACCAATGATGTTCAAGATAACACGGCTGGCTATAGAATTCTATTGGATTATAATATCCAATATAAGAAATTAGAGAGAATCATTGCCAAACACTGGCCTATACTTCAATGTGATCGTATTTTGGGACCTACCCTTCCCCCATACACTAAGTTTATTTATCGCAAGGCACCCACACTCCGTGACCGTTTAGTACCAGGAGTTGTAGACCCACCAAAAATGGCGGATAACAGGCTTTTCAATCACTTGTCTGGTTTCTACGCGTGTGGCAGATGTGCTACCTGTAAGCATGCCAGTAGAAACATTAAGCGTAAAGAGTTTGTCTCAAGCGTTACCCAGAAAAGATTGAAAGCCTTATCACATGTACATCTGTAGGGGTTGTCTATATGCTTGAGTGTGATTGTGGCCTACAATATGTGGGTCACACCTCAAGAGCACTACATGTACGGGTGGGCGAGCATATCAGCAATATCAAAAGGGGTGTGAAGACGCATAGTGTTTCAAGACATTTTAGATCTTGTCACCAAAGGGATCCCAAATGTCTCAAATTTTGGGGTACAGAAAAAGTTCCCTGTCACTGGAGAGGTGGTCATTATATAAGACAATTAAGTCGTAGAGAATCATTCTGGATCTACGAAACCAAAGTTATGTCACCTGCAGGAACGAACATGGATTTTGATCTTAACTGTTTTATTTCAAATAGATAGTTTGTATTTCAGTTTTGTATCCAGCTCTTGTTTATTTTATTCTACATTTGAATTTTTATCCCGTATTTTTATATATATATATATATATATATATATATATATATATATATATATATATATATATATATATATTTTTTTTTTTTTTTATATTTGTTTTTAAAAAATATTTCTGTCTATGAATTTTGAATCAATAATTAATTTTATGTATATGGTATTGTAGCGAGATGGCTGTGGATGACGTTCATGTTTCTATATAGGATTTTTATATAGATTGCCAATTATATTTATTTTTTAATGGGCTGCACAGGATTTTTTCCTGTCTTATATTTATGCAAATGAAGGCGTTTTTTGGTTTGTTTCTTTCCCCTCTTTTTTTATATTTATATCATATATATGAGGTATGAGTCATCCCTATATGAATTTTAAATAAATTTACGCCACTATTTGTACATATAAGCACAGCAGCACTTTGTATTGTTTATTTACCTTCGGTTGTAGCCTGATCTAATATTTAGATTAGAGTTGGCCATTGGATTGTTGTGTCCAGCTCTTTTATTGGCTCACCATAGGTTACCAGGGCAATAAATAACAAGCGGGCCGTCTGTGCGCACTCTGCCCCACGCTGATGAAGTCCCGCCTACGGACGTAACGCGTATGGGGGTCAGGTGTTCGCATGACGTCACCCGTGGCCATCTCGTTCACTATCAGTTTCGTTTGTCCGCCGGCACTCGGACCTGAGTGCTGTTATATGTAAGTGCAACTTATATTTTTTACCTTAATAAAAGATTGAACATACAGAGAGCATTAGATCGCTTTGTTATCTCTTTCTACATGCCATACTATGTTGACTGAGACGCATCCTGGAGCGGCTATGTCCGGAGTGTTTGCCTGGATTGCTGTGTCAGCTACACTGACTCTCGCTGTGTGACCTGTTTCAGGTCGAATTTGGGAGGTGAGAGGCCATCTGTGTGCGGTGGAGGGATCACTGACACCCGTCTTTGAGATTTGTTTCCTGCGTGTCACTTGCACTTCAATTTGCTTGTTATTTTAAGCAAAGAAATTGGGATTCTCATTTTGGTCAGAATCGTGCAGCTAATATATATATATATTTACAGACCTATATATTTATATATATTATTTATTTTTAAATCAGAAACCCATCTAAGTTTGATCAGGATACTGAGGATTACAATCATCAGTAAGTTTATAGATGGTCAGGTAAATATTCACACTGGGGGCAGGCTGGAGGCCCAGAAATAAATACATTGGGTTCAGGTACTGCTCTGCTACCTCTTCAGATACAGACTCGGTTGGGTTTTTTTTTTTTTTCTTAGAACAAACCTGCCAGGGGGTATATGACTGAGTACATACCCATGCTGATACCACTGGAGGGGTCGTGGAAGGAAATACAGAGAGAAATGGGGAGGTACACGTTCTTTTTTTTAAAGGACTGACATTTTGAATTAAAATATATCTGGATAAGTTGGCTTTAGATGGAAGGATGGCAGTGTGTTGTATGTGCTTATTTATTCAAAAAAGTTAACCAGAAGACATTCTACTCTTCCTTTCCTTGTAACTCAGTCTAACTTATACTGTGGTCTCTTTATTGCAAGGTAAGAACATTTATGATATATGGCATGAACCAAACCCCACAACTTGTAACTTTATTCACTTTCCTAATCTGCATAACACTTTTGGTCGTATTGACCATTCTTTTACCTACTGTCAGTTTCTAGCAGCTTTTTTCCAAGGCCCAAATCCTTTGCTCCCCTAATCTAACCACTCTCCAATCAACCTTGAATGCTCCTATTTTACGCCCCCCACTGTCAATTTCACTGGCAGCTCAATCATTCTCTACTAAATACGGAACATATAATACCCACCTAAAAATCCTTGAGGCTAACCTGACCTATTTTTGGACTAATACACATTCAGTCCCCCTATTTCCTTTCGGTAGGCTCTGCAGTGCCCCCCCTGTACTTTATCCTATACACATAACATGTTCATCATTGTCTCCTATTTCAGCCCTGACTCAGCTTGGGAGGCCATCTTGTCTAGCCAGCATGATACTCATTCATTCATGTTTTTTTTTTTGTGTCTACTTTGTATGTATTATTGTTGTTGTTTTTCTGTTCTCCCAAATTTGGACATTTGGCCATTATTGTTTTTAGCTGAAACTATGACATTTGCACTTGATGTCATCACATGTGGATGGTAATAATGAGAGGGCTTTTAGGGTACAGTATTTATGTTGTGTTGCGTTGTCGAAACGTTGAAATAAAATCTTCACTATGCATTCACCTCTCAAGACCCATGAGTGCCGCTCTTTCATTTGGACTATATATCCTTTTGGTAGATCTACACTGAGCGGGAATCTTATTAATCTGACAACCTATAAGAAATAACAAGATGCTAAAATAGAGACACTGCCAGCTCAACTTTTTGACCCAGAAAGAGCCGGCAAACAGTTCCCATCACGTACTCTACAAAAACGAGTGGACACTATCAGAATGGAACACAGTCTACTGCTTAATCCTAAAAGTAAAAAATGTCTGCACTGAAACAAACATTTTTTCTATGCCCACATCAATAAATCTTGCCCCGGTTGCCAGGTATCTCCTTATGCTTCGCAAACTCTATAACCCTAATTCTGCATCAACTGGATGGTGCATTAACGACAATGCAAAATGCTACTAAAAGCACATTTTTACATATGCTTTTTCCTGGCGTTGGTAGTGGCTTTGCAGCTCATTTTTTCTAACGCCATGTGTGCATGAGGCCTTAAAGCTGAACTTTACCCATACCAACTTGATAAAAAATAATGTTCTTTAGCAAGGAACATACATTTAACATTAATAATTTTGCTACCAACATTAATATGTAATGTAAATTACCTGTAAATGTACTGTAAATTAATTATTGCTACTGTTTCTTCTTGCTCGAGGCTGCCATTGCTGAATCCCAGAGCCCCAGTAGTAAATCATAAAGTGGAACTAAACACATCGACTTAACGGTTTCAAAAAACAGTTACATTGGAATTACTAACCAACCAAACAGTCAAACCACCAAATGGCTGGTGTCATAACTGATCACACGTGCAGCACCATGGCAGTTGCAGATCAAACAGATTCAGCTTTCTTGGCTGTAAAGGATAGGAGGGTTTAACTCCACTTTAAGTCTGTCAGGAGATCAGCCTTTACAAACTTGCCAGTGCCTAAAAATGCCTAAATTGAAGAACAACTGAGCTTGTGCAGAACAGGGTAAGATTTTTTTATTAGATTTTAAACAGTATAGGCACTTATGTTTAATTATGTACATAGCAATACCTGCAAAAGGGGCCAGCCTGAAGTGATCTAGCAGGGCTTAATTTTCTGACTAAAGTTCCCCTTTAAGTTAAAGCTGAATTCCGGGGAGAGAAAAAAAGATCCTTTGCAGTGGGGCTGCCCCCACACTGCAAGGACAATATGCTTGTTTAGGTCTAGGAGGCCGCAAAACATATTTCATCTAATCCTCCTCTTGCGAAGGTTCCCTCTAGGTTGTAAGGCCATCCCCAAAGCCTTTCCTCACCTATCCTCCAGTGGTTGAAGGTCCTCTGATTGGAGTAAAGGAAAATCCCCGAGAGCAGAGGGTTAGGTAAGCAAAACTGCTCTTTGCAACCTCCTACACCTAAACACGCATGTAACCCTTGCATTGCCTGAGAATCCCACTGTGAGGGAGTAATTTCTTTTTTCAGAGATGGGCGTTACATTGATAATTGTGTGTGGAAACTCCATTGCCCTCATAAATATGCATTGAAAAAATATTTTAATTCTCTTTATTCTTTTAAATTTGGGCATGCAGAAATAGATAAACAATGCTTAATTTTACGATACAATAAAAATACCTCTAATGGACTTCATTCCACTGCAATTTTAAATTGATTGATTTGGGTCACATCGCATCAATGCTCTTTGTACAGCTGCTGTTAATATAAAAACACACTATATAGATATATATAAAATCTATTGATTTTACATGGAATTTGATGCCTTGTTACACATCTGAATTATATTAATTTTAGCAAACAGAGGGTGGAAAAAAAAGACCAAAAACAGGCATAATCCATTAACTCATGACCAGCTCAGAAACCAAAATCTTGAGTTGAACAAGATAAAATGTTTGTTTTTTAAGGTCAATGGTCATTTAGAGATTGGAAATTAACATTTTTTAATTTTACAAATTAGGCCAGTAATGCTATGTCTGTTTATCCTTCAATCAACTTTTGTGTGCTGTCCATTCCATATAATACAGAGGAAAAAACATAAGAACATAAGAGGATTATTTGTCTCGCTGCATTTTAGTCAGTTTGTCCTAGATTTTATAACTGTCATCTGGCAAACTCAATGCTGAAATGCAGATCACAAAAATGTACAAGAACGGTTTATGCAATGAGAAATACACATACACACACACACACACACACACACACATACACACACACACAAACAAAAACACACTGTGGCCAGGGAAAACCCCTCATCTACTAATGACCCTAATAACAGCTTCCATCTATCATGATGGTGACTCTAGTGTTCTGAGCAAATCAAGCAGAGATAAGTATATTACATAACTGCTCAAAACTGATGGGTAGATGCTTTGCTCCAGTTCATCAAAAACTTGTTTTGACATTAGTTGAGTCAAGGTGGTGTATTTGGAACAAGAACTGATTGAGGCAGGAAACATTTTCCAGGTCTTGCACTGGTCATTATACCTCTCAATAAACTAGCAGTTTCTTGTTATGGCCAAAGCCACAATGTGAGGTTTATTTACTAAAAACAAAAATAGGCCGTTTACTTTGCAAAGGAAATTGCACTATACATGGAAACTTTTCCTACAGCTTAGCAAATGTGAAAATTCACCCAATCACATGTAATAAAAAACAAAACAAAAAAAGCAATCATCCTTGCACTTCATTAGATGATAGAAGCCAGCAGAACTTCACCTCATTTATTAAGCTCTGGGGAAATTTCCCATGTAAAGTGCAACTTCCTTTGCAAAGTACATTAGCTTTTAGTAAATCAAGGTCTACCACTTTTGATCCACCCAGGCCACTTTTCACATAACAGACATTTATTGAGGTGTCTTGTGTGCTGGTCAACTACATAGGCTAAAAATTGTAACAGAGTTCAGTCAAAGGATTGATCATTTACTGTATCTTAAAGACCCTAAAGCAAACATTTATTAAATTGCAGCTTACCAATTCTAAAGCCTCATGCACACTGGACGTTTTTACAGCTGCTGTTTTTGGCGTCAGACATTTTTTTCTACAGCCAGTAAACTCCTCAGCATGTTATCCTATGTGTCCATGCACACATAGGCTGTTATCAGCATTTTTTGGCAGGGGCGTTTTCTGGCTGGTAAAAACCCCCCAGAACTAGAGGGTTTTATGAGGAGTTTTTCAACTGTAAAAATGCTCTAAATCAGATAAAAGCAGAAGAACCCTGAAAAACATGGCTATTCGGCATGTATCAATATTTTTGAGCCATAAGCTTTTGTGGGAGTATAATTTTGTTAAAAACGCTGAAAAACGCTACTGCAAAAACACTTCAAAACTCATTCTACAGCTACAGCTTTCTAGAGCTAACGCTACTGGTGTTTTTATAATGTCCAGTGTGCATGAGGCCTTAGATGTGAGTGCTGTATATATTTTATTTTTAAAGCTTCCTTTCTTCTATTTTTATCTAGTGATCTAGTGATCCAGACAGCAAGTGTGTTCTTTTTCAAAACCACAAGCCGTCCAGCAGAATGTATTAGTTGACATGGATGAGACAAAAGGAAAACTATTTTCTGTAACTGATTATAAAGCGTGAGCTGGAGTTTGGCTTGTATTTGTAGTCTAAATCTACTAATACATTTAACACTACCCTCCCCCTGACTGGCAATTCTGCTGTCTGTTGTGTCTCCTGTGCTCATTCATCCAAAGTGGTGTTCCACTAATACAGGAGGAGATGTGTTACTGGCCAGACCACCAGGTGAAAACAGAGGGGAAAAAGCCAAAGAAAAAGAAAACTGATGCAGCCTCCACATCTAATGATTGGTAAGTTGCAATATAATACATTTTTTTTTTTGGGGGGGGGGGTTTAATACTGCTTTAAATCTGCACTCCTGACATGCACATCTACAGCTTTTTTAAGGTTGTCAAAGGGGCACTTTAAGTAAATTCTGGGTAATCTGTTCAAATCGAATCCATGCAAACCACAAATATGGGTCTATTTCAGTTACGCAGTCCACAATGTATTATCCTTGCATTCAAATGTTGCTTTGCCATTGCTTTGATACTCTCTGCAGACAATTTCTACTAAATCACCATCTAAATACAAATTTGTGTTATGTTTTTGTATGCAGTCACATGGATGCTAAACTCTGGCTGGTCCATGAGTCTCTGCTAGCCGACAATGTTGATGAGTCTCATAGTGCAGTGATGTCACCTATTGGCAACCGTAGCTCCAGGGCACTGTTGACTGGAAGAGAGTTCATACCCACCAGCCACAACATCAGGGAAATGGGACAGAACCAGAGCTTTGCAGTCACATAGCATGGAAATACTTACAGTATCTCATAAAAAGTGAGTACACCCCTTACATTTTTGTAATTTTTTTTTTTTATCTTTTTATGTGACAAATTACACTTTACTACAATGTAAAGTAGTGAGTGTACAGCTTGTATAACAGTGTAAATTTGCTGTCCCCTCAAAATAACTCAAAACACAGCCATTGATGTCTGGTGTGATTGCTCTCACTCTCTCATACTGTTCACTGGAAGTTCAACATGGCACCTCATGGCAAAGAACCCTCTGAGGATCTGAAAAAAGGAATTGTTGCTCTACATAAAGATGGCCTAGGCTATAAGAAGATTGCCAAGACCCTGAAACTGAGCTGCAGCATGGTGGCCAAGACCATACAGCGGTTTAACTGGACAGGTTCAACTCAGAACAGGCCTTGCCATGGTCAACCAAAGAAGTTGAGTGCACGTGCTCAGCGTCATATCCAGAGGTTGTCTTTGGGAAATAGATGTATGTGTGCTGCCAGCATTACTGCAGAGGTTGAAGGGGTGGGGGTCAGCCTGTCAGTGCTCAGACCATACGCCGCACACTGCATCAATTTGGTCTTCATGGCTGTTGTCCCAGAAGGAAGCCTCTTCTAAAGATGATGCACAAGAAAGCCCACAATTTGCTGTAGACAAGCAGACTAAGGACATGGATTACTGGGACCATGTCCTGTGGAGCGGGGGTGTGGGCTGCACCCAGGTGACACCCGCCAGAGGGGTGACACCTGGGTGGGCAGCGGCACCACTAACACTACATGGTCTGCACCCCCTACACTGATCTGTGTCTCTCCCTCGCTAGCTATATCCCTGTCTCATGGAGCGGACCAAAGCCACCTCCCCCTCCTCTCTGTGTACATCTACACAGGAGGAGGAGGGAGTCTGGGGGACACTCCATGCTGTTTTGAGGTCTGTGTACGGTTTAATGTAATCTAGATGGATCATTGATAGAAGAGGTGGACAGTGACCAAGAAGGGGAGCATATTAAAAAACGATTGGAGCGATGGGAGGGGGGTGTCGGGGTTAAGAGGACATAAGCTGGGGGGTGCACTGAGGGGGGTCTACACTGAAAGAGGGGGGAGAGGGGTCTATACTGAAAGAGGGGGGAGAGGGATCTATACTGATAGAGGGGTAGCACTGCACTGAGGGGGGTCTATACTGATAGAGCGGGGAGGGGCTGCACTGAGGGAGGTCTATGCTGATAGAGGGGGGAGGGTTGCCTATACTGATAGAGGGGGAGGGCTGCACTGAGGGGGGTGTGTATACTGATGGAGGAGGTCTGTACTGATGGAAGGGGGTCTATACTGATGGAGGGGAGGTCTGTACTAGGGCAGTAGGGCAGTATTCTAACATGATAATGACCCCAAACACACCTCCAAGATGACCACTGCCTTGCTAAAGAAGCTGTGGGTAAAGGTGATGAACTGCACAGTGGAGGTAAGTATGACATGTTGTTATTTAAAAAAAAACAAAAAACGAGGGTTTACAATCACTTTAATGTTCTTCTATTTGAGCCACTCCTTTGTTGCCTTGGCGGTATGTTTTGGGTCATTGTCATGCTATACTGATGGAGGGGGGGTCTGTACTGAGGGACAGGGGTCTTTACTGTGGGAGGATAGTCTGTACTTGGGGGGAGGGGTATAAACTGAGGAAGGGGGATCTTACTGAGGGAGGGGGATCTATACTGAGGGAGGGGGTTCTATACTGTGGGAGGGGGATCTGTATTTAGTAAGGGGGGTCTGTACTGAGGGAGGGGGGTCTATACTGTGGGATGGGGGTCTGTACTTAGTAAGGGGGTCTGTACTGACAGAGGGGGATCTATACTGAGGGAGGGGATCTATACTGTGGGAGGGGGGTCTGTAATTGGTAAGGGAGGTCTGTACTGAGGAAGGGGGATCAATACTGTGGGAGGGGAGCCTGTACTTATTGGGGGTGGGGGTCTGTACTTAATGGAGGACTATAGTTGGTGGAAGGGGGGGTGACACCCTGTTTTTCCGCACCAGATGACACCAACGCTAGTGAAGCCACTGAGACAAAGTTAAACTTATTTGGTTCAGATGGTGTCAAGCGTGTGTGGCGGCAACCAGGTGAGGAGTACAAAGACAAGTGTGTTTTGCCTACAGTCAAGCATGGTGGTGGGAGTGTCATGGTCTGGGGCTGCATGAGTGCTGCCGGCCGCTGGGGAGCTACTGTTCATTGAGGGAACCATGAATGCCAACATGTACTGTGACATACTGAAGCAGATTATGATGCCCTCCCTTCGGAGACGGCCGCAGGGCAGTATTCTAACATGATAATGACCCCAAACACACCTCCAAGATGACCACTGCCTTGCTAAAGAAGCTGTGCGTAAAGATGATGAA